>NC_046351.1:0-300000 GCF_000738735.6 Corvus cornix cornix | reverse complement strand
AAATTGTGTGTGACCTCAGCCACTGTTTGGTGCATACGCATCACATGCTCAGGCGATCAGGCAAACGCCGGCAGCGGGGATGTGGGAGGGCTGAGATCAGTGAGGGAGCTCTGAGGAGCAGGATGGAGGAGCAGGAGGGTTGGCTCCAGCATCCCTGCTGCAGAGCAGCGAGACCGAGCCGCTGTACCCGACTGCCAGGTCCAGACAGCGGCTCTCCCGCCACCCAGCACCTCACTTGAAAACGGATGGAAACGTTGGGCAGTCGGGTGATTTCATCTTCTTCATAAACTTCTTGAACTCTTTGTTCTTCTTGTCCCACTTGTAGATGGCTGTCAACAGGTACTGGGTCTTCACCTGGCGGCCCATGATGAGGAAGTAGTGGCTGAGGTTGTCCAGCTGATGGCAGGGACAGTCTGCCCCATTTTTTAGGAACAGCACCAGCTTCTTCAGGTTCTTCTTCCGAATGGGCCCCAGCTTCAGTGCCTTCCTCTTCCGTGGAATGATCATCTTGTCCCCATTCTCCTTCTTCACTTCCTTTATGGTCATCTTAAGAGCTGCAAAACAAGACAGGAGAGGGGAAAAACAAAACTCCTAAGCAGCCTCCACCGGCAAAAAGCCTCTGCTGAGTGAGGCTGAGGGGGCAGCAGTGCCGTGGCCCCGGGACAGCAGCAATGCCCTGTCCCACTGCAGACACACAGTGCCCCACTCCACTCCTGCATTCCCCTTCTCCCTCTTCTGCTCCTGAATCCTCCTGCTCTATGGCGTTGCCCTGGCCATGATTTGGCCCACTATGACACTCACACCCTTGCACCTGAGGTGGAGCTGCCCCATGCCCAGGAGAGCACCAAGGTAGAACACTGACCTCTTTGTTCCCCTTCCTCCAGCAAAGCACCCAGTACTTTCCATTTGAGAGGGGACTTGTTCAGCTGCCAAGCACAAATGTTAGCTGAGTAAATTAGGTGACTCCCCTGCTCTAGAGGCATGGAGAGACTCTTGAAAGGATCATTTAAAAGGTCAATTTGGCTTCTCAAGCAGTTGTTTGCAGTCACAACAGCCCTCAGGTGCCTGTGAAACAACTTTCCAAGCACTGGATGTCTCTGCATCAGACCTGTGGAGACCCCAGCATGCAGTCATGTGCCTGCACCTTCCCTGGGAGAAGGGGAGTTGGTCTGATGCAACTTCCATGGAAAATACTCTCCTCTTTGGGTTCAGCATTTTCCTGAGCTAACTGCAATACCCTCCTCCCCGCCCTCTCCCCACTCCCCAAAATAAAAAGGTTTTTTGCCATGACCATGAAGAGGAATTTTGCATACATGGGAAAAATGATGAAAATGTGTTGTACATTAAAACATCATTTCTGTGCCATTTGGCTCTGCCTTGTTTTTGGGGAAAAGCACATATGGCCAAAAATTGCTAACATATTTTCATCGTTTGGGAGTTTAACTTCAGAGCTGCAGATAACTAGTGCTCAGAGAGGTGATTTGTTGGCTGCTGTCCCTTCTCATTAGAGTCTCAGGGTGGTTGCAGGCAGTCCACAAGAACCTCTGGCTCTGGCAGGGAGATGGGTCCCCACAGCATCATTCCTTGAAGTCCTGCTCTGCTGGAACATGTAGCAGCAAACACATGTTGCTTCCTGGATGGGAGCACTGCTCACCGCTCCAGCTGCAGATGGCAGCAGGACAGCACGGTGACAATCCCAAGCAGGCAGCAGAGACTCAGTATCACCCTCGAGCTCCCAGCCACTACCTTGGCAACAGGAGCAATGGTGTTTGTCTGTCCCTGTGCCAAAAACATCGCTTGGGTTTGCCAAGAGCCCTGTCATGTTACACTGTTATTGTACAGGAAAGTAATCTAGGACTGGAAACCTAAGTGAAATTTTCATTCCATCTGCTTTCCGAATTCAGGAGCTAAAGAGACTCCAGCTTTAAGGAGCTAAAGATGCTGAAACAGATCAGTCTGCAACAAATCTGGAAAATGAGGTAAGTAGTTTTCAAGCAGCTCTAAGCTCCATGACATCAACTGGGCAGCAGTAGCAGCAATGCCCCTCAGTGTGAGCCCCACTTCCTTTATCCATGCTGACTTAGAGCCCTTGCACTAAGCACACAGGTGGCTGGGGCAGGAGGGATGGTAACACACCATTACAATGGCACAATAAAAGCCTTGCAAAATGGCTTGTTTGCAAACTGCTTTGCTGAGATCACCGCAAAGCCTTGTCCTCGTTGCTAGAGGAAGAGAAGTATCAGCCAGCTGGTGGAGGTGCTGATCTACTCCAAGTATCATACACCACGGAAGACAAAGAAGGCCTGGTAATCCTGCGCTGTGGGAGCTCGCAGCTCCTCCCTTCCCTGCACACAGCAGTTTGTGAGCCAGCAATGCAGGTTCATGGGAGCTGCCCAGGGGACCCATAAATCCAGATGTAAACCAAAACCTCATCCAAACCTTGCTCGTGCAGAGCAGCACACAGAGCCAAGATGGGACAACACCAAGGGGGATGAAGGAGGAGGCTGACCAGAGTGCAAATAGTTTGTGTCAGGCTCTGTTCCTCCCAGCAGCAATGTCCTTGTCACCAGCAAGAGCCTGTGGTGCTGCCCAGGTAAACACAGCCTGGCTCAGGGACACGAGGCTTCGTCTGCCTTTGGTGTTGCAGGCTGAGCAGCCACACAAGCATGATGATCTCTGCTCAGCCTTCAATCCTCTGCTGTGACCTGGCTCCCCAAATTTCCTTTGTTCACTTTACTTGGGCCATATTCCCTAAGCTCCAACCCACATTCCAGGTGAGATTCCCAGGTATGAAAGCTGTGTTCCACGGTAGCAGGCCGGACACACAGCTTTGGCACATCCCATGCACACCAGAAAAGCAGTGCCTGAGGGTACATTCGTTCTGATGCACATCCCACTCTGAGAGCTCACCACCACGCAGTGGGAGGCAGCTTCCAACTTACGGCTTTCCTAGAACATGGCATTGGGCAGGGGAGACCATGGTGCTGCAGCAGCTTGCCTGGCATCTCCCCAACCCTGGGAATGCTGCTGCAGCAGGCAAAAGGCTTGAGCGGGATGCTTTGAGTCTTGGCTCCAAGACCCAGCTGAGCTGCCAGAGCAAACAGCTTCCTCACTGGGAACCTTGGCCTTTCCACTCCCCTCATGCCACACCAAATCCGTCTCAGCACCAAGTGGGAGAAGGGCCAGAATCGCCTCTGAGATCCCAGGACACGCTTGCTCAGACAGACTAAATCTTCAGCTGTGGCTGCCAGGCAGGAGCTGACCCCAGGGGAGTTATCCTCAGCAGGAGCATGTGCCACCTTTCCAGTCCAGCAGCTGCACTGCAACCACAGGTTGCTTCGGCATCAGCTGTGGCACTGGCGGCAGCACCAGCCCCTGCACTCTGCATGCCACAATGGCTCAAGAGGGCTGCAGGATCAACATGCCACCCACAAACCTTCTTACCATTTACTTTCATGGGACACACACATGTTCCAGCAAACCTTCTCCAAGGATGGCACTGTACTGGGGTAGTCGCCAGCTGAAAGCAGGAGCCCCTGTACTCTGTTCACAACCCACTACCACGCACCATTCCTGTTCCCCACTGGCCCCTCCACCCCCCTTTTTCAGCACAGGACAGCCTGGGACCAGAACACCATCTCTGCAGTTCTGCCTGCACGGGCAGGGGCCCCACTCCAGCACCTCATGTGCAGGAAAGGGAACGTGAGAGAAGGGAAAGCTCCACTGTTCCTTCAGCCTCATTTTTCCTTCCTTTAGAAATCGCTGAGAAGGAAGAAACCTGCCAGAAGACACATTAGGGCTGTAACAGGAGAAGGCTGCAGGCAAGGACCTGTCAGTCACAGAGAAAAAATAAACAGCATGTATTGATTGTTCTGCAGTCCCCAGTGCCACAGAGCCCGTTCAGCAGGATCCCCTCAGACCCCAGAGAAAGGGCAGAAACAATAAATAAAATCACTAAGAGAAACAGAGCGTGGAATGAACTCCTGGAATAAGAAACGAGCGCTGGCTGCAGCCCAGGGCAGCTGGGGGAGGCGGCTGTGGGGGCACTGGAGACCAATCTCATGCTTCCTCTTGCATCCATCGCTGCCCCAGCACACCAGCACTACACTAAAATTTACACCACAGTTACCCCTACATACCCGATCCAGCCCCCGTGCTGCTCTGTGCTCAGGCCAGGGTTCTGGCACCCCTTGCTGACATCCACCCCAAAGTTGTCTTACTCTCAGAGAAGTGGCCAAGCTGCCTCAAACCAGCATCCTTGTTCACGCAAAGGCAAACCCAGAGTTCTGTTGGACCATGAGGCTGGCAGTCTCCTAGCACCCCTCCAACCCCCAGCATCTTGTCCAAGATCCTCTCCTGCCTTGTTTGTGTTCACAGCTCACCACAGCTCTCTTCCTGCACTGTACTCTAGATGGACACCAGGGCTGCTACACAGCCACCTCCAACACTGGCACAGCCACATATCCATGGTGGGCAGAGTGCTCGTCAGCTCGTCTGTAATAAGCTGCTGGCATGCAAGAGAAACCTGCAGTAACGACACAGCAGGAATCAGGGCAAGACCTACCAACAGCTGCCCCATGCAGCACATGTTAGTTTAAACATTTATTGTACATGTCTGGCTTTGATGAGGATCTGTAACCTGTCAGCTGCCAGTGTTTACCTTGGTGGACGTGCATGAGAAACCTCAGTCTGAAGGTCTGGGAGTTTATAATAGCGCCAGATAAACAGCTTTCCTTGAGAAATCACCCCATGACAGTAACCCCCCAAGACTAAACAAAGATCCAAGGGCCATGCACTGTGGTTTGGCAAAAACTTCCTGAAGCCAATGCCTTCTCCACTAGCCATACCCTCTGCTGAGATGTCCTTCTCACCCCCACACTGCCTTCCCTCACAGGGCACAGGTAGGACCTGCATTGCATCCTATCCCGTGCTCCTGCTCTCCAGCTGGCTACAGATGGGCCACATCTGCCAAGAAATATTTCCATCCTTTGGACACTGTCACCACCTTCCTTCCCAATAACAACTTACACTGTGGGCAAGTCACTGTCCCAAGCTGCTCTGCCAAGGTAGGGAATTCTTCTGCTTTGGCCTCTGCTCCCCGTTGTATAACTGTCCCAGAGCACGGGAGGATATTTAGCAGCAGAAGTTGATGACAACCATGCGGTTAAGTTTGTATTTCCCTTCCCAGCACTTGCTTACCAGCAGGACATCACCTCGGCTCACGCCTTGCACGCCTCTGGCAAGGGGACAGGTATTGCAGTGGCCCACCTGCACCAGATCCACTGCTGCCACCAGCCAGTGCCCCTTGCTCCTTCTCTGGGATGGAGGTCCCCAGGCTACAGCCCCTGGACTGGGGCAATGCCTCTGCATCACTGCAAGCCCAGGCAGGCAGCTCCTATCCAAACCAGGTATGATCCCAGAGGCCGCTTCTCCCTCCCCACCAGCTGGGAAACTCCCTGCAGTCCCTCCGTGTGTGTGCAGTGGGGAAGGGGCAGCTCTGATTCAGCTCCCATCACATGCCCACCCAGAACAGAGCTCTGAGCACCCCAACTCTGAGCGCTCAGCACTTCCCACTCCCCAACCAGGCCACGCACTGAATGTCTGCTTCCATTCCCCAGCCAAGCCAGAAGTATGCACATTCCTGGGAAACTATTACATGGGTGTTCCTGTTGATGCTTTTCCCTGTTAGAAAAAGCCTGAGCTGAACTTAGAACTTCTGGCATACCAAACCTGCAGGAGAGTTGAGAATTCATTTCCAGCAGAAAGGGTAACACACCAGCATGCAGAGCAGGTTTGGGTTTGCATAAGCACGCTCCAGTACAGGGCACATTCAAGTGCTAATCCCCCAGGAATGCACACCTTGTTCAATATGCCTTTAATAATCTTCCGGGAAAGTTACATACACCAGCAAGGATGTCAAAACCAGTTAATTCTGGGTTTGATCTGAGAAAGCTAATATATTTCCTTGTGATAGTCTTTTTTTTTAAATGAAATTCAGTTTACCTCTGATTGTCTGACTCACTCACTCATATTTAGGACAAAGCTTTCAAGCAGCTTTGCATTTTTTAACTCGCTGCTTGGCCCTAGCTAGATAAGGATTGGCTTTGGATTTTTACACCTAGATTTGACAAGAGCAGCATCACTTCACTCAAAAGAAACACAGCAGTTTAAGCAATCTGGGGAAGAAGGAGGCTGGTTTGCTTCTTCATGCTTGCAAGCAGAATACTGGTCCATGCTATGCATCATTTCTGCAAGCACACAAGAGCTGGAACACCAGGGTTGAGTTAAAAACCTCTCCCCACCCCAAGATCACTAAAGAACCGACACTACAACTTTTGCCCCATCCCCAGCCCAATGTGCCCAGGAGGGGCAGGAGAGATGCCCTGCACTGCCACCAGAACTTGCCATCTCTGTCCCTGGGTGCGCTCAGCTGTGGGAGCTGGACGCATCCCAGACCCATCCAGACCAGACCCCTCCCATGCCCACCTCCGCATACCCACACTGACATCTAGAGGCACACGTGCCTGGCCTTGGGGACAGATCGCAGGCCACACCAGCAGTGCCACAGGCAGGGAAACGTGGCAGTCCCAATCTAGCCCACACAGGAGCCACGCTGCTCCATGCCCACCTGGGAAGCCTTCGCGTGCCTAGAGTGCTCCTTCTTACCAAACTCACTGGCACAGAGGTGCTCCACAATGGCCTCTGACTTCATCTCGTTGTCACAAGGTGGACACACAGTTGTTCCTGGCAAGAGGAAAGAAATTAAGACAATTGAGAGGTGGCGAGAAGCCAGAACAAGTAGTACCACAGAGCCAGACTGCCCATGCTGTCAGACTGCCACCCTCGAGGGGGACACGTGCCCATGCACCCTCCCACAGGCTCCCAGCTCTGTGGGACAACACCCTACTGGGTGTAAGGAACCATCCACTGGCTTACATGGCAGCACTGGCCACAGGTAGCCTTCTGCCAGCCCCACTCCAACGCCGTCAGTGACCCCAAGGCCAGCCACAGGCAGGGGTAGGCAGCTGCTAAGAGCAAAAGGACAGCACTGGCAAAGAGAGGAGTTTTCAGGGCCAGGCACTCAGCTGAGGGGAGCCGCTTGCCAAGGGGCATGGCCCACAGCCTGCTGACATTCCCTCCCCGTGTCATGCCAAGGCAGGCACACAATGCCCAAACCCCGGCACAGCAGGAGGATGCTGTCCAGAGATGGCTCAAGTGCCAAGGGACTACCCTGGTGCCAGGCAAGGGGGTTCAGGACTGCGACAGCCCAGTTCAGTGCAGTGTTCCCCTCGGTACTAGAGATCATCCCACAGACTGCCCAGGCAGTGCTCAGGAAGCCCCTCACCACCCTCTCTCCTGCTTTGCCCCAGAGCAGCACTGGCTGGGGACGGACCCGCACAGCTCTTGCGGGTGCCGCCACCACCAAGACTGGTCATCCTCTCTTTTGTTTTGAGCCCAGGGCAGGCTCATGGCTCCAGCAGAGCAGAGCCATCTCTGCTTGCCAGTCGCTGGCAGTGGCCAACATCTGTCTCTCGGGAAACACCAGCCCAGGGGATTTCACTGGGATCTGTCCTGGGAGGAAAGCTCACTTCACCCAGAGAGTAAGAATCTGTTTCCAGGTTCCCATCTGCAGCTGGAGCAGAGACCACCCAGCAGCACAGACATAGACTTGAGCTACTGGCAGATGAATTTATTGAGCTGGGAGATGCTGCTTGTTCCTGGTCCAGCAAGACGGAGGGCTCTTCCCACACAAGGGAGTTATTCTCAGGGACAACACTACAGCAAAACATCTGCCAGTCCCTGCATGTAAACTGAGCACTCATGGCCTTCCAGCCCTCAGCCAGGCCAGCAAACCCACAGCACTGCTGGACCGAAAAGGCAGAGAGGCGTCCCAGAAAGAGGGGTGCAGAGCCAGCACGGCTGGCGAGGGAGGCACAGCCAGGACCATAGCATCATGTCTCCTCAGCCACAGATGCCCCATGGGGATTCAGGCGAGACATTTGTTTTCTGTGGCTTGTTCTTCCCCTTTCGCCACCCCCAAATCTGTTCTGTGCCAAATGCTAATTCCCGGGGACATGCACCATGACTTTATTAATCACACATGCAGTGCAATTGGCCTTCCACTCGCTCCTATGTGCAAGTCACAAGTCAGCCTTCACAGCACCAACATCCACCTCCACAGTCCCACTCTGTACCTCTGAGAGCTGCCCATCATCTGGATAACCTCTTCTTCCAGAACCCTAACATGCAACTACCACTATCACCATCTAACTCAGAGTGACACAGGGAGAAGCCAGCCTCTGGAGATATGATGACATCCCTAACACTTTATTTTTAAAATCAGCAGTCAGAATATTTCTTTCCAGGCTGCCCATTTAATGAGCTCATGACAAGGGAGAGAGGGTGCTCATAGGAAGGTGACACAGGCCCAGCCTTCCATCTGTTGCAGAGCCAGCAGTTCATCACTGTGCATCAGGAACAAGCGGGGGGTACCTGCCGTGCCAAGCACTTCAATCTGCCTCAACAGCCGGAGTGCACATGAGGAGGCTGACCAGGCCTGCACCAGCCAGACAAACACGAAAGCCACCGCTGCATCCATTCTATGAGCTTTCCAGGCAGCCAATTAAAAAATAAAAAAAAGCAAACAAAAATGGAAAATAATACTCATTGTTCCCTGGTGCAAATACAGGCTTTGTTCTAGCTATGCTCCAGCAGCCCCTGAACAGGCTGTAACACACCCAAGGTGGCAGGGACCCCTGCCTTGCTGTGCCAGGGCCCAGAGCCAGCAGCCATCCTGTGGGCTGGACCTGGGAGCCCCTGGGTAGCCCCTTCCACAGGCAGCAGCTTTGCCCATGCACAAGCCCCCTGCCCTAACTTGATCAGGTTGCTCAGAGTCTCACCAAACCTGACCATGAATGTTTCCAAGGACAGGGCATCCACCACATTTCTAGGCAATCTGTGCCAGTGTTTTACAACTCTCACTGCAAAAAACTTCTTCCTTATATCCAATCTAAATCAACCCATCCTTCAGTCCTGCCTCCTGCAGCCCTTTCACAGCACAACAGGACTGCAGGAAGCACTGTCCCCTGTCAGGGGGAAGAGAAATTGTCCTCCACTCTGCGTTACCACATCACACTACAGTCAGGAACACAAATGCTGGGGGCCAGCCAGCTTCTACACAGCTCTGTGCCCCAAGGAAACTGCTGTTCTGTGGAGCCACAGCTACCTGAAAACTGCAAACCCTCCCATCCCTCCTGAGGCACTACAGCAGACATCTCCAGCCCATCCTCGGGGCCCACTGCAGGTTGGCTGGGGCCCATCTGCTGCAGCTGACGGCTCAACTCCAAGCACAACCTCAGCCTGCCTCCAGCTCACTTGTTCCCTGCTGACCATTTTCCAATGCCTGGCTGTAGAGCCAGCTTACTCCAGGGGCAAGAGAAGGAATGTGTAATGCTGTATTAATCTGCAACTCCCCTGATGCATCCTGCGGGCCTGCAGGCTTTACCGCCTGTGCTTAAGGAGAAAGGAATTCAGCAGGTCAGCTCTTTGAGAGGCAGAAACAAATTCCAATTTCAAGGTGTTAATGGGGAAAAATACTGAAAGGGTTTGTTCTTATTAGTACCAAGAGAAAAGGGGGGGGACACTGCTTAGTTCTGACCCTCTTTGAATCAACAGGAAACACCCTGTGCCCAAGAGCAAGGGGGCTCCAGGAGTTGGTGCTGACAGAAAACATGGGCAAACCATGGGCAGGGTACACATAGCAGAACCCAGGTGGAAGAAAGTACCCAGCCAGCCCAGGGACAAGGACTGAGCTGCAGGTCACCCAGAATAACTCTGCATCTGCAGGAGGTGGCAGTACCAGAGCCAAAGTAACGGGTACCTTACGGGCCATCTGCAGATCCTCTGTGGCAAGCAGGAGATCCGGCAGTGCTGGTTCACATCACAGCAGTGCTTGCAATTAAGTTGGAGTTTTCTTTTTTCACTCCAAACTGTTTGAGGCACCAAAAGAAAGCAGTAGTGTCCCACCCCAGTGCTGCCTTCAAGACAGGTCCAAAAGGTTAAGAGAAAGTTGTTAAACTACACAACAGAAAACCTGGCAGATGCTGCTCATTTAGAAAACTGTTCCCAGGTCTTGGCTCATTAATGTCTGTAAAATGAATGAGCTGCACACAGCTCAGACTCTATTTCGGACCCTGGAAAGGGCAGCTCAGACCCAGCTGCCCCAGGAGCACGCTTGGCTGCAAGTCCCTGGGGAAATAAAAGCAACCTTTGTACCTACAACACAGGACATAGCTGCAGTCTTGACCAAGGGTCCAGGTTCACATAGGACATATTAATTTAGAGTATTCCTGGAAAACAACAAGGTTTCTCCAGCAATCGCATCAGTAAGGACAAGCCAAGCCAGTATGGCTGTGCTGCCATCACTGTAAGGAGAGGCTGGGTCCCCGGCAATGAGATCAGCCAGAGCTCAGTCTCCCGCCCCCCGGCACTGGCACAAGCTTCACATTCCACCTGCCTCTGGATGTCATTGCCGAGATGTGACATGGGCTCCTGTGTACAGCGCCTCTGGGTACTGAGCTTGGGTGTCCCCCCCGTGCCTGCAATCCCACAGCCACTATGCCACTGCTTTCACTGCCCTCCGCATGCCCCTGCACAGCTCCTAGAGACACCTCAGGGTGTCACCCCTCTGCTGCAGGATGCACTCTGTTCCTGTCCTGTATCAGAAGGACTCCCTGAAGTATGAGTCCTTTCAGGATGGGCAGGACGACATTGCACAGACCCTGCCGGCTGGGTTAGTCCTCCCAGTCGAGCACCACACACAGCCTTTGTCTATACAGGTAACTGCAAAGGGCAGACAACCCTCCAGACACAGCGCAGAAGCCACGGAAACCACTCAGCCCCACTCCTCGCCTGTCCCCGAGCTCCTCCCGAGTGCCGGCACTTTTTCCCCCCCGTGGAATCAGGAGTGACAATTCCTTTCAATGAGGCTCTGCTCGCCAAAAAGCACTGTACTCTCTTAGAGCCCTCTGCCATCTCCCTCTACAAACATCCCTCCTCCTAGCCTCTCACAGTGCTCCAATAGCAAACGCCGAAGTGACACCAGGATGTTTATTTATTTTCAAGTTTCCAGCAACAAGCCAGACTCACTGCAACTTGAACAAGCTAGTCTGGCACCACAGAAACGTGCTGCATGCAATGGAAACAAACATGAACCACGTTCACTTTCCCTAGTCGTTTTTGGGCAGACTCTTCCTCCCTCTCCAGCCCACCCGAGGGCAGGGTTGGATCTCCACTGCATGCCCAGCCACCAAGCTGTCCAGCCTCTTGCCCTAGAACTGCACTGGACGTGGGGGATCACGCCAGGACTACTGTCACTGTTGACTCCAGTCAGCCAGCACTTTCTGTGTCATGCAGACCATGCATTCTCCTGCTGCCCAGAGCAGCCCTGCAGGAGTCAGGCTCAGGAGCAGAACCAGGGCAGCGCAGTAACTGAGGATGGAAGGTCACACCCTGGTCCATCAGGGCTGGAGCCCAGCCCCAGTGTCTGTGCAGGGATCAGAACAGGCACAACCCCACCATGACCCAAACAGCCTGTCCCAAGGCTCCAGGATAGGGATGAGGAGCTGGTAGGGGATCCCACCTTCCTTGGGACAGGAGAGCACAGAGTGCTCAGAGACTAGAGGAGGGCTGCTGCAAAGAAGAATTCAGATGCGCTTCCTCCAGCCACAAGAGCCCCTTCAGTCCCATGTGGCCCCTCCTGGGCTAGCACTTGCCCTGTCAGCTCAGAAAGGAGTGCCAGGAGCAAGGCTGCTGCACAAGCCATGCCTTACCTTTGGGCCTGGAGACCTCGGTGGCATTGGGAGCTGTCATAGCAATGCAGACGTCATCCTGGGGAAACTGGTCACACTTGAGCATCTCTGGCCAGAAGAAGCCAAAGAACTGCATGACAGGCTCACAGGAGTCACGCACGGCCTCGCAGAGCCAGCGGCAGGGGTAGACCGGCCGGTCCAGGCAGACGGGGGCAAAGAGGGAGCAGAGGAAGACCTGGGTGCCCACATGGCAATTCTTGTTGAGCAGTGGCACCCAGCTGCTCGCCTGGTGCTTCACCTCGGCCATGGTCTCGTGGTCCAGCAGGTTGGGCAGCACCATCTTGTCGTAGCCCACGCTGTGGCAAAGCCGCAGGTCGGCAGGGATGGCCACACACTGGTGGGGTTTGGCGTAGAAGCGCCCGCCAGGGTAAGGGCCCAGGTCTGACTGGTAGCTGACATAGTCGTACTCGCTGGCCACGCCACAGGCCAGCAGCCCGGCGGCCACCGACACCAGCGCCCGCAGGGCGGCCCGACCGGGCCCCCCCACGCTGCCCATCGCCGCGACCCGCCGACGGTGGCCCCGACAGCACCGGACGCCGCTCCCCGCCGGGCGCCCGCTGCCGGCGGCCGCCCCCGGGGACTCTCCTCGCACCCCCGCCGACGGCCCCTCCGCTGGCCCTACCGCCGCCCCTCGCTCGCTGCCCGCAGAGCCCCGCCGGACGCCGCCCTCCCGCCGCCCCGGCCCCGGCCCCGCTCTGGCCGCGCGCCGGCCGCGCCGCGGGTTTGTGAGCCCGCGGCAGCCAATCAGCGCGGCGCCGCCCGCCGCGCGCTCGCCCGCCGCTGTCAATCAGCGGCCGCGGGAGCCAATCCCGCCCCGCCCCGCCCCGCCCAGCGCGGCCCCGACGGCCCCGCAGCCCGGCCCGGCCCGGCGCCACCTGCAGCGGCTGCGGGCCCGGGGCCCTGCCCGGCGGAGCGCAGCCGGCCGCAGCTCCGAGCACCGACAGACCGGGGCGCATGAGCTCACCCCGTAGCACCGCTCGGCTGCATCCCCGGTGGGCGGCCCGAACCCCCCCGGAGCCATTCCCGGTCTCTGAAGCCGGGGCGGCTCTGGGAGGTCCCGGCGCTCCTGAGCGGCTGTTCCAAGGTTGCAGATATTTCTGTGAACCTGGACTGGACCGTGCAGAACTCATTTCCCAGTAGACAAATTCTAACAGGAACTATGGTATTGGAAAGAAAAATTTTAAAAAAAGAAAAAATCCCACCAACAACAAAACCAAACCAAACAAAAAACAGGAGAGAGAAAGGGGGTCTGTTCTGTAAAGTGGTATCGCATCTGGGTACGCGGCTCCAGATGTGCCGGAGGAGCAGGAGCTGCATTCCCTGTTCCTCCACAGCAGCACCAGCCCCTCGTCACCCTTACCTTGCTGTGCTTCTCAGGGCTTGCAAAGGCTCGCTGCCCTCCAAAGGCAGGAGCTGGGTACGTGGAGGACGGGCTGTGAGGCTAACCAGGTGTGTCAGCACAGGCCTGCGCTCCCGCGGCCGCTGCGGGGCAGAGCAGGGTGCCCCTTGGTGCAAGCCAGGCAGGAGAAGCTGGCTCCGTCCTTGTGTGCAAGCTCTGGCCATCGAGCAGCTCTGGCCATCGAGCAGCTCTGCCCCCTGTGTGCCCACAGGTCCCTGTCCCAGGGAGCTCTCCTGAGCTCCCTCCTCTGCAATCCTCCAAAGCTCCCCTTCCTGCTGCTGCCTTTGGCTCTAACAACTTGTACTATTTAAAACAGGAACTACACCTCATTGAGAGGTAAATGGAAGAAGCTCTGCAGTTGAAAGCCTGAAAGAGCTACTTTCACCTGAGGGCCAGCAGACGAGAGCAGCCAGTTAGCACCACTAATGAAGTGAAGAATTTAGCAGTAAACAAGGGACCCGAAGAATGAAAGAGGCAGTTGGATGGAGCAGGCCCTCTCCTGCTACTTGGGCTCAGGAAATGGTGGCAAAGCACTGATCACTGTTTCCACCAAGAAACAGCTGCAAAATGGACTTCTCATTCCTTGAAAAATTCTGACAGTATA
Organism: Corvus cornix cornix; assembly: GCF_000738735.6. NCBI lineage: Eukaryota > Metazoa > Chordata > Aves > Passeriformes > Corvidae > Corvus > Corvus cornix. Next base: position 286,127 of record NC_046351.1, on the reverse strand, counting down.
GAATTTGCTTTTACCAAAACCAGTTAAGAAACACTGCAACATCTCCTTTTGAGAATTTAGAAGATAGTGCTGTGTCCCAGGAAATAGGTGTAATGTGGAACAGGGCACTGATCTGCTCAATCAAGATTTACTCAAGCATCTTTATTTGCACCCAGGTGTTACATCCATGGGTACAAGTCTCTGGTTGGGAACTAAACTGTGCCAGTGCCTCTCCATTTTCCATGGCAAGATCATAGGAAAGTCTCAGAGCCTCTCTATTTGCAGAGCAGCAAATGGGTGTGTTTGACTTTGGCAGTGCTACAATCCTTCTGTTCCAGGCTTAGGCATGTGATAGGAATATCATAGGTAGGCAGGCAAGGTGGGGACTTGGGAAACTCTTGTTCAAAAGTTGGAGAGCTCTCCAAAGGCAACAGCAGTAACACCACAATAAAACTACAGTCAGGGTTCCGGTTATCTGCAGGTCAGCAAATACCACATGGCAGCAGGTAAATGTCCTGTCATGGTCACTCCAGGGATATGTGCCCTGGAGCATCCCACACTGATTAGTGGGGTTTGCTGCAGTCCTGACACACTGAACAGTAGCTGCTGAGCCTGCCACAGTTCAAGGCTCTTGATCCAAACAGAAAAGCTACAGTTCAGCATGCCTTGGCTGCTAAATCTGACCACATGCATGGCCTGGACAGTTCCTCAGCTTGGCTCAGGGAAGGTCTTTTCTGGCTCCCTTCTCTCCTCTGTGGCAGATATCCACATTCATGACAACAGCGCCTGAATGGGAATCCAAGAGTAAATTGTAAACTGAAATACAATTGACCAGCAAATACAATTGCTGGCAAACCATTTTTCATTTAAAAAATATAAGAAACTAGGGAGAAGGAGGAAAGAACCCAAACCAAATGAAAACGCCAACAACTCTGGTCTAGGCCACTAAATTGTTTAATACACAATATAAGACCTCTTAGAAAGCAGCTGCCCAAGAAGGGCTGCTCTTCCAACAAACCTCTTCCAGACTGGGCATGAACTTTTCTGCGCGAAGCCTGCGCAGCCATTTCCCTTCATAATTATGTAGCCCACTGCTTCTTAAATATCTGCCTTGTCTCTAATGTCATAGCCATTTATTGCTGCCTTTCCCACAGGGGCTAACATTTTCTTATTGAATAATGAGAAGCTTTGCATCACACATCATTCTGGCTGTCCTGAGACCTCTCCTGCCCTGTGAAAAGCCCAGTCCAATTAACCGTGCCTATTCCTGGCTCCATTGTTCATCCCGGCAGCCTGCAGGACCAGGCGCTCTGCCCTCATCTGCAGCTCAGCATCCCACTCTGCTCCGTGTTCACCTGTGGTGGGTGCTCAGTGGTGACAGGGCAGGTGGCAGGTGACATGTCCCCGTGCTGCTGGCAGTGGTGTTCTCCCGCCTGTCCCGTCCTCCCTGCCCACACTGGGCACACTCTGCCCTGGCCACCTGGTGCTGGAATGCGCCTTTCCCTGCATGCTGCCCTGGGGAAACAGGCAGGCATGGGATAATAGAATATATTAGCCCTGACTCCATTCAGGCCCTGGCTCTTTATGAACAAAGCCTGCTAACTGAGCTGATTTTTGCCAAATGACTGGCTTTCGTGCATGAGCAGCAAAGTGGAGCCCCCAAATACTCCCATGCAACAAGCCCTATTGCCCAGGGCTCATTGTTTTACTCCTGCACTTGAGGGCATGGAGGAGTCACGGCCTTGCCTGCCCTGGCATTTCTTCTCCAGTTTCCCACCACTGCATTAGCCCCGTCTCAGCCCCAGCAGAGGCAGCAGTGATGGGGGAGATGAGACAAGCTGGCCACGGGTCCCTGCAGTCCCTGTCCTAGGGCTCACACTGTCCCTTGGTGCCCATGCCCCCTCTTTGGGGGGCAGATGGGATGCACCAGCAGAGGCAGCCCATCTGCCATGTCCCTACATGGAGAGTCCACCATGCCACCCCTGCCGCAGGACAGCTCCTGGACACCCCCAGGGAATATTTCCTTTAGATTAGACCCCCCTCAGCCCACTGAGTGCTGATAGCCCCTGCCAGGATCAGTCCCCAGGGAGGATGTTGTTTTTGCCATGTTTGTTTTCTGTTTTTCTCAGCAGATTGCTCCAAGACTCCAATAACACTGATGCAGCCAGGAACACTCCCTCATCCCACGATAAGGGAATCTGCACAGGGAGGTTCTGCAGCTGTGGGGACCCGCTCTGATGCCTCAGCCAGGTGCCCAGTGCCCCAGGGCTGCAGGAGACACCTTTACCAAAAGCTGGCCGGCAGCAGGGCCAGGATCAAGGCATGCAACAATTCCAGGCAATGTCTTCTGTTTGTGTGAAATTAGCACCAATAAATGCTATAACTATACGCGATCAACGACGGGTTTACTAGCTAACATATAAAGGACTACGAGAGCTAATGCCTTCAGCACTGCTGAAACTCTTGACCGTCTGCCCCTAGTCCCAGGAGAGAACCGATGGCAAATGTTTACAGGGGCTTATAAATATTTATCCTGTAATAATTTGCTGCATTACAGCATATTCTTCTTCACAAGGCTCAGCTTTGCCCTGGGCCAGGTGCAGGCTGCTGAGAGGGTCTGTGGTGTATATAAAGTTTGCCTGAATAACACACAGCAAGCACTGGCATTCAATAAAACAGCAGCAGCCAAGCTGCATGCATGAAAGGCACTGCAAGTCATTCCTTACCCAACAGAAGAAAAATGTGGCTGGGGAGCACAGGTGTGCAGGCGCATTGGTGCGGGTGCAAACCCCTACAGGGTTGCCAGACTAACCTGGGGAAATGCTGCAAGTCACTGGGGAGCTATAAAATCACACTGCTGGGCTGGTGTGATAGGAGTCTTGGCCCGAGAGTGACCCCATGCTGCCTGAGGACATGGGGACCCTCGGCTGCTTTTGTGAGGACCCCAAAGGAAGGGAGCAGGAGACTAGCCCACCATGAAGAAACATCTCCTCATGCTTCTTGCTTTGTGGAAATCCTATCTGCCCTCTCCCCTCTAAAAATTTTTGAGCCATCTGTCCACTTATTTATTTATTCTTCTCATGCTAAATGATTTGCAAGAACATAAGATGCCTGTGGTTTGGAAACCATGTGATAATCTCCAAGCAGGACCAGAGATGGAGTTCAGAACTACTTTCTAACAGGAGTAAATAAGCAGATTGGAAAGGCTCCATTGTGTATATTCTAGGTTGCTATTTTCTTAACCCTGTTTCATTAAGATGGATGGAGTTTCTGCTTATTAGTAATTTGGCAAGTTCCTCTTTGTGTACACTCTGCACTTCTCACTAATGACGCTGTGCTTCAGTGATTAACAAAAGAGACTTCCAGCATAGTCAGTGAAAACACAGCCACGCACTTGGGGCACTGGGATGGAAACCCAACGTTCTGGAGATGCCATCTGTGGAAGACAAGGAACTGCAGGGAACCCAGCAAAGGAGAAGCTGCTCGTCATAAAACCTTTCCTGACACTCAAATAATTTTGACCTGAGGACATTGGTTCTTTGATTTACATGCATAATTGCAGAGCTGACAGAGCCTATAACAAAGTGATTCAGAGCCCTTCCTCTGCTGTTCTTAAGACACATCTGATGGAGATGAAGCTGGCACCGCTACTGCCTGGATTTACAGCTGGCCATTAAAGTATGTTTACAAGTCTTTAGTACAGTGTACACATCTGGTAAATCATTGATTGCACAAATAGCTCCTCCTGTCATGCTCCCTCTCTCAACTTTTCCTACTACTCTGGTACCCAGCCCAGAGCCCGTGGCCAGTGGCGGTGGCCAGCCGCAGGCAGGTGCGCATGTGGTGCCCAAGCAGACAGACACATGTACCCACAGCTGCCTGGGTGTCATCTAGATGCTGTTGGACACACAGCTACACAAAAAGGCCCATGTAGATCCTCAGCATGAGGGTCACCTGATCTGACCTTACCTACATGCAGTGAAAGGTATTCTTGCTAGCACGTATTCAAATCCCTTAGTGCTCTTGGCCACATTGCTTTTGAACCTGGCCAGACCAATCACCGGCACAGGGCAGAGTCCCAGGTGGGTACGCAATGAACAAGTGAGGCAGCTGTTCCTTCCTGGGATACTCATGAGACAAGAGAAGGAAATTGGGAGCCTTTGCCAACCTGTCATCTGGCTTCCAGGGGGCCAGCTGGCTGGCATGAGCCACACGCCACTCCTCAGAGCTGGCCAGAGCCCTGGCTGGCTGCAGGCTGGGTCCCCCTGGCACCAAGGGCTCTCACCAAGGAGGGAAAGCCAGGGCTGGCAGGGCTTGGGTTTGCTGCACTGGTACAGTGGAAGAAAAGCAGGATGGAAACAGGGTGCAGCTCCAAGTACACAGGAAACAGCATCCCTTTTCTCTGGCACCAGGAAGCATTGCACACAGCCCACACGCCGGACTGCACTGGAGCCTTCCTTGCAGCAGGAGAAAAATGCTGGGTTTGGTGTTTTACCAAGCATACCAGTGGCTGGGGCTGAGGAGCAGCAGGAGCTACGGGCCCCCACCATGGCTCATTGTGCCATGCACAATAAGTATCTGGCCAGCTGTGCAGTCATCTGTGGCCAGACCCTCGCTCTTGCGGCCACAGAGCTGGGCAAAGGCCAAAGGGTAAAGGACAAACCATGGGAGCAGAAACAAAGCTAGATCAGCTCATTCATGCAAACCTTTTCAGGAGCTTTTGGTGGCAGGACAACCAGTCATGGGAGTGCAGGACTCACTGTCTAAGTGTGAATTGCCATCGGGACACACAGGCTGCCAGGTTTCATGCAGTCACTTGGCAGTGGTTGCAAAGGTACAGGATCCTGGAGGCTTAATTAGAAGGGACCCACGAAGATCATCGAAGTCTAGCTCCTGGTCCTGCCCATGTGCTTGAGAATCACACCCTGTGCCTGACACCATTGTCCAAACACTTCTTTAGCTCTGGGAGGCTTGGGGCCGTGACCACTGCTCTGGGGAGCCTGTTCAGTGCCTGACCACCCATTGGGGGAACAACTTGCCCCACTTCTCATTGTCACCCCCTCGCCACCAGGTACAGCATCTACCTGTGCTCAAATCCTACTGTAGTATCCTCAAAGTTAAGGTCTTGCTTAAGCATTTACCTGAATAAAAACTTAAGAGAAATGCCTGCAAGGCAAGGCCAGTCCTGCTCTCCCTCCTCTTTTCAACAGTGGGGAAATGGGGTGGCTTTGCCCCAAGGCAGTTTTGCCTTGGGATGGAAAGAGAGGAGCCTGGGCACTCTACTTCTATCCCCACATCCAGGTGGTGCCAGCGCTGGCTTCTGAGGTAGACTGCGAGATGCTAACTTAAGGCTGATTCCCTGGGGCACAACATGTTGCCTCTGAATTTCAGGGTTTTAAGGGACTGGCAGGGCATCTGTGAGGGAGGAGAGGGAAACAGAATTTTCCTTACACCATAAATAATTTTATGAAAGATTTTAAAACAGATTTAAAGAAGAATCTCTTCCCTCCCTTCCCCCTTTCTCAACTGTACTGTGCATTTTAAACTGTTTGTGGAAGGGAATTAATTAGCACAGGCAGCAGAGCCCAAAGCTCTGCAGCAGCCTGTCTTCTGCACAATGGAGATCCAACCCCTTCTCCCCTGCCTGGGAAACACATGCCCAAAATCCAAGTACATACATTTTTTTCTAACCTAATTCATTTTGTAGATTGATGGAGAAAATCCATAGCAAATATTTATGACTTTGCAATAAATAACCCTCACAGAAGTTACAAAAGAGTTCTGGTGAGTCTCAAGGTAACTTTCAGCAAATTCCAGGGGTCAGGGCAGACTGGGATACTGAGCCCATAGTGCTTGAGCCTTTGGCTCATCTGTTTTGAATTATTGGTATTACTCAGTGTAGCATTGCTCTCAATGGAGTAGCTGTGCTGTGATTCCATGCCATATTTTATTTCTATGGCAGGAGAGAAGCTTCAATAACTATTAGTTGTACTCTGTTGTAGCCAGCAAAAAAACAGGCCCCAGCAGGGAGGGGTTGGTCCTGCTGGTGTTTGCAGGCTGGCAAAGGAAGGTGTCTGTGCCCAAGTGCCTGGGACAGGACTCAGGGCCGGACACGGTGCTTTTTCCTGCCGGTTCAGAACATGGACCTGATGATGTGCTCAGAGGGGTCTGGTGCTGCTTGAAAGGTGGTAGTGTCCCAACGTGCTGCTGAAGGCAGCTGACGATGCTCCGGGCCCCGCTGGGGGGTGGTGGGTGCTGCTGGGGAGCCACACACCCGCTTCCAGGGAGCCAGGACTGGGACGAGCTCATCCCCACTCCATCCTCGTTAGCTCTTAATCACCACAGTGGAAGGAGAAGCTGCTAGCAGCATCACGCTGCTCTCCCGGGCATGGGCTCCTTTCAGGGCTTTCAGAAAACAGGGTCAGACGTGTCTTCTGACCTGTGACCTGTCGCTTCCCTCCTCGCCATAATTATCTAATACAGCGCTCTCCCTGCCAAGTACAATGAAACAATTTGTCACTTCAATTGTCTGTCAGTCAACACTGGGGCCTTTTCAACAGGCCAACACATGTTTTTTGAGAGCTTGTCAGCAAGGGCTGTCTGGCCAGGCACATAACCATGGAAAATGGAACCTTTGTTAATTCTGGTTCTTAGAAAAGTAAATCCATTCACTTGTTTTTTTCAGGCCTTCAGTATGGAATTTGCACAAGAAGCTGAATTGCCCCTGATCCCTAAATGATTGGTCAGAGGATTTGCATGAGGAAGCAGAAATTAATTATTCTTTTCTTTTCTTTTTATTTTCTGTAATTGTGTGTTTAGAAATGAGATTACATTCTACAGCAGCACGAGGGGCTGAGGGGGGAATTGCTTTGCATTTGTTTAGCTCCTTAGAGTTAAGATCACCTAATCGTTTCAAGCATTTCCTAAGATTCCCTCTCTCTTTTTCTGCTTTAATGACCAAACAAAGATTGTTCTGCTTCCCGGGGAACTTTTCTGGCAGCTGAGCTCAGCAGTGGGAGCCAGGGGCTTATCCCTCTGCCGAAATTGTCTTAGAATCACACAATCACTAAGGTTGGAAAAGACCTCTAGGATCACTGAGTCCAGCCGTTAACTAACTCAGTGCTGCCAAGGTCTTCATGCTGATTTTGGCTTGCAGGGCACAAAATGCATTGCAGAGCCCACGGGCTTGGGAGTCTCAGTGGCTCCTTGTGTTGGAGAAAGGGTGTCAGGATTCCTGTCAGGCCAGGAGGAAGCTGCTGGTTGCCCGATTGGCACATCCGGTCAGCACAAGCCGGAGTGTGGGCACGGCAGGGTGCTGGGAACATCCCAGTGGGGTCACCAGAGCTACCAGGACACGGACCTGCCAGTTCCAAGCCCTGCAGTCATGCTCCTGTTCAGACAACAAAACTGATAACCCTGTTGATAGCACAAACTGGTAGAGAAAAAAACATTTCATTTTTTAGTGCTATTTAGAGCTTCCTTCTGCTTTTTAAATTTTTTTTCATTTGAAAGCAGCACCCTTTGAAATTCTCACTTTCTCTGTTGATAGACATATGAAATCTTGTTCCTGAATATTTAATACAAGATAGATGTCTCCATTTTCAGGTATTTATAATTTTCTTTGTCATGTGGAAGCTTATATTCTGGGCAGACATGGAATATTTTATTTGAGAGCATTACAGAAATGCTGGATGGCCTCTACTCAATTACAAATGCCCTGAATGAAAACTTCTCCAGATCTGGCTTTCCAGAATACCCCTATCCCAACCTAATTCAAACCATACAGGGACCTCTGACTTAGAATTTTTCAAGCCCATAAAATGAAACAAATTGGCTTTGCAAATATATCTCCCAATCTGAGCCATGCCTGTAAATTTGATTTATCCTCTTGCATCTATACTGCATTAAATGGCCTGAAAGACTCCTTGTTTTGAAGTATGCTTGTCTCCTCCATGAGCCACAAATGTCTGTGCTTGGTCAGGCTGGAAAACTCTGTGCCCATGAACAGCGAGGAGTCCATGACTGTTCAACACCTTGGATTTGCCCGTGGATCTTGGCAGGAGCAGAGTGGGACTGTGCAGCCCCCTGGCACCTTCAGCACAAGCACTCCAAATGCCCCTCCTGAAGGACAGGATCCCAAAGGTGAGCTCCCAAAGACACAGCCCTTGATAGCACCCTGCTTTTGTGGGAAGTGCCTGAGCCACTCCAGGTCAGCTGAGGGTGTGCAGCCTGGAGACAGAGCCTCGTTCTCTCTTGAACACAGTAATTTACTACCTTGCTTTATGATTTCAGGGACACTCACTGTATAACTTTAACAGGCTTATGCTAATTCACTGGTTTGAATCAGAATAAACCTGTTAAAATTATGAACAACTTAGGCATGGAATCATAAAGTACTGCAACACAATACATGGATCTTTCATAAATGGACAGGATCACCATTTCCATGCTTGGCCTTCCTGTTCACACGGCAAACCTGAAGATTGCCAGGGATTATAGTGTTTGCCATCCCTTCTGTTCCAAAAGCACAACAGTAGATGTCTTAAAAAGAACATCTATTAAATTCTACTTATCTCCTTTCTTGATTCAGGTTTCCAGTTAAGACAGGGAAGAAATGCATTCTCACTTAACCCCTCTGGAAGCTGGCTGGAAGGTGCTGCAGTTGCCATGCAGGGGAAGAGAGATCTGTTCTTACACTTGCTGAGAGATAAGCAAAGCAACTGAGTCCATTGAAGAGTTGCCCCAAGCATTTAAGTTGTATTTTTAGTGTATGTTTCAAATCCATTTATGTCTGCAGAAGCCAAACCTTTGACCCCAACAGAAAGCAAAAGAAGGGTTTGGTGCAGAGATGAATGCATTTCTTATTAACTTTTCCTGTGTTAAGCGATTGCAGAGGTGATTCAATATGGGACTGTGAAATTAGCACATTTACCTAATCACACAAATTCCAGAGACATCTTCCATGTAATAATGATAATATTCCACTGCAAGGGCTTTAAAGTTTACAACAAAGGCCAGCAGCATCTCAGACATCCTGAAAATATATTTTTATGTTTTTATAAACTCCAGTAAAATTCTAATCGGATAAAACCTTGTATTCGAAAGCTGATTCTTCGAAAATATTTTAAATGCACATAAAATATCTGAGAAAATGTTAACATTATGATCTTAACTGTTTGCACATTGGAACCAGTTAAAGGTTAGGAAGACACAATGCATCTGGCAGAGTATTTTAAGCAGAATATTTCTGAGCGCGTTTCCTTCGCACTGGGGCTCATAAACGAGCCCAGCAATGACAGACTGTGGACGCCTGGCACACGCAGGTCACGACACCAACCGCGGTGTCCACAGGAAGAATGAGCCCGCCTTGCTTTGACACACTCATGTCCCAGGTCTCCAAAGAAGGAACAATACCTGATGGCATCAAGGTGTGCGTGCAGGGACTGGCCTGGGGGTCTCAGCTCAGGGGTGCAGGAGGGAAGAGCTGGGAGCAGCCCCAGCCCTGTGTTATCCATTAGGTGTTTATTAGCCTTCATTATGGAGTGCTAGAGGGTTAATTAATTCAGGCTGCTCCTGTGGGAGGGATGGGGAGCAGGAGGGTGAGGCAAGATCCCGCTGCCAAATATCCAGGTTCCTGGGGCAGCCCAGCACTTAGCCTCTGTCCCTGAGCCAGGGATCAGACAGCCTGGGTTGCTCCCGTCCTCACACCTGGATAGCCAAGGGGGAAGCTGCAGACCCCTCGCTGGCAGCAGGGAGTCCTGCCACTCCAACCAGGTTCTCTCACTGCTTGGTGGCCCCCCCAGCTGAGAATTAAGGGTTAATGTTTCTTGCTGCTCCACTGTCACTGAATTCCTCTTGGCCATCAAAAATCCTCTTGCATAGCAAGGACAACACTGCACCAGACTCTGGTATGATGGGAATGAAGTGGAAATTGCAAATGCAGAGGGTTCACAGGAAGTCTCAGGAACTCTCAGGCAGGGTCCGCTGGTTCCCTCAAGCTGTGCCCAACATAGGAACAAGTGGGAAGACAACACAGTCCCCTCCCAATACCTGCTGAGCCTTCCAGACAAGTAAATGCAGTTTCCACTTTAAGAATAGAAAGACTAAAAGCAAATGGGAAAAGGTGTCTTTGTGTCTTTAAACTGGTGGTATGCTGTTTCCTCTCCACACGCAGTCTGTCACCTCTGCATATTCCCTGTTCAGTCTAGCAGCCACTCCTGGGATTTGTTTGCCCACAAAGTCCACAGACCGACTCAGGGTGCAAGAGCGGCTCCTCTTGAAAACAGATTTTTATATCCTCTGTGGTAGGAGGTGCAAACATTATCAGCACTTGAGCAGAAGAAAAGGAACTACTAGCAGAAGAGTGCGATGAAGTAATCCCTGCAGGACTGAACCCTTGCAATCAGATACAAGGTAACTATGGCTGTGGCCCTGTTTGATTATTTCTGCTTCACCTAATTGTGAAAAAACAGTCATTTCCACTTAAAAGATACCCTGGGTGTCTTTAGTAGGAGGATGATTCCCCTGTGGAGCTGCAGCTTCCTCAGGGGCGTCAGTGCTGCAGCCCCACTGAGGGATTCCCTGGAGGGAGGGCACCATACATTTGCATTTTCCAGTTACTACACGGAGAAGTCTGTCGGTAGGAAGTCTGCCCTGAAACCAAACTACCACAGGGGCAGGGGTCTGTGTCCAGATGTGGCAGGGCAATGTCCAAGCAGCCTGGGACTCCCCCCCAGGAGCTCCCTCCCTTCCCCGTGGGTCCCACAGCCGTAGCCCGGCAGCACACCCTCCTTCATAAGCCTCACCAGGGCCCGGGGGATACCGCCAATGCCACTGCAGCCCTGGAGCCCGGGTTCACAGGACGCACATCCAGCCCTGCATCATTGCTTGGACACTGACCCAGCAGAGATTGAGCATGACCCAAGCCAGCAGATCTGTACTGGAGTTCATTCCCCCTTGGGATGCGTGGGAAGTTTTTTCATGTTTATCATCTCCTGAGCGGAAGCTCCAGCTGATTGAGGAGCAGCAGCAGCAAATAATGAAACTGAAGTCCCAAATGCTTTCATCCCTTTGCTTTTTGTTCACCAAGTGATGGGTTTTATCAATCGTTTAAATAACCAGGCCTCTGACTGGCACCGCAGCAGAGACTGCTCAGCCGGCACGGACCAGCACGGCGGCCGCGGGGCGCAGCAGGGCACACAGGGACAGCAGCAGGGCCACATCTCTGCCATCCCGCACTGCGGCCCCAGGACACATTGTTCTGGTGTGAGACTGCCCCTGAGCTCTCTGCTTGCCCGGACTGCAGTTTCCAGGTTTTCCTTAACCGGAGTGACCTGTGCCCTTGCTGACGCTTGGCAGCTTGGAGCTCCCGGGCAAAGGTTAATGGGACACCAACGGATCCCGTGTGCGTCGGCACAACCAGCTGGGATAAAGCTGCGGGAGCAGCTGTCGGTCTGTTCCCACCGGCTCCAATTCCCAAGCAAACACCACGAAATTGATCCCCGCATTGGGAGCGCCGGGGCCAGCGCCAGGCCGGGCTCCCGGCGGGGCCGCGCCCGGGGCCCGGGCGGTACCAAGTCCGGGGCGGGGGGGTCACGTGGGCTGACCACGCCTGCGATGGAAGGGGAGCAGCCCTACACCCAATGGGACACGGCTGCTTTTGCGCATGCGTAGCTCCTGCCGTTCAGCGGCCCCTGGGACTGCGCCTGCGCAGTGCCGCGCCTCGTGGCGCCTGGCGGCACTTCCGCCCTTCCCCAGCCCGGAGTCGCCTCGGCGGTTTTGCGACAGCCGTAAGTGCGCGGAGCGCGCGGGGTGCCCGGCGGAGCGCAGGGACCGGACGGGCCAGGGGCGGCGGCGCGATGAGGCCGCAGCAGGCGCCGGTGTCGGGCAAGGTGTTCATCCAGCGCGACTACAGCGGCGGGACGCGCTGCCAGTTCCAGAGCAAGTTCCCGGCCGAGCTGGAGAACAGGGTGAGGCGGGGCGGGCCGGGGCCGGCCCGGGGCTCGCGGCGAGAGCGGCGCACGGAGCCTGCACGCCAGGCAGGGCCTGGCCCGGGCCTTACGGGCCTGCGCCCAGGTGGCGTTCGCAGGTGCCCTGCCCGGGTTGGAGCCAGTTCTGCGGGTTCCCCGAGGGCGGGATAGCATCTCCTGCACGAATCTCTAACCGAGGCCGTTCAGGTGCAGGAGCGGACGTGGTTCCTCCCCCGTGTCCCCGTCACGGACTGTGGTCAGTCCTGGGGAAGGCGGCTGGTTTGCAGCAGTAGAGCAGAATGTACTCGTTGTGTCTGTGAGAACAGAGCCGGCTCCGTGCTTTCAGGTGGAGTCTCAGGTGTTGACATTGTCCTCTCCCTTGGAATCCTGCCCGTCCTGCCGAACCCGCTTAGAGGCCTCACAAATGCTGTCTCAAGTACTTTCGTTTTGCTCGGTGCTGTCAGTTGTGGTATCTTCAGCTGACAGTCAAACAAACACGCCTTCCTACCCCATTTTCTTTCTCTCACTCCACTTTTTTCTCTTCCGTGTTCCTTTGTTGTGTTTTTTTGAGGGTGTGTTTGGTCTGCACTGCAGCAGCACCAAGGCACTGTGGGTATGGAGTGTCCATCCACTCTCTACCTGCTCATTTTAACCCAGTGCATCCCTGTGCATGAATTCCGTTTTTTTCACAGTTGAACTGCACATTTGCTTAGGTGTGTTGCTCTGAATGGGTTTGTGTCCACATTGTGTTTGAATTCAGAGTCAGCCTGAGCACAGGACAGGTGTCTAACAAAGAACTGCAGGTCTGTAACTCTGTGTGTTTCAGGCTGGGGCTCTGAGCACAGTGCAGATGATCCATGAGTGGAGGTGGATGTACAGGGGTATTGGTGAGTTCTGAAGTGTGCAGCTGACAGCCCCACTTGCTTTTCTTGCAGATTGACAGGCAGCAGTTTGAGGAGACAGTCCGGACACTGAACAATCTCTATGCAGAAGCTGAAAAACTTGGGGGCCAATCTTACCTTGAGGGTTGTCTCGCCTGCCTGACTGCCTACACCATCTTCCTGTGCATGGAGACACACTATGAAAAGGTATGTGTTTGTTTCCCCTTCAGCCTGCAGGCAAGTACTTGGTTCTTGGTGGGTTTCCTGTGACTTGCAGCATTGTGGTACAGATTCTTTACGGATGTACCTCAGACATGTTGGTACTGGTCAGTTTGGGTCCCATGGGCGTCACCCTGAATCCTGTGGGAAGTGCCTGCACTGTGGAGCCATCAGACAGTTGCATGTTAGTTCTCATGTTGCCATAGCTGTGATATCGCTGGAAAGGAAACAATCGAGACTCCTGTGCTGTTTCATTACCAGGTTCTAAAGAAAATCGCTAAGTTCATTCAGGAACAGAATGAGAAGATCTACGCTCCTCAGGGCCTTCTGCTGACAGACCCCATTGAAAGAGGATTACGAGTTGTATCCTTCTGTGGCTTCTGACATTGTCTCCTGCCTTGTGCTCCTTGTTTCTCTCAGTGAGGCACCTCTGCTCATGCATGATCTGTGATATAGAATCTGTGATTAGTCTTGTCGCTCTTTGTTGTGTCCTGGTCTCCAGTCAGGTTTTAGTACATTAAGATTTGGCACATGGAAAGCCCATGAAAATGTGGAACACGACCTTTGGGACTGTATGGAAAGAGCAATCGAGATACTTCCTCTGTTCCAGTGACCTCCAGAAATGCTATTTTTCTGACTGGGGAAAGAAGCGACCGTGTTGGTAGGACAGAAGTTGATGTTGTGAGAACAAGAGCTGGCCATTACTTAATTTGCAACCCTCAGTTCAGGTTCTGGTGAAGATTTTGAGATACAAGATCACTGCAAGCCCAGCACTTGCTCTTGCTTCCAGTGTGGCTTATTTCCACCCTTTTTCTTCAGCTCTTGAGCCACACTGCAGACATTTTATGTAGTTATTGCCTGAAGTTGTAAAGACCTCTCATAGCAAATGGTGGAGTATAATGAGTAACACATCTTTCTTTGAAAATATTGAAACCACAGCAACTTGGAACCCAATGCCAATTGAATGTATGATAAGGCTAATTCCTTGCAGTTGGATTTTCTGTGTTGTCATCCAAGTAGCTCAGAGCTGTCACCTACATGACTCCCTTTTTCTTTTAAGTGTTTTCCATTGTGTGTACACCTCCTGGGAAAAAACCAAACAACATTCAACTTGAGTAAAAGCATTTTCAGTTTGGAGGGTGACTTATTAGCAGTGTTAACTTTTTTCCTTGGTGCACAGCCTTCCCCAAAATTTAGCAGAAGAGGGGCAAGGCTCAAATCCTCTGTACACAGCACCAAGTCCCTGTGCAGGCCCTGGGCTGGGAGCCAGTGTTCTTACCTGATGAGGCATCTCACATGGACTGTTCCCTTTGCTTTGGAGCTCTGAGACCTGCCTTAAAACAGCTAATATATCAAAAGTCCTATCACCTTAATGTTTTTCTGCCTTGTTCTGGTTATGTTTTCATAGTCTCTTTATAGTGTATTTCCCTGACAGCTTTTCTGTGCAGATTGAAATTACCATTTATGAAGACAGAGGTTTGACCAGTGGAAGATAGAACTGTGGAGTCTCAGGTACATTACCCTTATCTCAGATCAATCTCAACATCTTTCTGTGCTCAGAGAGGTGGGTGCTGTCATACTGAGACAGTTTATGCCACCCTCGTATGTAATCAAAGACTGTTCACATAAATCCTGTGTGGACCAGCTCTTGTTGAAAGTAAAAATATCAGTACTAGGCATGATGTTGCTGAACATTACCTTGCAGAAATTTGGGTCTGGATTGTGTAAATGTGCTAACTTGTGCTATATTATGTCCAAAATTCTATTCAGGTCAGTAAAAAATGGACTCTGTTCCTGGGTGTATTCTAGCATACTGAGCCTTTTTGTTGCAGTTTTTCAGTTGGCTGCTGTTGTAGTTATCACGCTGGTGTCTTTACTTGTGATGCTTTCGGGTAAGAGGGGCCAGCAGCCTGGAAGAGCTCTGCTGAGAGGTTCTCAGTTTTCTTGGTGCTGTGGGGCAAGTCACAAAGCGAAGAGTGTTCACTGGACTTGGAAGGGGAAGGCCAAAATACAGGCTCATGCTAATAGTATCCAATATAGACCATCAGAATTACTATCCCTGACTTTGCTTTTGGAAAGCTCACATTGGGACTGGCTCCCTTATGTTAGGTGCTCTGCAGGTCCTGGGATGGGAGTGTTAAGTATGGATTGTTGGCAGTGTATACGGAAAAGAGATGGGAAACATTTATGCCTGTTATGCAAAAAGAAACAAACAATAAAGGTCTTTATTTTCTGTTGGACAAATGAAATCAAGAGTTCAGGGTTCTGCTCATGCTGCTCACCATAACACATGGTAACTTGCTCCTCCTGCCACAGTCTTCCTGCAGCTGTAGAAAGGTTTGTGTAGGGGGGCTTTTGGTTTGATTTAGGAAGAGTTTCTAATCATATGAAACTTCTTTTCTAGATGATAGCTCACCGGTGGACTTGCTGTACCAAGGCTCCCCTACCTCCTACTTTAGAGCATCATTCCTTTCTCTGCTGCCAGATCCACAGTGCCATCTACTACAAGGACTAACTTCCTCAAACTGCTCCCCAGGGGGTGACCTAGCTGGTCAGCATCCACTTTGCAGTAGATTTGGAAGCAACAGGATCACTTTTTAGTTTTGGTTTGGTTTGGGTTTTTTTTCTCAAGAAAAGGCAGAAGTGGTAAAGCTACGCTCTCTCCCGAAAGAAATGGGGCCCTCAGCCCAAGAGAGGTTTAGTTTTAGTCCTGTAAGTGCAGTGCTGTTCCTCCCTGGTTCTTAAACCCTTCTGTATGTCAGTTGAGCTTTGGAAAGCTCCAGCTCAAAGTTGGGAATTTCCCTCCAGTTCAGTGTTAGAGTGCAGAGATACACAGTGCCTCTTCCCAGCAAGGAGTGACTCAAGGCAACGTCTCTTGTGCTGATCCTTGTGGAAAACCAAAAGGCAAAATGTTCCTTGTGTTAATGTCTTGGTTGTCCCTAGAAGGGGGGGGTGTAGCCAGACTTTAACCCTGGTAGTTTTTCTGCCCCTGTGTCTGTGCTGTCGTTGGCCCTGTCAGTGCTCACCAAGAGGGGCCTGTTCAGTCATGAAACAGTGAGCACAGTAAAGTGGATGCTGAGCCAATAAAAATAACGATTCCCACCCTACTCTGATTAATATGTGAAGTGTAAAACTGTTTCTTTATGGATTTCTTATATATAATTTATAGGAAAACATTGATCTGACAAACTTTAAGATACTGTGTAAGGTGGATTTCTTAATTCTGTCTGCTGGCACACATTGAGGAGTTGAGCTGTGCATTCCTTACTGTCCCCGTGCATGGACATTGCTCAGCAGTACCTACACAAGTGTTCTCACAATCCAAGCTGGCTGAATCCTTTCTCTTATATCCTTTAACCTTATCAAAGCCCAGGTGTCCTGGTATAGGGGCAGAGTGTCAGTGTCCAGTTGTAGAAGGAACTCAGGAGTTCAGAAGAGATGGCTTAGCAGGGGTAGAGGGGCTGGATTGGTTGGTGGTGGTGCTGCAGGTGCTAATACTGGATATGAACTCCAGGCTCATTCCTTAGCCACTGTGGGGGTTTGAGATTTGATTAATATTTTCATTGTATAAAATTTGTTTTTTCTAAACTGTAACAGTGTTTGCCTTTCAGAGCTGTTGCAATATTGGCAGAAGTACTGATGGATCAGTAAACCTTTTCTTAAACTGTGTCCAGGTCTGTTCTGGCAGCACCAAGGTGTGGGGCACAGGGTGACTCCGGAACGCTGGGCTGGGAATGGCCAGAACTGCAGCGCGTCGGGGCTCGGCCTGTGGCACAGCCAGGGCTGTGTCCCTGGGGGTCCGACAGCTCTGCCTGCAGCAGGGCTGGTGCTGCAGCGGGGCTGATCCTGCAGCAGGGCTGGTGCTGCAGCGGGGCTGGTGCTGCAGCGGGGCTCGTCCTGCAGCGGGGCTGGTCCTGCAGCAGGGCTGGTCCTGCAGCGGGGCTGGTGCTGCAGCGGGGCTGGTGCTGCAGCAGGGCTGGTCCTGCAGCGGGGCTGATCCTGCAGCGGGGCTGGTCCTGCAGCGGGGCTCGTCCTGCAGCGGGGCTGATCCTGCAGCGGGGCTGGTCCTGCAGCGGGGCTCGTCCTGCAGCGGGGCTGATCCTGCAGCGGGGCTCGTCCTGCAGCGGGGCTGGTGCTGCAGCGGGGCTGGTCCTGCAGCGGGGCTTTGTCCCTGGTGCTGGGGGTGGGGGACGGGCTCATGGGGGGGGGGGGGGGTCATACCTGCTGAGTGCTGATTGGCTGAAATAGCTGCAGCTTCAATCCACCTCCTGATTGGCCAAAAAAGCTGCAGCCTGAATCCGGCTCCTGATTGGCCCAGGAGTTGCAGCGTGAATCTGCTCCCTGATTGGTTGGGAAGGCTGCAGCCTGATCCACTTCCGGGCTGGCCTAAACAGGTGCATGTCCTCTCTGTCTCCTGATTGGCCAGCTTCAATCCGCTTCCTGATTGGCTGGAAAAGCTGCAGTTTCAATCCGTCTCCTGATTGGCCGAAAAAGCGGCAGCTTCAATCTGCATTCTGATTGGCCGAAAAAGATGGCTTCTTCAATCCGCCTTCTGATTGGCCGGAGCAGCCGCGGCCGTAATCCGCTTCCCGACTGGCCCAAGGGCCGTACCGGGAATCCTTATCCACGTTCCCGGGCCGCTGCGCGTGCGCCGTTCCGCGGGGCGGGCGGGCTTGGCGGGAGCGATGGCGGCCGCGGCCGGCGGGGACTCGGACGGCGAGGAGCTGGTGCTTACCCCAGCACAGCTGATCCACAGCCTGGAGCAGGTGCCGCGGGCTGGAGCGACAGGCGTGGGCCGGGGAGCGCGGGGGTTGCTGAGCGCTGGGCGCTCTGGAGCAGATGCCGAGCGGCGGGGCCGCGGCCGTGTTTTTGCCCTCTCGCTGGTGGGGTTGTGTAGCTAGGGTCTGCCTCGCTTTCACTGACAGCCTGCCTTCTTTCAGGCCTGGCTGAATGAGAAATTTGCTCCAGAACTGCTGGAGAGTAAACCTGAAGTCATCGAGTGTGTTGTGGAGCAGCTGGACCATATGGTAGGTTCTGTTGGCTGGGGTGGTGGGACAGGCCCGCCCTCGTTGCCTGGCCTGGCAGGTCCATGCCTGAGCCTCTCTGAGAGGGCCGGGCTTGTCTGCTTCCCTGTCTCCGAGACAAAGCTTCTCTGAGTTTTTTCTCTGAGCTTGCCTTGGAGAGGGGCTGAAGTACAAACAAGCGGTGTTCTTTGAGTCGTCAAAAGCAGCCGTAGTCTGATTTTGTGGGTTCTATGTACAAAATCCCTCTTCCTCTCTGTTTCTTGTTGTCTGACATTTCAACCGTTTAATTTCTCTTTGCTTTTTCTTGCAGGAAGCAAACCTGAAGCGGGCAAAGAGGGGCGACCTGAAGGTCAGTGTTCACCACATGGAGGTTGAAAGGATCCGTTTCGTGCTCAGCAGCTACTTGCGGTGTCGACTGGTGAAGGTAATGCTTGCTGTGCAGCCCAGAGCGTGTAAAAGGGTGATTTCAGGAGGCATTTTTACCCACACAGAGCTTCCTGCTTCAGCATGGCATTTAATTAAAGCATGTTCTCTCTCTGTTCTCAGAAGCTTAACTCAAAGAAATTAATTTCTTGGACATGCTTTCGTATTGTAATGAAGGAAGGTCACAGCAGTGTTGATCACAACACTGTGAGTGCTGTTTGCTTCATCTAAGCTTAGGGTGGCACAGCTGAATGCTGTCCCATTCTTCCTGAGTCCTGCTATGTGTACACATGGTTGTATAGCTTGGCAATCCTGTGTGATATCACAGTTAGTTCAGGAGCAGGGATTTGGGCAGGCCTGTGGCTGCTCCTACAGCTTGTAGGGGAATCCAGTGGAGAAGTGGGGGTTTAAGCACTGAACTCCTGGGAGAGAGCTGTATAATTCTTTTGGATTGTGTTCCAATATTAGATAGAAAAGTTTTTTCCCCACATCCTGGAGAAGGAGAAGTCTCGAGCTGAAGGGGAGCCCTCCATTTTATCACCAGAGGAGTTTGCTTTTGCTAAAGAGTGAGTAGATTTTCAATGTATCTTCCTCCCCTTTTATAGATTATAGAAACTTAACTGTGTGTTTTGCTGAAGTTCTGTGAGCCTTAGATGGATTTGAAGTAAGAATCAGTGTGTTTTACCAGGAGGTTTCCTTATGGGCAAGAAAGGAACTAAAACAAAATAACTCTGGTGACTGAGTCAGTTACCAGGGTAGGCCAAGGGCCTGTCTTTGGCTGTGCCTGTGGGATGAGGAGCTGTTGCTTACTCTTGTTTTGAGTCAATACTCTCCCTCCAGATTTGTATTTTATTAACTAAGTCAATACTTCAATGGTTTGTTTCAGGTACATGGCAAATACAGAGGCTTACCTGAAAAATGTGGTCCTAAAACACATGCCACCTAACCTGCAGAAAGTGTCTCTCCTAAAGTCAGGTGAGTCCATCCAGACTCCAGGGTGATCTGAAAATTGTAGAAGCAAGGGGAAGTGTGGGGAAAGCTCCAGGGAGCCCCACATGTAAGGGGGCTAGTCCTCCACTTGCTGCTCAGTTGAAGCAAAGGTGATGTGATGGTAATGTTGTAACATGGCTCCATGCTGCTGCTGGAGGATCATGCTGGTCCCTGCTGTTACGTCCTGTCTTACAGTGAGGCTGGGCACATGCATCTGGTTAGAAGTGTCTGGTGTTCCCTTTGCTGGCTATAAGTTTGCTGCCCCTCAGACCCCTCGGTGTTCTGCAGGGGAACATAAGTGAGGGCTGAGCTTGTGTTCTGAATCTGTTGTCTGCAGTTCCAAAGCCCAACCTGGACTCCTTTGTGTTTCTGAGGGTGCTGGAGCGGCAGGAGAACATCCTGGTGGAGCCAGAGACAGATGAGCAGAGGTAGGTGGGCACTTCCCCATGCAGCACAGGTACCAATCAGTGTCACTGATGGGCGTGGGCTGCAGCTCACGTCCCGCCTGTCTCTGCAGGGAATATGCCATCAACCTGGAGGAGGGCTCGCAGCACCTGATCCGTTACAGAACCGTGGCCCCTCTGGTGGCCTCAGGAGCTGTGCAGCTCATCTGAGGGGAGAGGTAAGTGTGTGGTCAGAGGAGCAGCCACCGCACCATCTCCCCTGCCCGCCCCGCCACACTGGGGCTGGCAGGAGCTCCCTGTGAGGTGCCTGGGCCAGGTCTCCTCTGGGACTGGGTCCCCTCCCAGGGTCAGGTCCCCACGGATATGGCAGAGCAGAGCACAGTGGCAATTGGGGGTGAGTACCACAGTGTCATACTGCAGAGGCATTCATTACCCCTACAGCTCATCGAGCTCCTGATTGCTTGTGACATGCCCAGCATACAGCCATACAGTCCTTACTCTGGCGTTCCTGAGTGAGGGCAGGCTGTGTCACAGGGCAGTGTCTGTAAAGCTTCAGTGTGTAGCTGCTGGGATGCCTTGTCTAAGAGCAGTGGCAGATAACATCACTAAAATGGAACAGCTGGGGGCATGGACTCAGAAGAAGGCTGTTTTTGTTGTGCATCATGTGAGACCCTCCTTGCAGAGGGTGAGGGGTTCTGGTACAGCTTCAGGTTGCGTTTGTGAGAATAGACACTGTCAGACTCCCTTCTGCAGAAACCACTGCTAAGGGAAGGGGAACACGGAGTTCATTTTTGCTGGTCATGCAAAGCAAAAGCTCCTCTGGCCCTGCTGCCCCATGCAGGCCTCTTCTTGTTGGAGGAGAAGCCAGGGTGTTCTGTGGTACCTCAGCTTGGAACCTGTGGAGTGCATGGGCAGATAGGGGCTTGTGTTCATCAGGGCAGGGTCTCTCTTCCCTGCACGGTCTGCATGAGGGGTGTCTGGGGAGCATCTTCCTCTACAAGGCTGGGGGTGACACAGGGCATCTTGTAGTGTGAGTGGCTTTGCATGTGTGGTTTATAGTCTTCCTAATTAATCCATTTAGGTAAAGAAGATTCTTTCAAGTATAGATGTTAAGAGGGGGCTGGGTTTAATCCTTAGGAATCAGTAGCATGTTCCTCTAGACAGCCCCCCCAGGAAGGGCTTGTGGATTGTGCCCTGCCCATATTTACAGCCAGACAACTTCACAGAGGTGACTGAAGCTTCCAGACAAAATCCTCGTTAATCTGCTGCTGTGAAAGCGTGCTCCAAAGGATCTGCCTGAGGAGTGTGCAGGTGGCACGTCTGCAGGCTTTCTCCTTGGCCCTATTCAGTTTGACTGAATACTTGTCCAGACAGCTTGCACTTGACACACTGCTGCGTGTCACATGGCTGCAGCAGTGTGAGCCTGAGGGGCATCTGTCCTCTTCTAGCAGCTGAACTTTAACTGACCTGATGGTTTCCCAGAGCGTCTTTGGTGCAGCTCTTCTCTGGAGCTTGGCAGCTGGCACATGGCAATCTCCTCAAAGTGTCCTAGGCAGGAGAGATGGCTAGTAGGCTGAGATCAGTCAGGCTCCAAGTCAGAGTCAGTTGTGGCACACCTGAAAATGTGCTTTTGTGTCCTTCCATGACTAAATACCAGGACATCTGTGGAACTGCTAACACTGTACCTCTCTTCTGTCTGCGCTGGGGGAAGGAGGTGTCCACAACTATATTGAGAAAATGATGCGTTTGGCTTGTACTTTTAGATGGAGAAGAAGATGCAGCAGTGCATCCACTTTAATCTGTGTAGCTGGGAGAGAATGGGTAAAGTAGGAGTAGCTTTTCCAGCATCCATGGGTCCTGCTGTTAAACTTGGGTTCAAATACATTCCTTGTTCTCTGCTGTCCCCTGGGTGGAAATAGCTTGGGTTTGCTTAGTGATCAGCTTTGAATGCAAAGTAGGTGGATGGTGAAAGAGATCGCAGGGAGGGCAGTGATGGTGAGCTGCGTTTTCCCTGCCTGAGCTGCAGCTGCTCTCCTGGGGGCCACAGAAAGGTGTGGCAACTGGTTTCATTGCTAGGAAGACTCATGTCTGTGTTGGCTACCCCAGGTCGCTGAAGTGGTGGGGTTTGCATTTTCAGCCCGAGACCATGTATTGAAAGGATGTTTTTGCATCGTGTTTTTGCCAGCTGGGCACTGGGTTCAAGCTCACTTTGGCCATCCTGTGAGAGGTGTCTTGCCTTGTGCTGCAGACATTCAGACATGGTGGTGATGGAGGCCCATGGAGAAATACTGGTAGGTCAGTCAGCTGTGTCATGAGCTGATGAAAATCTGTGCTGTCAGCAGGAACAATCAGGGCTGCTTAACATAAATGGCTAGACAGCTCTGGGGAGATTAGCAAGGAGTACAAGGCAGGGGTGATCTGATTTAGGTGACAGTCTTTACTGTCAAGGAGTCACATGTGAGCTGAACAGTGAGGGTGATTTTGAACATAGATGTCGGGGACACCACAGTGTCTCTTGTGTGCTTGGGGGTGAGCAAATTTCCTTCTCAGTGCACACCTCTAGGGTAAGAAGCTTCTGAGTTGGTAGAGGATGAGCCGAGGGTCTGGGGTTTTCTCTGCTTAGACACCCTGGAAACAGCTACCTTTGGACAATTACCTTAAAAGGGGTGTATAAAACCAGTTCAAACCTCCCCCATTAAAGACTATATGAGAGGAACATGCTCCTCTTTCTCCCAGAGCTACTTCCCGGTGTTGATTGTTCCACAGACACTGGTCCTCCAAAAGCACTCGTGTTTTTCTGGCACCAGGAGCCATTTGTGTGCTGGTCCCCCTGTTGGCCCCTGCCTGGCGCAGTAGAAGGCCGCGCTGTGCGCTCTCCCCGAGCGGGCTCTCCGGTGCCGCCGGGCTCTCCGGTACCGCCGGCTCTCCGGTGCCCGGGCTCCGGTGCCGCCGGGCTCTCCGGTACCGCCGGGCTCTCCGGTGCCGCCGGGCTCTCCGGTACCGCCGGCTCTCCGGTGCCGCCGGGCTCTCCGGTATCGCCGGCTCTCCGGTGCCGCCGGGCTCTCCGGTGCCGCCGGGCTCTCCGGTACCGCCGGCTCTCCGGTGCCGCCGGGCTCTCCGGTGCCGCCGGGCTCTCCCCGCCGCCCGGCCCGGCGCCAGCGCGGCCCCGCGGGAGGAGGGGGCGGGGTGGGAGCAGCCCCGAGCCCCATTGGCCGCTCGGAGCGCGGCGGCGGCTGTGATTGGCTGGCGCGGGGTGTCCCGGCCGCGGGCGCTCCCACGGCCCCATTGAGGAGGAGCCGCTGCGGCGGGAGCGGAGCGGAGCGGGCGGGACGCGATGAGCTGCGGCGAGTGAGCGGGGCCGGGCGCGGGTGGGGCGGGGGGCTCGCCGGGGCTGACGGCTGGGGCCGCGCTGTCTGACCCCCTCTTCGCCTCCAGGCTTTTCCAGGTGTGCAGCGGGCGGGCTGTTGCCCCCCAGCCATGCCCGTGGACCTGGCCGTGCGGCTCTGCCTGAGCCACTCGCCCCCCATCCGCAAGCTGCTGAACTCCTACGAAGAGCTGCGGGGCAACCGAGGCCGCAAACCCCTCCGATCCTGTCTCAACCAGAAGCTGAGCGCAGAACCTGAGCCGGAGCGGCGAGACAGTACCAAGAGCTCCAAGGGCCAGAAGAAGAAGCGGGTTGTGTTTGCTGATATGAAGGGGCTCTCACTGACGGCTGTCCGCTTCTTCTCAAAGATTGAGGAGGACCTCTGTGATTTGCAGCATGCCTTGTCAGACCTTGCCTGTTTCCGACCTAAGCTGCGGGACTTACACCCAGAAGTGTGCAGGTATGTGCTGGACTTCCCACAGCCATCTGCGAATTACGTGACTTTCCGCAACAGCCTGCACAGCAACTTTGTCTGCCTGGAGAGCTGTCTGATCCAGGACCGTGCTCTGTCAGGGACAGTGAAGGTTAGAAACATTGAGTATGAGAAGAAAGTGACAGTCCGCATCACGTCTGATGGCTGGAAGAGCTTCCAGGACATCTCTTGCCAGTACATGCACAGCACGTACGGCTCAGCTGACACAGACATCTTCTCTTTTGAGCTTATCCTGCCCAAGCCATCCATCTCCCATAGGGTCACAGAGTTCTGCATCTCTTTCCAGTGTGGACAAAAGACCCACTGGGACAACAACCATGGGAAGAACTACAAGATCCGCCATGTGGGCATGATCCGCCCTCCCTCCCATGCCGTGAAGAGTGCCAGCAGGGCCTGGGAGCATCTTGGCACCTCTGGGGCTGCTGCTCTAGTCCTTTCTCACCTGAAGACCTGGCGGCATTTAGAGACCCAGGCTCCTTATTGGTAGGAAGGCAGCATGGGGAGAGATGCAGGTCCCTTCCATGTCCCAACTGGTACAAGGATCTTCGGGGAGGGGTCAGTTGCAGAAGGTGCTGCTCACAGTTTTTGTTAGCTCCTTCACAGCCTGCTGCTCTATGAGCAGCTGCCAGTCTCTGCAGAAGCTTCCTCACTGCTGGCTGCTGCTACAGAGGCTGGAAGTTGCTGCTTGAAGTAACTCCTGCCTGTAGGTTCGCAGGGCAACAGACATGAGAGATGGGGAGTGACAAGGAAGGGGCTGTGGGCTGGGACCCGCGGCCCTGTCTGAGCCACGCTGGGAGCCGCGGGGGCCGGTGCTGCCCAAGTGCCTTGTCTGGAGGGAGCTGCTGGGGAGGGGGCACGATCCTGGTGCTGCCGGGACCCTCCCGCTGCAAGCACTCTCCGAACCGCGGTCCCGAGAAGGGCTCACCGCGGGGTTCCTGGGCCAAGAGCAGCGGGGTGCCTCCGGTCGTTGGTGCTGTAACGGGGAGTTAATAAAGTGACGGCGCTTCGCGAGTGCTGCCTCCTGCTCCGCCTGCCGCGGGGGGTGGGGCCGGGGCCCGTCGCGGTCGCGCAGGCGCCCTCTGCCGTCGGCGGAGAGCGGGGCGGCCCTGCGGGCGCGGCCCCGCGGGCGGCGCGCTGGCGTCACGCACGCAGCGCGGTACGGGGGCGCGCACGGCACGTGGCGGGGCGGAGCGGGGCCCGGCGGCGGCGGCGGCGGCAGCAGCAGGTGAGTGACCGCCCGGAGCGGCCCCCGCGCCCCCTCCCGCCCCGCACCCGCCCGGCACCGCCGCTCCGCGCGGCGCGCGGCGAGGCCGGGGCGCCCGGACGGCGCCTGGCCCGCCCGCACACCGTTATCCCCGGGACCGCGGCCTCCCCGTGGCGGTGCGGCCGCGCCGCAGTGCCCCTCGCGCCGGCCTCGCCGCGCGCCCCCGCCCCGCGCACACCGAGGACGAAGGTCGCCGGGAGGGCCGAGACCCAGCCCTGCCGTGATCCGCCGCGCTCCTGGGGAAAAGAGCTGAGAGCGACCCTCGCCGCCGCCCCCGGTCTCGCTGCAGCCGCCCTGGCCTCGGGCGGGCCGTTACGCTGCTCTGCCGACCGGGCGGACGGTGGTCAATCGCTGCAGCCCCGAAACAGCGGTGTGGGCTGCGCTCTCTGTGCCTGCCAGGCCCGCCCGGCTGTGCCCCGGGGCGGGGCGGCTCCGGGAGCCCGCGGGCCGGACTGCAGCGGCACACGTGGGCTCTGCCGTGGCGGGTGACATGGTGCAGGACAGTAATAGCTGACCCCTCACAACCGCGGCTGCCGGCTCAGAGGGCCGGTCTGGCCAGTTTACCAGCATGAGTCCTGGTTCTCATGGGTGACAGCTGTGGCATAATGGGCAGCTGCACGTGTGGCTGAGGAGCTGCCTCTCCCAGTACGTGGTCTGTGTATATGCCTTTGAAGCACTAACAGTATTCTTAACATCACTGGTACAGCAGTGTGTAACCAGCAGCTGGAACGTAGTGTACAGGGGAACAAGAGGATCCTTACAGACTCTCCTTTGCCATGTGTGCTTGTCAGGTACCTGTTAAATCCCATCCTCAGGCTGAGACTCCGTAGCCAGGCGAAGGTGGTGTCCAGACAGGGGTCTCCTCCAAGCAGACTCAATTTTTATCACAAGCCACCGTTGGCCCTGTGGGTGTGTGACCTTTGACTGGTCCCTGTGCCCCAGCAAGTTCCTCTTTGACTAATCATCAGCAGTAATTGTCCCCTTAGGCTAACTTCCTGTCCTGAACTGTTTATAAATCTGCCCTGTGTCACTGGGGATGAGATGTACAGGAGCAGAGGAAGTGATGCCTTCCCAGGAATCTGGGTACCTGGCTTCCTCATTTCTCTCAGGTGCCCCTGAAATGAGGGACGTGATAAGATCTTTGTCATGAGGAAGGGTTTTCTGTCACTCCTTTCCTGTACTTGGGACCTGATTGCAGCATCCTGTGCCGTAGGTGTGGTTCTGGATGAGTCTGCTCCATCTGAGGTGTGCATGGTATGAAAATACAGGATGAATGGCAACAGGAGGTGATTCCCAAGTGACGGTGACAGGCAGTAGCCAGAGTACCAGTCTCAGTCTTGCTGTGTCTCAGGAGCTGCTCTGAATGGTGTGACCTCAGCCCAAGTACTGCCTTCCAGGTTTCAGAGCCCACTGTCTCTGGCATCCTGCCACCCTCTCTGCGTTGACATCTCTCCGGTCTGCTGACTTCAGTTGCTCTCCTTCAGTGCCGCTGGTGGCATGTGAGTGCCACGTCTGCCAAGAAACCCAACTTGCTGTTTGAAAGCTTTCCAGGGACACAGGCTTCATTTGTGGCTGTAATGACCCTTCAGCGTGAGTGGATGCCAGGGGCCTCCAGAATTAAACTTGTTCCAGGCGTCATGCAAGGACCCGTGCTGGTGCGCATGTCCTCGTGGGGAGAACAATAATAGCTCCACATACGGTAGGCTCCTCTGAGTGCCAACTCCCTCGATCTCCTCCAATGCAGGCTCAGGGATGGACTCCACCTTGTCCCTCTGAAGAGACTCTGCATGCTCTCAGCAGCCAGGAGGGGATTCTGCTGCCAGATTCTCCACAAGCTGCCCCACGGCAGGACTTGCTCAGTGGCAGCCCGGGAAGGGATCTGTTCCTGCAGTCGTGTTGCTGCCGAGCCCACCACACGCCCATGGACAAACCAGTGTGTGTGCACCATCTCCTCTGAGCTCTTTGGGCTGCACCGTCTGAACTCACCTGAGCTCCTGGCAGACTGTTGGCTTGTTTACCCAAGTGCTCTCCCTGATCCTGTTGCATTCTCTCTCTCAGAGCCCCAAAAGGGTGTGAACTTTGGAATGGGGTCTCTGAGCAGGCTGCAGACTCGGTGCATGTGTGAGACTGTTGCTGAGTAACAGGAGGACTGGTTCATTGCTGCAAGCAGCCCTTCTGTCTGGCTGCAGGGCACCAGCCTTGCCTGGGCCCTTCACCATGTTCCTCCTGCTCCCCTTTGACAGCCTAGTGGTTAATCTCTTGGGGATTTCCATAACTGTCCTCTTCACTCTGCTTCTGGTTTTCATCATCGTGCCAGCAATTTTTGGAGTCTCCTTTGGCATCCGCAAGGTTTACATGAAAACTTTATTAAAGATTTTTCAGGTAAGTCATGTTTTCAGAATGTTCTGTGTGTTTGCAGAGGTTTGTCCAGGCATGGTCATGGTAGGAAGAGAGGCTTTTGCCTCAGGAGGGCGTTGTGGGTGACTGGAGTAGAAGGTTGGGCTGTTGGTGTCGTGCTGCTGCCAGTTGACCTGTTTGGCTCATCTCAGCCAAATGCAGCTTACAAGACCTCTTGTCTGTGGGCTGTTTTTTCCCTGTAATTAATCTAGTAAGTCTTCAATTAAAGAAATAGTCTAGCAAGGCTAGACTTGGCAGTCGGCAGGAGTGCAGCAGGATCTGAGGGGTAGCTTGGAGGAGTTCGTGTCCCAGGCAAGGCGGAGTGCTGGTACAGCTTGGTGTCAGGTGTGATGGGGAGGGACCAGACTGCAGCCAGCAGGTTGCTCCTCTCCAGGACACATTTGGATGAAGCAAAAGCAGAGGAGGTACGGCAGGAAGCAAGCCTTTTGTCCTGCAAGCCCTGAGTGGTCTGTGGCCAGAACCCAGAGCTCTCAACATGCTTCTGTCCTGGAGCGTCGCCTACTGAGCCGTGTCTGGACCTGCCGCCTTGGAGGACAACCAGCAGCCCTTGCCGACCCTCTTGGCACAGAGAGGCCAAGTGGAATTTTCCAGCTTGTTGTCATGCTGTTCCCTTGCCTGCCTTTGGTGGACTAATTTTATGGGCTGTCTCTGAGCCAGCATCTCTTGAAGCAAGTCCCTGACCAGACCAGAATTTTTTATCTACTAAGAGTAGTAGGTAAAGCCTACACCACTCTACCCTGGCAGCCCAGGTGAAGGGCAAAGTGCTTTCTATGGAGGTTTTAGGCTCTTAAATGTGGAGTTCATGCTGCTAAAGGATGCATGGTACAGCTACTGCTGTTTGAACAGGGCTGGTTGTCCCCAGAGTATTCCTGTACTGGTTAGCTTGCGAAGACAGCCCTGGAGCTCACAGTGTTCAGCTCTTTAAACTCTGAGTCCTCCCAAAAGCCTGAGGTGTAAATGGGAAGACCTTGGGCTTTGTGAGGGGCTTCATTAATACAGATATCTGAAGACCTTACTACAAATCTACTGACTGAAGTGGGCAGAAAAAAATGGAACTTTTCACAGTGTTTTCTTTTTTTTTCCCCCCTTCCTTCAATTCAGGAACATTTACTCTCAGTACCTATATTGGTGTTTGAAACTATTTTTCTGAAAAGACTGGGAAGTCTGTTTCAGTTTTTATTAAAGAATCTTAGTGGTGGGATAGAGGAGCACTCATGCACAACTGGTCACTGATTTGGTGGAAAATTCACTTATTAAGTTTGACCATTCAGAATTGTATTTTGGAGGGCTATTATTTACCAAAAATACTTTCCCAGCTCTTGAGGCCAGAGGGGCAGCATGTGAGAGCGTGGCAGAGTCTGACAGCTTGTGGGACACAGCCTGAGCTGTGAGGCCTGGCTGGCAGCAGCACACCTGTGTTGCTGGGGAGGGAGGGCACCTGCCTGCTGCCTCTCAGGTGGGAGGCTGGGTTTGCTGCTGCCACAGTCAGGATGGAGATGTGCTGGGCTTGCAAAGAATGCCTTCTCCATAGGCTGCTTAGCTCACGCGAGGTCAGAGCTCCTCTCCTGACTTCTGGGATGGTAGTATCTAGGCAATCTTCTGCAATCCTGGAGTTCTAGCTGCTGGCAGAGGCAGCTGCGAGGTGAGCAGGACACTCCGTATGCAATTAGCATTCCCTCATTGCTGCCTCCTGATCTGCTGCTGGCATGGGCTTAGATTAGGATGCCAGAGTTCCCAGCAACTTCCCCTTCTTCACGGATAAGCATGTTGTACACAAGTCTTCCTCCTTCAGAAGTTTGTCCTTCCCGACCTATATGGATTACAGGCCGTGAAGGTTACGTGGAGGGCAGGCAGGAAAGCTGCACAGAAATCCAGCCTGCAGTTTGTGCTGGTGCCCTTGAAAATTAGCTGAGAGAACAAGTAGTCCTGGCGCAGGATTTGGCAGCCAGCTGTCTGAGGGTGCTTGCTGCTGCTGTTTTGGGTGGATTGCTGAGCTGAGAAGCAGCAGCAGCTATTAGCTGAATCAGAGGGGAAAGGATCCCATTCCATCATCAGCCTGATGTTTTCAGCAGCAACCTGAAAACACAGTCTCCGCTTTGAATTTAGAAGAAACAAGGGTTGAAAAATAGCGCTGGTCCCCCAACCAGCTTCCTACGCTTTGGTGCAGACACCCCAGCAGGAGGCACAGCTCAGCCAGAAGCTGTGCAGTGGCAACCACGTGCAAGGTGCAGCAGAGCTGAGAGGTCACAGAAACTGCAGAAAATCTTGCTGTGCCATCTCATCACTGAGCACTCTTCTTCCCTCTGGCACTCCCTGCTTCCCAGGCCAGTTTCTGCTTCACCTCAGTTCAGTTGGGTTCATCACTAACTCTTTCAGTTCTGTGTGGAAGCCTCCTGCTTTAGCCCCATCTTCTCCCCTGAAAGTCAGCTGTAAAATGGGCAGTGTTGTGGAGCTATAGGCCTTGCAAATCTTGGTTGTCCTGTCTGTCTTGCAGTGGGCAACACTGAGAATAGAGCGTGGTGCCAAGGAGAAGAACCATCCATTGTACAAGCCGTATGTCAATGGTGAGATCCTGCCCTGCATGGGTACACAGGGAGTTCAAAATTCTTTTGGGGAGGTGGAGTAAATGTGGTGTCTCTGAGCAGCTGAAGTCTGCTGGGAAGTCTTTTCCAGTAGGAGGGAGTTCTAGAGAACTCTGTTTCACAAGGAAGGGCAGGGAAGCACCCTGTGAGTGCTTCATTTCTAGATAGTGGGGAGGACTGGTTTATGCCTGTCTGGACTGGAGAAAGGAAGGAGGCTCTGAGGAGGGCGGGTGAGGAAGGGCCTTGGCTTTCGTCTCTCTTTGAGCGGGCAAGTCACACTTTTCTCAGAGCTGCCTATGGTGTGTTGCAGGTATCATTGCAAAGGAGCCAACATCACTGGAGGAGGAGATCAAGGAGATCCGCCGGAGTGGCAGTGGCAAAGCCCTGGACACCCCTGAATTTGAGCTCTCAGATATCTTCTATTTCTGCCGCAAAGGCATCGAGACCATCATGGATGATGAAGTGACCAAGAGGTTCTCAGCTGAAGAGCTGGAGTCCTGGAACCTGCTCAGCAGGACCAACTACAACTTCCAGTATATCAGCCTGCGCCTCACTGTGCTCTGGGGACTCGGTGTGCTCATCCGCTACTGCTTCCTTCTGCCCCTCAGGTGAGTGCTGGTGCAGGGACCTGCCTGCCAAGGGGGTGCTGGTGGCCTGGTTTTGCTAGCATATAGTTTCCCTCTTTCTGCAGGATAGCCCTGGCCTTTACTGGCATCAGCTTGTTGGTGACTGGTACCACAGTGGTGGGATATTTGCCAAATGGAAGGTGAGTTCATCTTCAAGGGAAGAGCAGATGGGGAGAACTTCGTGCAGTTTGAGACCTGATAATCCTGAAATTTTCCTGCAAGGCTTTCTGTTCTGCCACCTGCAGACACAGCAGGTGGTTGTGGCAGCTGTGGCCTCTCAGGAATGGACACCCTGTAATTTTCAACAAAGGGCCTAGATGTGAGCACTAAGCCGGTGGCAGAGCACTTGGTCCTGGCCTCTGAAAAGAGTAATAGCAGAAAAGAGCAAAGGCCAAAATTTTATTCTCGTGACTTAAGAATCAGTGATCGTAAATTGACAGCAAAGCTCAGAACATGTTTCAGTAGCAAAGACTTGAAGGCTTGGCTGGATCTCAGGGCCTGGGGCAGCTGAGCTGAGTGGCACTGTTACGGGGAGATTGTAGGACTGGGGAGTGATGGTCTCTGTCCTGGGCTGCAGGTGTAAGGACTTCCTGAGCAAACATGTCCACCTGATGTGTTACCGGATCTGCGTGCGTGCCCTCACAGCCATCATCACCTACCACGACCGGTAAGGCCTGTCTGCTCTAGGCTGTCCCTGCCCAGGAGGTTCTCCATGCCAGGCCTTATGTAGGCCTCATGCTTCCTTC
This sequence comes from Corvus cornix cornix, assembly GCF_000738735.6. Taxonomy (NCBI): domain Eukaryota; kingdom Metazoa; phylum Chordata; class Aves; order Passeriformes; family Corvidae; genus Corvus; species Corvus cornix. Next base: position 254,745 of record NC_046351.1, on the reverse strand, counting down.
CTCTTTCTTCACCTCTACCTTTGTTTTGCATCTAGAGAAAACAGACCCCGAAATGGAGGCATCTGTGTGGCCAATCACACCTCCCCCATTGATGTGATCATCCTGGCCAGTGATGGCTACTATGCGATGGTAAGGCACCAGCTCTGCCTGCTCGGGCTTGGTCGCCTGCATGGAGGGAGCAAGCAAGCATGTTGTGGGGCAGGAAGTAGGCAGCAAGAGTCCTTTGAGCATGCAGAACTACTTTTCCCTGCATGACATGGCAGGGCACTGTCAGACTCTGTTGTACGTGGTGTTTGTGCAAGCTCAGCCTGGAACTCAAAGCACCAGGGGTCTGTTGGTGCAGCTTTGCAAGAAGAGCTCTAGGCTTTGCTGTTGTTGGAAGAGCAAAGTGCTTCCCCAGCTGGACCTCCTGCCATGGGGAAAGCACTTGGGGTTTGCTGTATCTGTCTTGCAAGTCAGAGCGTGGGACTTTTCCTCTTAGCCTTTCCAGCGTAGGGGTAGGAAGGTGGAGGGGAAGCTCAGAACAGGCAGCAACAATGAACCTCAGTTTGGCTGTGAAACCGGGTGCTGCCTTGGCTTTCATGCGTGCCCAGGTCTTGTAACTTGTGTCTTCTTGCCCTGTCCAGGTGGGTCAGATCCATGGAGGGCTCATGGGTGTGATACAGAGAGCCATGGTGAAAGCTTGTCCCCATGTCTGGTTCGAACGTTCTGAGGTCAAAGATCGTCACCTCGTCGCCAGAAGGTGTGACAGTCGCTGGCTGCAGGGGTGGGTCTGAAGGCTGGGGGAGGTAGCGCTCACCTCCCTTGGATGAGGACACTGCATGGCCTCATAGGTGCTGGGAGATTGTGCCTCTGTTGTTGGTGCCCTGATAGTCCCTGGTGACTGCAGGTTAAGGACTATATGCTGTGTGGATTGCTAGTGAGAGCTTCTGTCCTCTCTGCTAATTTTTGACACTCTTCTGTTTAGGCTCACAGAACATGCCCAGGACAAAAGCAAATTGCCCATTCTTATTTTTCCAGAAGGTGAGTGCAACAACGCCAGACAGACAAGCACCTGCATCTCTGTTGCTTTCCTTCTTACACAGCCAAGGGCTTGAAACCCTTCACTGAGACAAAAGGGACATTGTGTCTTTAGAGCTGAGTGAGCCCAGAATGCAGGAGTCATACATGATGTCCTGATGACCCATTCTGTGCACACAGAGAACAGAGCATGGACTGAGAGTTAGGGGAGAGTTGCTGGGTTCCTGTGGCCCTGCCCTTAAGCCTGTAGCTTAGACTTCTGAACTGACTTGGAGAGGAAAGTTAAGATTGTGCTTGTCTCTTACAGGAACATGCATCAACAACACATCTGTGATGATGTTCAAAAAGGGGAGCTTTGAAATTGGAGCCACAGTTTACCCTGTAGCCATCAAGGTATGAGAAGGCAATGTTCTTAGGTCACAAGTCTGTCTGTCCCTCTGTATCTCTGTCTTGGCAACCTAATCCAGCCTGGTCTGAGGGTACAGGAAAGCTGAGGTCACTCCATGTAGTGCTTTGGGAGAGCTGACCTGTAGCTCAGTTTGGGGTGGAAGTTGGAGCCTCAGAGAGGGTGCAACCACTGCCTGACTTCCGTGAACTCTTCTGCCTTTGTAGTATGACCCACAGTTTGGAGATGCCTTTTGGAACAGCAGCAAATACGGCATGGTGACCTACCTCCTCAGGATGATGACCAGCTGGGCCATCGTCTGCAGTGTCTGGTACTTGCCCCCAATGACCAGGCAGGTAAGGTGAACCCAGCCTATCTCTGATTGCTTTCCTGTTTTGCCCTTCACTCCTGCTGAACAGTCTTGCTTTGCCACAGCCTGAAGAGGACGCAGTGCAGTTTGCCAATCGAGTGAAGTCAGCCATTGCCAGGCAGGGGGGCCTTGTGGATCTGCTCTGGTGAGTCCAGGCAGGCTTTTCTCTTCCTGGTGGCAGAGTTCCTTGTTTCTGGGTCATGGCATGTGCTCATGGGCTCCATGGCAAGAGCTCCATTTGTTTCTTGCTTAGGGTAGAGCAGGCCCATGGAGGAGTGTTCTTCTGTAGTAGGGACCAAAGTCTTTGCTTCTTCTGTATGCTGGGCATCAGGGCTTCATTCTGCGATTGTAGCTTGCATTGGGATGCCCTGGGTTTGACTTGTTTCTGCTCAGCAAGGTGTGTTCAGCTTGGGAACTTGCTTTCCCAGGCACTGAAGTCTCAGAGCCTGGGAGGCAGGCAGGCAGTCTCCTGTAGTGGTACTAGAGTAGTTCACGTTTCTGGCAGAGTTGCTATTTTGAACACATTGCAGGGCCATGGGGGAAGCTCCTGGCAGAACCAGGTAAGAAAGTGGTGCCCTTCAGGGACAGGTGGTCTGCAGTGTGCCCTGGCAGCGTGTGGTACATGGGCAGATGTCAGCACTCACTGGAACTCTGACTTGCCCTGAGCAGTCCCAGCCAAAGATGGTGCCTGCCTGCAGCCTCTCTGATATGATTCTCTCCCCAGGGATGGAGGACTGAAAAGGGAGAAGGTGAAAGACGCGTTCAAGGAGGAGCAACAGAAACTCTACAGCAAAATGATTGTAGGCAGCCATGAAGACCGGAGCCGCTCCTGAGTCTGCTGCCTCCAGCACTGCCACCGGGGCTGGTCAAAGCCCTCTGCCTCCAGCACCAGCCAGGGCTTGTCTGGAGCAACTCCGAATCTTTGGACTTGGGCTACTCCAGAGCTGCTTGGACTCGCTCTTTCATCCTCTGGCTGTTGTTTCCTGGAGGCACTGTTACTGCCTGGAGTCTTTAGGCCCTTGGCAGCTCATGGCAAAGATGCCTTCTCGTTACTGTTACAGTGAAGCCCCTTGCAGGGGCAGTATTAAATGAAACTCTTACAGTGTCATGTGCTTCCATCTGGTGTGTCCAGCCCCAGGGAAGGACTGGTGTGATGTGCATGTGTGTCAGTCACAAGTCTCCCACAGCACAAAAGCCAGTGAGCTGTGCTGAAATGGACTGCCTTGACAACCAAGGGAGGCGTCATGAGCCTGTGCCCCTCGTGTGTGTGGCATAAACCCCTTAGGAGCAGAATGTGGTCTCTCAGGCCCTTTCCAGATCCTCTTTCAGGAGAAATCTTTTTGTTTTGCCACCTTCATGTCAGCTTGACCCAGACTGTTGCTTCTACGGTGTCTGAGTAACAGCCTCTTTGCTGCTCCTGATGCAGTAAGGATCATACTCCTTGGAAACCTCCCTCTGTCCCTTGGGGCTGTGAGGTGCCAGGTGTCACTGGAGTGGCAGGTGGGGCTCCTTAGGAATCTGTACGTGCTATAGTGGGAGCCTAGGGTGTGTAGGAGAGCCCAAGACTTCATGGCTGGGGCAGCATATCCCTTTTCAAATGTCTGCTGAGGGAAACGGTGGCATCTGACCTTGTCATGCACCAACACACACATGGATAGTATCAACTTGTTGCAAGAAAACTGAAATCTTGTGCCGGTGGTGGTGCCCCTTTCTGCTCTGCAAGTAAATTATTCAGTAAAACAACTTGCATTTGAGCATTTGTTCCATGTACTTTCCCATTTTCCTTACATTCCTACAAACTTGAGCACTTACACTGGGTTCTCTGCTCTTAGAAGCAAGAGCTATTTCACTGCTACCTGCTGAAGCCTGCTTGCATTTTCTAGCACTCTGGAGAAGGCAGTTACCAAAGTGCCTCCTTTGTACCTCAAGTGTTGTTTGCTGGGGAGGGCATCTGCTATGCCAGGTGAGGACAGCTGTTCTGTGTAAGTGGCCTTAAATCTGGATTTTCCCTGTGCTTTATTTTTCTTTGCCTGATGGAACTTTGGCCGCAAGGCTTGCGAAGCTTTTCTCTTGCTCAGGGCCCATTTGGATGAAGACCCCTGCACCGTGCTGTGGTGTGGCGAGCTCTGGAGGGAGCCACAGCGAGCCAGGGGTTGCTGAGGCAGTGCCATGCTCACTGGGTACTGTGGATGGCCCTTCCCCATGTGCCAAGCTGCAGCTGGAGTCACAACTCTGCTGGGGACATGGACATTGCTGCCTGCCCGTCCCTGTTGCCCAGGCAGGGTCTTCAGGCTCTCCTTCACTTCTCCCCGTTCAGCAGCCACTCCTGAGCCCTCTCAAGGGCTGTGTCCCCAGAGCTCTCCTCTCTGGGGGTGGGACAGACATTTCCTTCAGGCACGGGCAAAGACTACAGGCCTCCCCCGCCCCCCTGCTGTGTCCTCAGGCGCTTGGACCCAGCTGCAGGTGCCCCCCAAGTCTCCTGCCTGCAGTTAGGTTCCCTGTCCCTGACACCATGGTGACATGCAGAACCCTCCTCAGCTTTGTGGGACCTCCAGCCATCCTGCTGTGCTTGGGGACCATCCCCAGCAGTGTTCAGGACGCTCCACAGCAGGCAAGGAGCTGGCTGGACAGGTTAGGAGGCACACATCCATCTTTCCTTGGCTCTCCCACCCCATGCCCCCAGTCAATATGTCTCTCTCCGATGAGAAAGTTAATAAATTTAGCTCTAGATTAAAAGTATCGATCATGTCATTTGTAAGCGATAAATAACCAGGGGGGGAGCACTGGGCGGCCCACAGGGTAGGGGCTGTTGGCTCCGGCTGGAGCAGCCGTGCACCCCACTGGGGCCAGGAGCCCTCATATGCATTCTGCCCGGATGCTGGCATTGATTTGCTATTAGTCTCCACGCACCACCCAGTAGCACATCATTCCCGAAGCCGCTATTAATGGCCTTTTGATAAATAATCACTTGTAAGTCAATAAATTTTTATTAAACAGTGTGGCGCTTTGATTTATGAAAATCCGACGGGGTTTGTCTGGGAGAAAAGGGATGCAGAATTGAAACGGAGCTGCTATCCATCTGCCTGCCAGGCCGGCCTGCCTGTGCTCGCGCCCCCGGCGCAGCTGGCTCCCGGCTCTGCCCACGCAGCCTGAGGCTGCCTGGCACCAGGCACAGGGTGGGCAGAGCTGGTGCTCACTGCTGACTGCTCCTGTCAAGACCCCAGCACTGATGGGGCACCACTCTGCTGCAGCAGCAGGTGGCCAGTGGGAATGTGGGAGCCACAGTGGGCAGCATGGGGAGGAGAAGGGGTTGGTCCTGGCTACTGGGCTGGGGCCCTGCATGGATCAGCACTGTTTGGGGTCCTGTCTCAATGTGGGGATGCACGGGGCAGCCAGGCTGCAGCAGCCATTTGTCACTCTCCCTGGCTCCAGCAGGCCCTTTGCCACCTGCTTTATTTGTCTCCCAGCCCTGACGTGGCATCAGACAGGTGTTAAACTACTTAATCACTTTAAAATTGTTTTAATTTTCTGTTTTGTATTGATCTCCACAGCACCAATTAATCAGCTCACTGGACCAGGCAGTTAGTACATTAAAAATTGTCAGCCAAGCTGGGCAGCTTAGAAAATGTTAAAAAAATATCCCACCAGCAGCCCCTCACTTCTCCCACCATGTGGAACCTGCTCCTGCTGAGCACTGGCTCTATCCGCAGACAGCGATGTGTCTCTTCCAGCCCTGCCACCAGCCCCACGCACCATGCTCCCATGAGACCTGGCATCCAACATCCTTGCAAAGGGTCCATTAGCTCTGTCCTGGCCCAGCATCTGTCCCATGGAGGCAGTGGAGGGGCTGCATGGCTGAGAAGGGAGCATTACAAGCCCCCCCTCACTGCGGGGGTTGGACAGGGACCTACACAGGGACTGTAGTCCCCCAAGTCCTAGAAAAAGGGCACTGAGCAGTCAGGGCTCCTTGCAAAGTGCCCACAGCCCAGTGAGAGACTGAAGAGGGCTTTAAGCCAAGTGTGGGCCTTGGCAGGTTGTACAGCAATGATCTGCAGACCCACACAAGGCTGGTGCTCAGGGCTACTGAAAAGTCCCAGTGGTTCAGGAGCTTCAGCTGTCCCAGGCATGGACTTGGCCACCAGCCTGTTGCAGGTACTGCCTGCAGCCTCAGGGAAGGGTATCCCTTCACCAGCCCCATTCCAACCCCTTCTGTGCCTGTGCCACGCTGCTAATCAGTGCCTGATGGGCCGGCAGCACCTTATCTCCTATTGATTTCCTTCCAAGACACAGCCCACGTGTTTGCTTACACCTGGCTGGCACTTAGCTGGCTCTTGGCTGAACAACTGCCAAGCTTGCCCGGCCCCCAGTACTGTGCTTGTGCCTGGAGTGCCTCTGGCATCCTAAGCAGGTAAGGACAGCTGGCATGCCATTGGTGAGCCATGGGGAGCCAGAGCAGGGGTGTACAGCCCCATGTGCACACACACGTCTGTATGTGCAGCCCCGATTGCACAGGGGTGCAGCACGGCGCAGGGGGGGACCCAACAGGTTGGCAGGCAAACACACTGGGGCTATTGATGCCACATCAATCCTGCAGCCCCGACAGGTGAATGGGCTCTCACTCACACTGTTAAGATAAATGATATTTATTTGCTGCTAAGAGCTTCCAGTAAGAGGCCCCAATGAGTGACTTTTGAACCAGCAGCTCTTGCTGCTGGTACACGCCCAAACCAGAGAAAACCCTGGGAAAATCTCCAGGGCTCACCTGCTTCTGTGGGTACTTCCTACCCCACACACAAGAACCACAGCATGGCCCCTTCCCCTGCCTGGCATGCAGGCCCTGCCCCGTACACATCCTATCCCCAACCCTTCTCTGGCCCAGCCTCACAAGGCCACCCTGGACCGCATGCCCACGAAACAAGTGCTGGGACTTGACTGGGACCTTTATTTCATCAACGCCTGTAACAGGGCTGCACCTGACACTACCCACGTGTGCTGCTCCCAGCCCTGCAAGCCATGCTCCCCATCCAGCTTTCAGCCACCCCATCCCAACAGCCAGGCACCTGCTGGTGAGGGGAGTCACCCGCTGGCAGGATGCAGGTGGCCAGGCCAGTCACCCCCCAGCCCAGAGGGGCAGGCTATGCTGGTGCTCAGCCGCTGTGCGTGCCCAAGCCCAGCATCGAGAAGGCCGCACGATGCTTCCTCAGCAGCAGTCGGATCTTCTCGTCATCTGAGTCTGGGTCCAGAGGCTTGTTGTACTCATCGTCCTCGGTCTCAGAGGTCGCCCGGTCTCCGCCAGAGCCCCCCGCCCGCTGCGAGGATGAGGAGGGCTCCAGGGCACTCTTCTTCCTCCATTTGGTCCGTCGGTTCTGGAACCAGACCTGTTGCCCCGTGGGCCCAGCTCAGTTAGCGGCCATCATGCTGCGCAACCCATGCCACACAGGGACCAATACTCACCTTCACCTGAGACTCAGTCATACCAAGAGAATAGGCCAGCCGTGCTCTTTCCGGACCTGCCAGGTACTTGGTCTGCTCAAAAGTCTTCTCCAGAGCAAAGATCTGGTGTCCCGTGAAGGTTGGGCGCGTGTGCTTCTTCTTATGGATGCTGTCAGCCAAGTGAGCAGGGGCTACAGGAGAGGAAGAGAGAAGTGGGTGAGCTCTTGGCAGCCCACGACTCTGGACAGCTCTCCGCTTGTCCACACTCACCAGCCCTCAGTGACCAAAGAGTCCCTCCACACCTGCTCCCCTCCAAATTAAAACTGTATTCCTGCTTCAGGGCTTCAGCCCCATCCCAGGAGGGCTGAGCTGCCCACTGTGCAGATCCCACAGGGCCAGCGCTGGGCTATGCACCTCCTGATCAAGGACAGTGCTAAGTGGCTGTGGTGAGAGGGTAAGGGTCGCTATCAACAGTGCTTTACCCCAGAGCCATGCAGCACCCATGCCCCACACCTTGCAGGATGCGTGACAGGCATGGCTGAACATGGGCTAGTAGCTGTGCCAGGAGCAGATAGCCAAACTGCCTAACCCAATCTGCTCCAAAATCATCACCGGCAAAGGGGTGAAGGGGACCAGAGCTGCAGGTTCTGAGCAGCTGCACCCAGCCTCGCGGGGCTTCCCCCGGGACAGTGGATGCACCCATCCCACCTACCCTCTGGAGCAGTGGCAACATGCTCTGCAATTCCCCTGCCAGCTCTCTACCAGGAAGGCAGTGCAGCCAGCTCAGGGCTGGCCATCCTGCCTGTCTCTGCCCTGAGCTAAAACAGTCACTGACCCCCAGTGAGGCTGTCTGAGCAACCGGGATATCTTGTAAGTCAGAAGGCTCTGCCTGTCCTTGCCAGCTGTGGCTCCCTGGGGGCAAAGAATTAGTATTTGTCATTAAAGCCGCCCGTGCCCTTGAGCCAAAAGTTCTGCCACCGTTTGAGGTCCAGCAGCTCTGGCACTGGGGCCTTTCCCGCTGTCCTCGGGCAGCCTGCTGGCCAACCAGCCGTGTCTCGTGCAGGGCAATGGAGAAGACACAGCCTGCCCCATGCCTTTGCCCTAGTGCCGATGGGTCAGGGCTCTGCAAGTTGCCCATCAGCTGCTGCACCCAACCACCCACCACCCAGCCGCTCTGGGCCCACTGTACTTACGGCCGCCGCACTGCCGGCCGCCCCGCCACTCCGGGGCCGCCTCCGCCCAGCAGCTCCGTCCCCGCGGCAGGTACTCGCCACCAGCCTTGGGGAGGGCGCCCACCTGGGGCCCGTAATAGACGCCCGGGGAGCTCAGTCCGTTAAATCCGCCCGCGTGGGGGTAGCCAGGGAGGACACTGCTATTCGGTGTCGCCGCGGGCCGGCCGAGGATGTCGGAGATTCCGTGGGGGGTGCCAGCAGCCAGCTGGGCACCCAGTCCGGGGGGTCCCAGCTTGTAGAAGGAGCTCTGCACTGAGTACTGGCAAACAGGCGCCTTAGCCTCGGGGAAGGGGCCCAGCGAGGGGCCGTTGAGCAGAAAGGTGCCTGGCAGGTTGGCATCCATAGCTCCAGCACCGAGGCGGCCCTCAGAGCCCGGAACCCCGGAGGCGCGATGGCTGGCCCATTACCACTGGCCTGGGGGCTCCAGGGCCCCAGAGTCCGCCCTGGCCCGTGGGCGCCTGGCTGGCACTGGGATCCTGGCGGGGGCCGGGGCCGCGGGCAGCGTGGGAAGCGCCCCGTGACCCCGCACAGGCTCCGGCCCCGGACCCTCAACTTGGGCTTGGGCAGCGCCAACATTTCTCTGATAAAGACGAGGCCGATTAGAATAACGCGCACCCATTGGCCGGGGGGCTGCGGGCGGCGCGCCCATTGGCCGGGCCTCGACGGCCGCGGCCGCCATTGGCTGCGCCTCAGGGGCAGCGCGCCATTGGCCCGGCCCAGACAAATTGCGCTTTGAACACCGGCGGCGGCGGCGGCGGCGGCGGGAGGGACGGGACGGGACGGGACGGGACGGGACGGGACGGGACGGGACGGGACAGGACAGGATAGGATAGGATAGGATAGGATAGGATAGGATAGGATAGGATAGGATAGGATAGGATAGGATAGGATAGGATAGGATACAGGGCTGGAGCGCGGGGAGCGCGGACGCTGGACAGCGCCGGTCGGACCGGTGATCTCGGCCGGGCCTCTCGGGCGGAGACTCAGTAGCGCCGCTGCCCCCGGCACACCCGCCGCAGTGCTGGGGGTACCAGTGGCACCGACGGCATGGCCGCTTCCCCCCTCGCCCACCCTGGAGAGGCCGCCGCAGCCCCTCGGGGGTGCGCACGTTCCTGCTCCCTTCAACTTCCCCACGAACGGCAGAGCAAAAGCAGCCGCCACTCCCACGGCCGCCCCCACCCTCCCGGCAATAGGGTACGGACAGAGGGGACCCACCCCCGGGGTCTCCATCTTCCCCACCTTTGGAAAAGCAGAGATGAGACACTGTTTGTGTTGATTTATTTATTAATTCGTAGTCTGATAGCTGGTGTACAGGGAAATGATCTATACATCAGGACCTAAGACAGGGAAATCCAAAAGGCTTGTTTCCATAACAATTAAAAAAAGAAAATAAAAGTAATTTTTTAAAACTTCTAAAAAGCTTCTAGTGTGCAGACTGCAGCATTCTCTAGGCTCAATGTTGGGTGCAGCCTCCCCCTACCAGCCCTACAAGCAATCTGAGCGCAAAGCAATGTCACTGCAGGTGCCTGGCACAGTTGCAGCACAGCACATTCCCTATGGCATACACAAGGCCAAAGCACTGGACCCACATACAACTCTAGGGTGATGCTACGGAGTCAGCTGTTGCAGTGGGTCTAGGGAGGTTATTGTACGCAGCAAGGGTGATGGACGGAGAGTCTGTGCCTATATGGCTCAACTTTGGGGTGGGGAAGGGACTGCTTTGCTCTCCAAGGCTAAGCTGGGTCAGTTGCTTCGCTGCAGCGAGGCTTATTCTTGGCCACAGGGCAGGCAGGAGCTCTCCCAGCAGATGCACGCCCACTGAAAGGCAGGGTTGCCCTGCCAAGGCCACCATCCCATGGCCTGAAGCTGGAGGTGCGCTTGTTCTGCACCTGGCCACAGAGAATAAACCCAGACTCTGCAAAGCAGGTCCATGGCCACTTCCAGGAGAAAGAGCAGGGGGTCCCCACATCACTGTGCTACAAAGGCCAGGTCCCCACATCAGTTAGGTAAAGGACAGGATCAGGGATGTAGGACCAAGTGCCGCTACCTGCACCCTGCGCTCCTGGGGTCAAGTATTACCACAGGTTCAATCTACTCCCTGACTCTGAGCTGCCTGGGCAGCTCTGCCCAGTGCTGCTCTCCTGCTAGAGCAGCTGGTCTGAGGTGGCCCCAGGGCTCAGGCTGCTGCCACAGCACATTCCACCTGGAGAAAACGCAGCCACCGGGGCAGCAGCCCCCACGTCTCTGGGATTGGTCCCGGGAGGGTCAGTATCCAGGGCTATAACCTCCCTTGCAGGGAGGCCAGGGTCCCTGCAAAGCCCTTGCCTGGGGTGCGTATTGCACGGCTGTTGGCTATTGCTAGCTCCCGGCTCATCTCCTGAGCAGATATTGTGCTGAGTAGAGCTAGGCACAACCCCATGTGTGGCACAAGCACTCCCTGCTCTCTCTCACTGCACATCCTCCCTGGGCCCCGAGCACCTCAACGCAGGCCTACAGCTTCAACCCAGCTGGAGCCAACGCAAACTGGGGCTGGACCATGGGCAGACCCATGGGACTGCACCTCTAGGCCCCGCCTCTTCAGGCCAGGAAGGGGCCAGGCTCAGGCAGAGGGGCACAGGACAGGGGCAGGCTGCTGCCCTCTCACTCCTATAGCCTTCCTGCTCCATTCACCAGAGCTGCTCACATATTCCAAAGGCTTTGCCCATCCTGCAGCCTGAAGAGGTATTTGAGAGCAGAGCTGTTAGTGCTTTGTACATACTGCTAGAGTGTCCCTAGGGGTTTGCATAGTATTTATTGGTTCATATACACAAGGCTGATTGCTGTACAGTTTACACTTTCAACATAAGCAACGAGCTCAGTGCTCAGCCCAGAGCTCTGCCCTGGTGGGAGACTTTGCACGTGCTAGGGAGAGGAAGGGCAGCCCTGCACCAGTCCCTCTGCCCAGGGCAGCTGTGCTCCCTGCAGCCTCCCTTTGCACCCTCTGTCCACTGCTGCCCTCCCCAAAACCCAACACTCACAGGGAGGGATGAAAAGCAAGTCCAGCAGAGGCAGCACAGGCATTTGTGGGGGGGCCAAGCACCTCTCCTTCCGTGGTGAGCAGTACCATGCTGTCCCAGCTTTCCTCTTGCAGCTGGAGCACAGACGTGGAGATGCATCTATGCACGCGATCACACAGAGGTGGAATCTCTTTCCCTCTCATCTTCTTCTACTCCAGCTCTTGCCTCCCAAAGGAGCTGAGAGCATGCCCCTGGTGCGTGGTGCTGTCTCTGGGCTCCTGGCAGCAGCGGGGCAGGGACGGAGGCCCCTCGTCAGTTTTAAGTACTGTAGCTCATGCGTCTTGCAGTCAGTCAGTCATGCGGATAGGACGGTAAGTATGTCTCATACAGAAATCATGCCATTAGCCTATAGAAACATGTACAGCCAGCCCTGCTCCCCTCCACTCTCTCCTCTCCTCTCCTCTCCTCTCCTCTCCTCTCCTCTCCTCTCCTCTCCTCTCCTCTCCTCTCCTCTCCTCTCCTCTCCTCTCCTCTCCTCTCCTCTCCTCTCCTCTCCTCTCCTCTCCTCTCTTCTCAGGTATGTGTCAGAACGTGTGTGAAGTTCAGTGGTTTGGTGTTGAGGTGTGATCCTGGAGAGACACAGAGAGACACAGGAATGGGGGTTACCAGGGGAATAGGGTTACCAGGCATTCATGGTGGCACATCCAGGATAAATGGTGGGGCAGCCAGGTACATGGCTGGGAAGTCCCTTCTGTACACTGTGCTTGTCCCACATGCACCCACTCTGCCAAGCAACCACACAACAAGTTTTGGGGGGTGTCACAGAGACAGTGACAGAGCACCACTAAGTGGCCTGCCTGGAGCTAGGAGCAATGACATCGATGGTATTGATGGCGCTGCCCCATCTGCAGACAGCAGCAAGCAGGGGCTGAGCTGCACCAACAGCAATGTGGCACTGGGAAGGAGCTGGGAGGACTGCTCTAGGTTCTGGGATGGAGGAGGCCAGCCTTGAGCCCTGTGCCTCAGCTAGGGTGACTGACTGCACCCGACTCTCCCAGCAGTGAGGAAGACCTTCCCCAGTGCACACCCTGGACCACTCTCACACAATGGAAAACTGCAAAAGCAAAGCAACAGGAGCAGTGCCCCAGAGAGAGGCAGAGCCAGGGACTGTCCAGGGAGTGGGGCAGGCAGAGGGGGACAGAGTTTGCACGAACATGTGCCCACAAGCATAAGCCTCTTGACTTTCGCACACCCACAGAGAGCTCACTAACAGAGTGGAGAGAAGAGAGAGGGAGGACAGAGCAAGCCATGCATGTACAGCAGAAGCCAGAGGACCAACTGCCCGTGCTTGGCAGCCTCCTACCAGGCTCAGGCAGTGCTGGGCAGCTGGGGAGCACACATGCAACACCTTTCCCCAGTGCTGCATTGTCAGCCCAGCAGTGAGTGTGCAGAGAAAAATGATGCAGCTGGGCTCAAGTGTGCTGTGCCAAGCACCCTGCCTTCAACCTGGTCTAGTCCCACTCCACAGGGAAGGCAGGAGGACCAGGGAATGCACAAGATTCAAGTGGTGATTCTGAGCTCAGTGGGGATCAGTGGAAAAAATGTCCTAGGTCAAAGGCAGGTGCCCTGTCATCAGCCCCTACAAGTGTCATGTTCCTGCACCCACCACTCCTGCATCCCTACTGCCCCGACATCCCCCAGCAGCACTCTGCCAAGGCCTGCCCTCATCCTGGCTTCAGTAGACCTCACTGCTATCCTCTCCATGGCTAGCAGAGGAAGCAGCTGCATCTCCCAGAACAGTGCTGTAAGCAGAGGAAGTAGATCATGGCCCCACAGAACCCTTCATCTGACCCACAGCTCTGCCAGTGCCCAGCTGCACCCCTTGGGAAGGGGACACCAAGGCACCAGCTCCACAAGGCTGCACAGTTAGTGCTCATGCATGAAGGGGGTGGTTCTGCTCAGATCCCAAGCAAATGCAACTTTTTTCCCTGGAGTGGCTTTGGACAAAGACCATCCCCCTGTCTGTAGCCCAGCATAACCAGGAGTAATAACTCTGTGGCCCTGTCACTGAGGACCATCACCCTGAGCACCCAGGATGCTGTCACTGCAGTAGCAACCCTTGCTACAGTGGCTGCAGTAGGGTGCTGTACACACAGCTGGCTGGAGCATCGCTGCAGACCAGGGCACCCTGTCCTCACAGCACCCAGGAGCAGGTTATCAGCAGGGGCACACTGCTGCCCACCCTCAGTCTTTTGCTGCAGCACAGCAAACCCTCTCTGCAGGCCGAGAGCTCGGCACAGCCCCGCCACACTTTCCCCAGGAGAATATGCATGACCAGCAGCTCAGTGCAGGCAGCAGCATGGAGAGCCAGGACAGAAGGAAGAGCAAAGGTAGGGTTACCTCAAAAGAGGCCATTTGAGGGGTCACTGCTTCCCCCTTTTCAGGCTGGCTCGTTTCACTATCTGAGCCCCCATCCTGCCCCCAGAGACCTCTGGTTTCGGGACACGCACTCGCACCTCCTCCTGAGGAAGCCGCAGGGGCAGGAAGCAGGACCACCCAGGAGAACAGACAGACATAGAGAAGAGGACAGGAGAGGGAAAGGCAGAGTCAGTTGGCAGGCAGAAAACACCAAGCAAGACTGGTGCAGTGGGCAAGATTTGCCCCTGGAAGTCTTAGAGGGGAAACAGGAGAGGAGAGCAGGGCAGAAGAAAGGACAGAGGGTGCCACAGTCCCAGAGCCTGAAAGTCCTGCAGAAGTCCTGAGAGTCCTGGGTGCTGGCCCAGGCAGGCTGCCTACAAGGCAGGGCTATGATCCACACTGTACCTTGGCGCCCAGACCATCCCGGTGCAAGATGGAATATTTCATGAAGTGATCATCCTCAGCCTCCAGGTCTTGGGGCTCCTGTAGGGAGCCCTCCAGAATCAGCTCCTCCTGTTCCTGCCTGTCACCCATGTCACCAGGGCCCAGCTGACGCACCACCTTCCGGATAATCTGTGGAGACCCACACAGCTGGGCGTCACAGCTAGCCCCAGGGCACCATAACTCCCTCCTCACCCAGTCTGGTCCTGAACTGCACGTGGTGTGCAGCCTCCGTCCCATGAGCTGGAGAAGTGCCGTGACTGTAACCGAAGACAGTGGGACGAAAAGGCCCTACATGGGCCCCTGGGCTACAGGGAGCAGCTGGGTGGAGGGGAGAAGAGAAAGGCTGCAGCATGCCCTTGCCCATATCTTGCCCCTGATTACTCACCTTCTTGGTGATGATATTGCCTTGATCATCTGTGAACTGCTCCTCAGTCACCTGCTCTCCAGGGAGATGAAGGGCTTCATTCCCCTGCAGGAACAGGAGGGAGATCAGGGCATTTGAGGGCGGTGGGGTGAGTTGTTTTGCAGGTAGAACAGTACACCTGACATGCACCCCACAGCCTCCGTCTCCCACCCTGCCCTGACCCTTCACTGCTTTCCTCCGCATCTGCCCTGGGGCTGGTCCCTCAGCTCCCCCGCTCGTTACCTTCACGAGGACGCGCCGGCGGACGACTCTGGCGGAGAGAGCCTCCTCGTCATCCGCCAGCCCCTGGCTCTCCCCGAGCTCCTTGTCCAGCTCACGATGGGCGTGTTTGAGCAGGAAGCGGACAGAGCCCCTGACGATGTGCATGACGTTCTGGCAGCTGACCAGGAAGAAGGCCAGAAGCACCAGAGCGATCAGCAGCTGGGCCAGGAAAGCCCACATCCTGCCTCCGCACGCACAGCTGCGCGTGTGCCCGCGGGTCTGAGCCCGCTGTCAGAACTCAGCCATGCTACCCGGCTGCATCGCGCCCTGCGGGTCTGCAGCCTGCCCACGCAGTGCCCCGGCTCTGCGGGAGCTGCTGTAACCTCAGCTGCCGCAGCTCTGCTGGCTGTGGGCGGCGAGAAGGGAGCGGGCAGGTGGGGCGTCCTTTGCAGTCACAGCTTCTCTCAAAGTCATGTGGCCAGGACAGATCTGTCCCTCTTCTCTGTCAGCTTGCCCAACAGCCTGTCCTCCTGACTACGGTGGGAGGGCAGCGTGCAGTCAGTCCTCTGTCACAGGACGAAGCCCTGGGCAAAAGCCAGGGCTTTGGGGTGTCATTGCAATCACTAGTGACTCAGGTAACGCACACGGCAGAGCTGAGCAGCCACCTCCAAGCATGGCCGTGCTGCCGGGATGGCTGTGCGTGCTCTGGCTGGGGAAAGGTGCTTGCCCTCACCTTGTACCTGCTGGCTCTGTGTGACCATGGCATCAAGCCCACCACCCAGCCTGGCCCCTAGACCAGCTCTATTTCTGGCTCCAGCAGGCTGTTGGGCTGGCAGCCAGGGCAGATACTCAATAAGGAAGAAGTCTGGGAGGGTGACTGGGTTATAAATGGAGAGCAAGAGCTCAGGTATCAAGCACAGCAGGCTATTCTGGGCTGAGAGGCACCCCCAGGGGCAGGAAGTGTGCCAGAAGACTTGAAGAGGTAGCACCTGGTCTGCCTGACTGGCCTTGCAGCAGACTCCAGAAAAGGCTGTCCATAGGGTCGCCACTTCCTGCAGGGCTGAGTCCCCTGCTCCTACCCTCACCTGCCCAAAGAAGCGGCTGTCGGCCTCCTCCTGCCAGCCGCCTGCGGGGTGCTGAGGCTGCCAGTCGCTGTCCTCTGCAGAGCTGATCCGCATCAGCTCCATGGCTGGCATCAGGACCTGCTCTTGCTCCTGGCCCTGTGCCCCGGAGGCTGTGGTGTGCGTTGGGAGCAGCCTTCGGGTGACTCCCTCCTGCCAGGAGCCCGGTGTCAGGTCCTGTAGGCAGGAGATAAAGGAGCCTTCTGCATTCCAGTCCCTCAGCCTGGGCACCGGAGAGGGACAAGGATAGGGAGAGAGAGACAGAGAGAGAGAGGCAGTCAGCTTTGCATGGAGTGCTGCACCCTGAGCACCAGCCGAGCTCCGGCAGGCACACCGGCGCAGCCTGCACCCCACAGGCGCTGGCTCCACTCCCCAGCTCACGGCACTGCTGGGCACCCGGCAGAAGCAGCACAAAACGCAGATGCACAAAAGGCACGGGCCAGCTCCACACCATGCTCCTTGCCCATCCCACAGCCTCACGGCTTGGCTGCCAGGATCTGAGGCAAGAGCATGCTGTGCTCTAATGGTCTAGTGTGGTCTAGCTCTAATGTGGTCTAATGCTGTGGAGCATTGCTGGGCGCCGCCAGGGACCTAATGGGTCCAGTGCCACTGGGAATGTGGAAGGAGGCAGCCCAGGTTAGGGTTAGCTCTGGTAAGTACGACCTACATGCAGGGCCTGGCTGACTGGGGTTCCTCCCAGGTGGTCTGCAAGGAGCCCTCCAGAGCATTGCCAGAAAGGCCCAACCATTGTTCTGTGTACTGCAGATGCCTGGGCTCCAGAGCTGGAGACCAGCAGAGAAGCAAGCAAAGCAGGGAGATTATTGCAGCTGGTCCAGCACAGGGCAGTAGCTGGCAAAGCAGTTGTGCTCCCCTACCACGGTCACCCTGGTGCCCCAGGCAGCAGTACCTGTCTGCACTCTTCTCCACAGCATGGCTAAAGGTAGGTGATGTCATGATCCTGGCTTGCACCTTCTGCTGAACTGAAACAAAAGAGACTTCACTCTCCGGGTCCTGCTCCCCAGTCCCTGGTTGATGATCACCAGATGGCATCTTCCCCTCTGGCCTCTGCCCCTCCTCCTGCTCTAGAAGGTCAATCAGGCCATTCATGGCATCTGAGTCCACTGTGTCATCCTCAACCAGGTCCATAGAGCCCATGTGGTCTGGGCCATGAGCATCTGCTAGAAGTTGCCCTGGGAACCGGCCTTCGCTTGTGGCATCGGAGTCCTCAGCCTTGCTGCACTCCAGAGAGGAGTCCTCAGCAGTCACCAGCGAGGGGGTGAGCCCCGAGGACCACACCTGCATGTCGGACATCTCCATCAGGGCATCCTGCTCAGTGGCAGCCATGGGGATAGCATCCATGATGGCCACCTCATTCCAGTACTGGTCGGCACGCAGCGGGGATGGCAGTGTGTAATGCAGGGAGGCAGGGGACAGCAGCTCGTCCTGCAGTGAAGCGTAACCTATATGGGCAGACAGAGGCATCATCTCCAGCAGCCATCTCACGCACGCACAAGCACAGTAGGGCAAAAGGGAACCAGCCTCTGGAAGGATGACTGCCCCAAGGACAGCAATGGTCATGCCATAGCCCCCTGTGGCCAGGTTGAGCAGGGCTGTGCTCACAGCAGCGGCTGCTTTCACATGGTCCCTGCAAATGCTGCCATGCCTCCCTTCAAGTCCTGGGGCTGGTTTGGGCAGGTCCTGTGGCTGCCTCCTTCCTGTGAGGAGGATTGGCCTGGTGTTCACACAATGCTCCATCCACTCTGCAGGACACAGTGCCCTCTTTGCTACCTTGCTCCATCAGACCCCTGGTCCCTGCCCACAGCCCCCATCCAGTACCAGCTGGCTGGCAGTTAGCCTGGAGTTCAAGTAGCCAAGTCTGGCAGGCACCAACTCTCAAAGCCAAACACTCTCCACAGCACAGAGGAGCAGGCTGGAAGTACCATGAGCAGAGAAGGATGGCCCCAGTACACACCATGCAATCCCAGGCTCTACAGGAGGCCTCACAACCCTGTTGGTGTCTCCAGGGCTACAGGCCATCGTTATGTCTCATCACCCAGGGCCACGTGCACAGCTCAGGCACATCCGTATGAACTACAACCAAGCCAGGCACTCCCACCCATGCAGGTGGCTTTGCTCAGCCTTCTTCAGCTCTGAGCCATTTTTTCACCCCTGGAGTTCAGCAGTGAACCTGTTCTGCTCCCCTGGCAGCCAGGGAATGCCAGCCACAGCCAAGGCACAGGGTTACAGCTGGGACCCTTGGCACAGAAAGGGCACCCATGGGCAGGTGCCTGGCCAGAGGCATGCAGTGCAGTGCCAGTGAGAGAAGGAGCCTGGGACTGTGCAGGAGGAGAAGGCCTGGGATGGCTGACTGCAAGCATGACAGCTGCAAGAGGGGCAGTCCCTGATGACATGCAGTCACTGGAGCAGGATGCAGCTCCCGGAGGGCTTAGCTGAGGTGGAGACAGTGGAGACAGGCAGTGGAAGAAGATGAGAGGAGAGGCCAGGATGAGCTCAGAGGAGAAAGGTGAAAAGAAGTGACCCACAGGAGTGCCCGCACCTGGCAGCACTAGGTGGCATGTTTGAGAAAACAGAACAAGAGACAGAGAGGGAGAGAGCGATGAGCCAGTGCTGCAGGGGCAGAGCCACAGTGCAGGGCTGTAGCAGCACAAAGCCCTGCCCCTGTCTGGTGTGCCGGCTCCCCAGCAGCATATGCCACAGCTGACTCCCCACATCCAGGCATATGCACATCCAGGCTGTGTCCCCACATCCAGGCACACCACCACAGCTGGACAGCCAGGACTCTGTGAGCTCCCTGGCTCAGCTTGCATAGCCAGAGGCACCTCTCACTGGCACATTGGGATAAGGAACACATGTCAATCCCACCTGGAGAATTTCTGAGAAAGCAGTATGGCAGAGCCAAGCTTTCAGCAGCATAAGCCCCAGTGAAGAGGCCACATCTGTCAGCAATGCCTTGTGCCCACTCAGTTCTCAGTGGGTGCAACCTGGTCAGGCAAGACACCAGCCCCAATCTCTGCACAGACTGTGCCCCCAGGGCCCTCCTGCATTCCCTGCCAGAAGCTGGGGCTCACCATTCATCTGGGATGGTGAGAGGGAGTAGTCTCTGTCCGTGTAGCGCCAACTTCCCTTCAGGCTGCGGCTCTGCCGACCAGAGCCCTCCAGCACGTTGACAATCTCGCCGCGGTCAATGTTCCTCAGTGCAGTGTACAGGTTCTCCACTGCAGGGGGAAGATGGTGTCAGCAAACTGGTCACTTGGGGAGACACAGCCATGCCCCAGACACGCTCCAGGTGGGCAGGGAAGGCAGATATGCATGAAACACCACTGTAAAGCCAGCCAGTGATCCTTGAAGATGCACACACTGCTCTGCACAGCTAGCCCTGCCACCTCTGTGCCTGTAAAAGGGCACCACAACTACTCACTCTTGACATTCTTGCCCTCACGGCTGGCCCAGAGGTTGAGTAAGGCTATGCTCTGCTCCAGAAGGGAATTGGGGTTCTCCACACGTATCCTGTTGATGTCATCCACCCCAAATTGCAGCTCACGTGCCAGCTCTGGGGAAAACACCACATCAGTATCAGACCCTCTGGTGCCCACCACAAGGCTAGGGACATTGTGAAGGGCTCAGCCAGGACCAGTGCAGAGACCCTCTGTTACATACAACTGAACACAGCAGAACATGCAGGAACAGGAGCTGGGATGGGGCAGAGGTTGAAGCCCCCCCTGCTCAGGCTGGCTGTGACCAGTGCAGTAGGGTCTCATGCTAAGGAGAAGTGTGGGCTCTGCCGTTGGGTGTGTGGCTGCAACGACCAGCAGCAATATGTACAACTCATAACAAAGCCCTAGCCTGCTACCCGTGCGTGTGAATATGTGCACAGCCGTGGGAAGGTTCACTTCAGTGCCCTGGAATGCTCACAGCAAGGGTGCAGTGCAAAGCAGTCACTACACCTGGCAGCACACTTCCAGCCTCCTTAAGTGTCAGCTTTCCGAGGAGTGTTGTGCATCCTCAGAACTGTCAGGTGTGGACTCACCGGCCCAGCTGAGGCCCAGCTGTTCTGCTATGTCAACCATCTTCTGGTCTGCCTTGTCTGTGCTGCTCAGAGAGCCTGGAGAAGAAAAGGGAGTCACAGCTTCAGCTGTGCAGGGCTCTGCACCAGAGTGGTGAGGGGAACGGGGTGCTGCCCGTGGGGGTCACACAGACCCGTAGGCACAGCACTGCCCTGCAGGCAGGACCAAGGAAACCTTCAGGGAAAGGGAAGTTGCCATGAGTGCGACTATGACAGGATCATCCCAGCCTTTCCACTGGCTTGGGCACCCCAAGTGCAGGTAGTGAGTGAGCTGGAATGGTCCTAGCAGGCTGCATACCAAAACTGGTCTCACTTAGAATGCTGTATCGCTCCCGCAGAGACAATGGTGTCAGTGTCCTCCTTCGCTCATCACTGCCACTTCCCTGTGAAAATGGTGACAAACCAAGGGGTCAGCAGCTTGAAAAGAGGGCAGCAGCTCTGCCCTGACACAACTGCTTCTCCTTCAGCTCCAGAATGGCATGACAAGGCCACATGGAGCAGGTGAAGAAGAAAGCTGACAGCAAGGGCCGTCCCCTGCACTTGGGAGAGGGATGGGCCCTCACTGCCCCCTACCAGAGTGCCAAAGAGCCTACACTGACCTTGGTGCAGGGTGGTATGCTGATGTTCAGGTGGCAGAGCACATGCTGGAGGTCCTCGTATTTCATGGCCTTACGCAAGAAAGACAGGGAGCCACTGGCTTCCCGGCTGCTGTCCCGGACCTGAGTGCCAGAGCCCAGTTAGGTGGCTTGGCACAAGCCAAGGGCCCTAACTGGTTGCCCAGTCCTGTACCCTGACATTACCTTGATGGGGATGACAAGACGATTCTCCCGGAAGGACTGGAAGAGGAAGGTGCGGGGCTGAGTGGCCTTCTTGACAGGCACCAGGTTCCCTGAGAGTTCAACGTGCAAAGGCATCCCCTCTACCACCTGGCAGGGAGCATAAAACATGCTCAGACCCTGTGCAGAGCTGCTTCTCCCGCTCCTGGACAGGGCAGCTAACCCTGACTCTCCTAGCCAGGCCGGGGCCAGGCCCTTCCACTGGCATCAGTCTCCCCTCACTTTGTCAGCCCTCTCCCTGCTGCCCTCCACACATGCTGCTGGGGACAAACCTCAATGTCCCTGCTGCGGGCCACCTCTGTGAAGTTCTCATGCTGCTCTAAAGTCTTGTCAACCTTGTCATCAGTCATGCAGTAGCAGCGCAGCCGGCCTTCTCGTGCATCATTCATCTTGGCAAACACCACGAATTTGGCCATGTAGGGCACGGCTGTCAGCTCCTTGTACAGCATCGTGGCAAAGTGCACAGCCTCAGCTGTGCGTGGGCAGTCGGCCAGCCAGAACCTGCAGGACATCTGGGTCGGGGTGCTGCTGGGCAGTGGCACCAGGGAGCTGCCCCCACCCCCCTCAACAGCCAACTGGACCTCAGAGGAAGCCCCAGGAGCTCTGGACACAGGTGTAGCCCCATCTGTGATGGGGACCCACCCAAGTATAAATAATGGCCTCCTTCCTTCTGCACACCCAGCTGTCATGAGTGTTTCCTGGTGTGTGCTCAGGCAGCACAGGGGTCTCAAGGCTAGAAGAAACCACCCTGCATGTAGGAATAGGGCAGCACAGCACCAGGGATAAGGGGCTTCTCCTGGCAAAGGCTGTACCAAGGCCCAAGGAGCACCAGATGTCCTCAGATGGGCACACGTTTGCCCAGGACTCACCTGGCAGACACATTGGTGGTAAAGTTAGCACACTCATTTTCATAGACCAGCTTTGTGGTGCCTGTTATGTCTTCCCACTGGGCTTGGGCTGTCCCTCCTGCAGCGGAAAGCAAGGGTCAGCATACTGTCTTTCCATAAGCCTGGGGTCTGCATCCCCTAGGCATTTGCTTTCTCCACAGCTGTGCCCTTTCCTGAGCTCCCTGGAGCTGCATCCCCCTGAGGCAGCCCAGCCCATCCCCATGGAGAGCACGCTCACAGCCTCACCGATCACACTGCAGAGCAGACGTAGGCTGGTGGTGTCACCCTCACCACTGTCTCGGGGATTGTCCTTCCAGGATGGTGGCAGTGGGATACGGAGGCCAATAGGGCGGTGGAACTTCCTCCGTCGTGGCTCCACTGTGACAATGGGGCTGAAGGTCGCTTGGTTCCCCAGCAGCTTAGTCACCAACTCATCAGGCACAGGCTGTGCCTGTGGGTAACACAGGGATGGGCATTAGGGATGGTTTTTCCTCAGGCTGGGGCACAGCCTGGGCTTGCTGCCCACCCCTGATTGCAGAAGCATGTCTGGGCCCCAGGCTGGGCTCTCTGGGGCTCACCTGCAGGGCCAGCCTCACTCTCTTGGTGACAGCAGTGTCTGGAAAGGTGGCCTGTACCATGGGCACCAGTGTGCTTTTCAAACAGCCTCCCTCAGGGCCAATCATGTCACAGTCCTGGCAAATCCGGGACATGACCACAAAGTAGAGAGGGAAGTCGGTGGTGATGATGCGGCAGACCCTCTTCTTATCCAGCTCCTCCTGGCTCTCCAGCTCTGCAAGGGCAGCACTGCCATCAGTGCTCATACACCAAGCATCTGGCTGTCCCTCAACACCCCTCCATGCTGCACTGACCACACCACTCAGCCCCATTCCACCACCCAGGCCACCACAGCCCTGCGTGCAGGGAGCTGTGAGGTGTGGAGCCCCTGCCTTCCTGGCACGCTCACCCTCGTCCATGCCATTGAGCAGCTGGTCCATGTAACTCTCCTCGTAGCGGTTGCGGTGCTCCTTCCAGACAGAGCCGTTCTCGCTGCGCAGCACTACCAGCTCACGGTCTCCACGTCCATACGAGGCAAAGTGTGGAATCTCCACAATGACAGGGCTGCAGATAGCAAAGGAAGGCCACTGGCACCCACAAACTGCACAAGGACACGCAGGCAGCAAGGTGGCCCTGGGCAGAGTGCCTGCCCATGCTGTGCAGCTGCTGGGGGAAGAAGGACTGCTGACCTCCCTCTCTCTGGGAAAGAGGGCTCTGCAGCTGGTGGAACAGGGCTGGCCAGGGCTTTTCTGCCACTGTTCTATTACTCTTGAATGACCCACCCCAGAAACATGCTGCACCCAACAAGAGGTGGGATTTCTCCTCTGCCAATCTCCAGAAGCAGAGATAGGCAGAGGTCTGGCCCTGGATGGTAAAGCCCTCCAGATGAGCCCAGATCTGTCCCCAGTCCTGAGGGATGTCCCTGGTGTGGGCAGCCCAATCTGCTCTTTTCCCAGCTGTGCTCACCTGAGGAACTGGGCACCAGCAGGCCCCAGAGCAATGATCCGACTACCCAGACCCTCCTCCTCAGCCAGTGGTGGGGGTGCAGGTAGCTTTTGGGGCTTCACCAGGCGGCAGGTAATGCGGGTCGGTGCAGCACAGGCACGGGGCGGGATGACCACACGCAGACCATGGTGCCGGCTGCCCCGCATGGAGCCACCACGGGCATCCACCATGAAGCTCACCAGGAACCTGGAGTGGACAGAGGCATGGGCACATGGGCACCTTGCAGCCAGCTTGTGAACAGAGTGTGCATGTGCTGCACAGGCTGGGCACTCACCCTGTGTGCACGGGGCTGGCCACTGGGCTGATGTTATCTGAGGTCTCAGTGGCAGGGCTGCTGGGGATCAGGGAGTCCTCGTCGAACTCCTTGGAGGGCTGTGTAAGGCAGGGAAGAGACCCCGTGGGCAAAGGGTCCTATCTGGGGGTGTTGAGCCTGCCCACCCTTACACAATCCTCGCTGGACAGTCCTGCACCACCAGGTCAATGCCCATTACCCATCCCACACTTGAGCTCTGTGAGGATGGGGGAGCTGCCCCGGCAGGGAATGCCTGGGGGAGGCCATGGCAGGCTGTATCTCATGCTCACCTCCTGTGGGGACACCGAGGGTGCATGCAGCAGACTGACTTGCTCAGCTTCTGTCTCCACAGGTCCTACCTGCTCAGTCTCCTCAGCTCTGGTCACCACAGTTTCAGGTGGGATGCAGGGGACCTGCAGGACAGCTGGAGACTCCACCCTGGCAGGAGAGGGTAGTGACAGCCACAGAACTGGCAGGGTCCCTCAGCCCCTGCCCATCCCCACAGAGTCCTGGGGCCGCTGGACAAAGGCAAACTAAGCAGCAGTCCCATGTCCTGGTGCAGGAACAGCACTGACCAGCTTTGCCTGCCATGGCAGCCAGTGAGGGCTCAGTGATCTATTCCTTGCCCGGAGTCTTATGTGCCCCACAAGAAGCCCAGCCCAGCACAAGGCTGTTCTGTGCCCTGTACCTGCTCCCTCCCCACCATACAGTGTCTCTTACGTTTGCTCCAGTGTCGTTGTGGTCATGAACTCCAGTATCTCCCTTTTGCCTTCCTGGTCTCTGAGATCAGGTGTCTTGGGCTTTGGTGCAATCAGCTCTTCCTCTGAAACCAAGAGCTGGCTCAGCAAGCAGAGGCAGATGGACAAGGGAACACAGATAACCAGCCTTTGCTCCCACCCCTCCTCAGGGCTGGAGCCAGGGCGCATCCCCGCTCCCACTGCTTGACACAGACACTTGGCCCCTGGGTCTCAGCCAGACACAGGGGGGGCTTTGCTGTCTGCCAGAATGGGTCTGCTGGCAGGGCAAGGCCCATGCCGCAGGCCAGCGGGACAGGAGCTGTGGGAGCCATCAGGAACTTCGGCTGCTCACTAACCTCTTTCTCACAGCACCAATCAGCACAGAGACTGCAGGGGACACCTTACACTTTGATGTCTGGGACAGGGACATAGGCACGACTGGGGGTGCAGGAGGCTGCCCTAACACTACACCCCACTGGAGGCACAGAGCTCTGCTAATGCTGACCACTGGTCCCATTAATACCTGCTAACTAGCTCATCAGGGTTTGGCTCTGGCCAGTGCCCTGTGGGAGGGTGTCCAGCACCTCCTGATCCAGAGAGAGTACCCCAGAGATGGGGAGGGGACCACAGAAGCACAGAGACCTTGAGCTCTCAGGTTAATCCCTGCTCTGGCCAGGATGGAATGGGGCAGTTGTGGAGGGGCACCAGTAGTTGTCACAGTACCAGGTTCCTCCACCTGCCATGGACAGGGCCTGGGTCTGACAAGGGAGTCAGGGTCCTCCTGAGTGGGAGGATGCCCATTCATGCAGTCACACCACAGCAAGCAGCACGGACATGGATTGGCAGGGCAGGATGGCAGGGCTGGTGCTGGAGAGCACCAGCCCAGCAGCAAGGCTCAGCAGATGGATATGGCGTGCGGATGCTTAGTGGCCATGGGGTGAAATGGGCCATTGAGCTGGGGCAGGGGGACATATTTCATACCCATTACTGTGACATGAGCAGTGCCTGCAAAGTAAGAAGAGGCAAAAGTGAGGTCTTGGTGGGAGGGCGCAGGAGCAAACCAGCTGCAGCTGGGCTGGGAGATGGTGCCCTCCAGCAGAGCAAGGCACAGTGGGGGCTCTGCATGCCCAAGGGCTCTCTGCACAGTCCCTGGGGCACAGGATCACAGAGATGTCCAGACTTTGTGTCCCTGCATAGTGCAGGGAAGCACACAAGCCAGGAGGTGCCACCTCAGGAGTCTGGTAGGCTTCCTTCGTCCCCTCTGCAAGACCACAGCAGGGCCCACACAGCTCCCCCACCCTGGGGGTGTCTCTGTTCCAGCAGGAACACCAGTGCCATCCCCATGACTGCTGCCTGCCACACTGACCCAGCTGGCAGATCTCTGGGATGGTGTGACCTGACTCCCGCCCCTCACCTTCATCCTCTGATACGTCCAGAATCTCATCTACAGTCTCTGGGAAGCTCATGCGGTGCTTGTCACCAACTGACTGTGGGAGCAGAGCAGAGTCAGAGGAGGCCAGCACTTTGCTGCACAGCTATCTGCAGCCCCCTCCTTACACCTGGGCTAGGCACCCAGCTGCAGACCTTTCCCAGGCTGCCCTCAGTCCCAGCCCTCCTCCACAGCATCCTGGTCCTAGTACCAGGGGCTCACCGGGATGTCGGTTTCCTCTGTGACAATCTTGAGCACATCTGTGACAGAAATGTAGCCGAGCCGCTTTGCAATGGCCAGGGGAGTGGTTCCATTCTGTGCACGGAGGAAAGACTGGGGCAGCAGCAGCCACAGGGCAGCCCAGGCAGCTGCCTGAGCTTGCCACAGGGTGGGGAGGTGCGGGCAAGCATTGTACTCACTGTGCTGATCTCATTGGGAGACGCACCATGCTTCAGCAGCAGTGTCACCACATCTGTGTGGCCCTGCTGTGCCGCTTGATGCAGGGGGGTGTAGCCCAGCTGCAGGGGAGGACAGAGGATGCTGCAATCAGTTCTGCAAGTCTGCTGCTCCAGAAATGCCCCCAGGTCTCACACACCGTGCTTCATGCCTGGAGCATGAGGACAGCTCCCCTTCCCCATCAACCTGCATGCTGTTGCCCATGGCAGAAGCATCCTTGGAGCACAGGACACCTCTGTACCTTAGTCTTGGCATTGACATCAGCTTGGTGCTGCAGCAAAAACTTCACCAGCTTGATGTTCCCATAATGGCTGGCCACATGCAGCGGGGTATAGCCCATCTGAAAGACAAGATCAGGTCTCAGTCTGTCCTTAGTGCTTACTGCCCTTCTGGCTTGGATATACTCATCCCACAGGCATGCCCCCATGCATGAAGGACGAGGCACACATGTGGGGGCTTCCCAAAAGCCCAAGACCAGAGCAGAGGGCTTCAAACCATGTGTACCTGTGGGTACAGAGGTGAGCTATAGGAGCAGGCAAGAATCACTCCTCCAGAAAGGTGGGGGGAAGTGGAGGAAGATTCCCCAAGACACAGGCAAAATGGTAAGGATGCCTGCTAGAGGGGAGTTTCTTGTACAAAGAAAAAGAAAAGAAATGCTCCTCCCTGAGCAGACCTAGAGGTAGTTCCCCCATGTGTTTCACCACAGCCATGGTCAATGCAGTACTTTACCCTGGTCATTGCATCCACCGTGACTCCATGTTTCACTAGAACATCAGCAACCAGCACATGCCCCTCTTGGGCCACAAGATGGAGAGGAGTCAGGCCACTCTGCAAAGAGAGGAGGTCTCGGCACAATGGCACTGCCATCACCACGGCTCCATCAGCAGAGACTCTGTCAGGTCTCCAGCTTGGCAAACTGACTGACACAGTGTCCTGCTGCCCAAACACAGGGAGGCACAGGGGCCTGGACCTCCATCCAGACTGCTGTTCTCTGCTGGCTTGTTTGCCTCCAGCCTGGCAGGATGCACTGGGACAACTTACCTTGTTGCCTAGGTTGCCATTGGCTTGTTTGGAGAAAAGCAGTGCCACCATGTCTGCATGCCCCTCCTGGGAAGCCAGGTGCAGGGGAGTGACTCCCTGCATAGACTCAGCATTTGCAGAAGCCCCATACTGCAGCAGGCTGCTGGCCACCTCCATCTGGTTTTGCTTGGCAGCGATGTGCAGGGGGGTGTACCCGTTCTGCAGGGGAGAGAGGCTCATTGCAGTGCTCAGCCCCGCCAAGCAGACCAGAAGGGACAGGAGGTGCCACCCTGCCTCTGCAGGCCAGCTCTGCCCTTCCTAGTTGCCTCCAGAGCCCAGGGATGCCCCCCACACCATCTCTCTGACAGCAACCAGCCCTGACATTGAGGCCACGTCCCACTCTTCCAGCCAAGTCAGCACGGGGGTTTCAAAGACCACCTGCTTCAGGTTTGACTGGTATGGGCTGTTCTGGAGTTTTCCACACATGAATTTCTGCAGCAGTATGCAGCCTCTGGGAGCTGCAAAAAGCTGGGGCAGACACAACTCCTGGAACGTGCCTGGCTGAGGTGTGGAGCTAAACTCCCAGTACACAGCATTAGTATTCAGGCAGAGACTGCAGGGCCTTGAGTCCTGCCTCTGCTGCCACGCTGCAGGAGCAGAGCAGCTGGCAGACACCCGCTGCCCAGGCTGACGTGCAGGCTGTTGGTGACGCAGGCCAACAGGGTGCTGGCACTGGTACCGGCTGCTCCCGGTGCCTGCCCAGCATGTCTGCCAGCAGCCTGCACAGTGGAGAGGAGAGTGCCAGATGGGGAGGGCTGGCACCACCAGCCATTTGGCTGTTTTCAGGATGCAGCTTTTGCAAACAACATGGAGAGCAAGACGCCTGCTGGTCTGCTCTGTGGGGAGATGCTCCCCATGCTCAGGCAGAGCCGGGCGACTCTCACAAGCTTATGGGTTTTCTGATTCACTGCTTCATAGCTGAATGCAAACATTTGCGTGTGGTTTCCCAAACTGCCAGACCGCAGCGCTGCTCTGCAGGACTTGCCATGGAAACACGTTCCCCACGCAGCAACCACCACGCTGCTAACAGGGACCATCCCTGACACAGCCTATCTGCTGGAACAGTACCACTGCCTGGCACCCTGCCTGCTCCGCGTGGTGTGAGGACAGGCAGGGATGAGCAGCAGACACGGAGAAAGGTTGGTGGTGATCAGACCGTTGTACATTCTCTGAGTGCCAGGGTTGAGGGGAAGCAGTGCTGGCCCCAGACTGGCAGGCACTGGACACACAACACCTCCCCACATCCCCAGGGAAACCCAGCCCAAACTTACCCAGGCCGAGTTGTGGGGGGAGCTCCCCTTGGGAAGCAGCAGCTTGACAATCTCCAGGTTGTTGTGGTGCACAGCCACATGCAGTGGAGTCAGGCCATTCTGCAGAGGGGGAGAGAGTACAAACGGGTGAGACAGAGCCTCTCCCCATACCAGACCACTCCTCCCACAGAAGCAGCACTCACCTTCCCTGCTGCATTGGGGTGAGCGTCATGTGCCAACAGCAACTCTGCCACATCCACCTTCCCATACTTGGCTGCAACGTGGAGAGGGGTAAATCCTTTCTGAGGAGAAAGGCAGCCCATCACAGGGTGGTAGAGATGAAGATAGTGTTGGCGCCTGCTGCAACACAGGAGGAGGCTGCCCCTCCTGTGACAGGGACACTGTGCCACCAGCCTGCTCAGCCTTGGCCCAGCTGGGTGACGCCTTTTGCAGCAGTGGATACAGCAGCCTACCTTGGTCATGCAGGTCTGTGAGGCTCCCTTCTCCAGCAGGGCCAGGGCTGTGTCCATGTGCCCCTCTCTGGCAGTGATGTGCAGGGGCGTGTGCCCTGCTGTGGTGGCCAGGTTGGGGTTGGCGTTGTTCTCCAAAAGGAGTTTGACCATGCCAGTGTGGCCGATGCGTGCAGCACAGTGCAGAGGAGTCTGGTCATCCTGTGAAGGTGGCAAAGAAGCTGTTTGGGCAGACCTGGACCAGTCCCTTCTTGCCATGCCAAAAGGGTCCCAGCCCTGCTACCACTGTTGCACAGCCCCTCGTAGGCTGTGCTCTGGGCGCGTGAGAGCGAAGAAACCAGCACCAGCTGTTCCCAGAGCTGATTATCACACAGGTTCTCTGTACCTACCTTGGCCTTAGCATTGGCTTTGGCTTTGTTCTGCAGCAGGTACTTTGCCACATCTGTGTGCCCAGCTCTGGCTGCCATGTGTAGGGGCGTCTCCACTTTCTGCACCAAAGACAAGATAAAGTGGTAAGGCCAAAGGAGGGAAAACACCTTCCTGCAGTCATTCCTCTGCTCCAAACAGAGGAGAGCAGTGCCTGAAACCCCTACTGGTTCTGTGTGCCAGCACAAAGCAGAGGGCACCAGGGACTGCTCGGGTGAACAGAGGGTGCAGGACCTGGGCAATTCTCACATCCCGCTGAACCCCAATTAGCTGAGCTCCCAAAGCCCCAACCAGGGTGGAACTCACCACGTTGGACACATTAGGAGAGGCTCCACGCTGCAGCAGAGTCTTGACAATGGGCAGATGCCCCATGAAGGCAGCCACATGCAGGGGCGTCAGGCCAGACTGTGAAGAGAAACGGATGGGACCAAGATGGGACTTACGGCCTTGCCAGTATCTCTTACTGTCCCCTCCTCCTTCTCCCCAGGGCAGGTCTCACCAGAGGCAAAATCTGAGTCCCCAGGCTGCTCCAGGAGCCTGGCAAGTGAGTGTGGGGGAAACACAGGGAGCTGCTGTCTCCCCTGCATCTCCCTGCCCTTTGGGGAGACGCTGCCTGAGTTCTGAGTGCAAAGGGCCAAGACCAAGAAAGGTCCCTGGGGTATGGCAGATGCAACAGGGACATCACATCCTGCCATGTTGTCCACTCTGTATGTGCAGAAGCAAGAGAGCTGAGGATGGGCTCAGCCCACCTACCTCTGTGACAGCATCAATGGAGGCACCTGTCTTCAACAGCAGCTCCATCACACGGATGTGGTTTTTCTTGCAGGCAATATGGAGGGGCGTGAAGCCATTCTGCAGACAGACAGATGGACAGTGATTTGCAGGAACAATCCCTCTCCCCTGGTCCAGCCCACCCACCCTTCCTCACCAAGGCTCGGGAGTTGGGCTTGGCCCCCTTCTCCACCAGCAGCTTGGCCACCCGGTGGTGTCCACAGTGTGCAGCCACATGCAGTGGCGTTAGGTGGTCCAGGGTGATGTCATCGATCTCAGCGCTGTACTGCAGGAGCAGGCGTACGCAGTCCAGGTGGTCACCCTGTGCTGCCATGTGGATCGGCGACAAGCCGTTCTGCAACCATGGAGCAGGGCCTCAGGGCTGGGCCAGGAGGGGGTCCAGGCATCCCACCCAGCCCCTGCCTTGCACCCCCAGACACTACTCTAGGGCAGAAGAGACAGCTTGTTCCCCAGGGTGCTACCAGAGAGGAGCCCCAAAGTCCCTCACTGAGACTTACAGGGGAGCAATGTCGAGTGGACAGAAGGGCCTGAAGAGCTGCTGCCATGGGGCAGACTGTACCCAGGCAACCCCCAAGACTGGTCCCTTTGAAAGATGAAGTCCTCAAGCAAAGGACTCCAGCTAGAGCCAAGTAGGGCAGGAAGCTTCTTACCCCTCAAAAAAAGCCCCAAGCCAGCCACGGGTGCCATCCAGCGCAACTGTGCACAGCTTGTCACCCCACTGTGCTGCCCTGGAACCTGGCACCAATCACAGCCCCACCAAGTCACTTGGGTACCTTGGTTTTGGCTTGAATGGGAGCCCCATGGTCCAGAAGGATCTCTGCAATTCTCACGTGTCCATTGCGCGCTGCACAATGGAGAGGGGTCAGCTCATCCTGGGAGGAGAGAAGGGTTCAAGGGCTCAGTATGGCATGGAAGGGCAGGGTTCCCTCAGGTAGAGGACTAACTTTGGACTTATTTGCAAAATGAGGCAAAACAAGGCAAAACTGAGCCTGGCCTCAGCTCCCAGGGCACACTTTCGTAGCCATGCTCTCCTCTCACCTCGACACGTGCCAGCAAAACACCTGGTCCATCCCCTTAGTGCACCAGAGACCTTCCCTCACATTTCCAGCAAGACGTTTACAGGGTAAGCACTGGGCAGAAGGAGCTCAGGGAGGGAGATGGCCCATGTAAAGATGGGCTGTGTTCAGAAGTGCTCTCACCTTGGTCCTTGTCTCTATCTGGGCTCCGCGGTCCAGCAGCAGCCGTACCATGATGATGTTGCCCCGGCGGGAAGCTATGTGCAGGGGAGTGATCCCATTCTGCCAGGAGGAACGACAGTCTGTCAGAAGGAGCAGCCCCTCCTCTTTCAAGGAGGCAAGGGACAAGCAAAGGAGAGAGGACAGGGAGAGCTACATCTCTGCCCAGGGACAGTGCAGGGGAGCAGCTTGTTTAACAGGGCTATGAGAAAGGGCTGTGCAGCTAAAGGCTGCAGACAGAAGCTACACAAAGCTTGCAGGAAAGCACCAGCTCATGGATTGGGCTGCACCCATAGGTGGGTCTGGAAGAGGCATCCTAACTGCAGGTTCTATGAGCTCTGCCCTGCAGCAACAGCAACAGCTTTCCCTCAGCCTGGACACAAGGTCCCTGAGAGCTTTCGGGGATGCACGGCTGCTTCTGACAGAAGGGAGACATAGCAGAAAAGGCCCATGCTGGTTATTATTTGCAACTCCCTGTGCATCCGTGCTACTTTCTGCATGGTCCCACCTCACCAGCATACCCTGGCAGCTGCTGCTGCACCCTACATGGATAGAAGGCAGAGCATCCTCCTCTGCTGCTGGAGCAGCACAAGCTCCAGTAGCTTCCCACTCTGCACTCACCTGGGGTGTGAAGTTGACACTGGCTCCACGGTTCAGCAGTAACTGGGCCACACTGAGATTCTCATAGTGGGCTGCAATGTGCAAAGGGGTGAATCCAGTCTAGGGAAAGAAGGAGGGATCAGCCCAGCCAGACACATGCTCCCTGATGAAACTACAGATAAATACAGCATACCAAGCTGCTGTTCTCCCTGGGGATGTGGGGAAGCTCCCAGAGACAGCATAGGAAAACCACACACCTTGGAGAGGACATCAGCATTGGGGTCATTCTGCAGCAGCACGGCTGCTGTGCGAGTGTCATCATTGCGGGCTGCAATGTGCAGGGCAGGCAGACGGACCTTACCCTTTGTCCCATAGTTGATAAGGTGAGCAACCACATTCTCATGTCCTTGCTGGAGAGCCACAGCTAGTGGAGTGAAGCCATCCTGCCAAGGAGAGGGAGAGAATCAAGGAACCATGGCAGGACCCAGCACACCCCTCAGTAGCCCCCACCAGCAGGGCCACAGGCTCCTCCCCAAGGATCTCACCTCTGTGGCTACATTCTGGTTGGCTCCATTTTCCAGCAAGAACTTCACAACTTCCAGGTGGTTCTCCTGCGCTGCCATGTAGAGAGGTGTGAAGCCTTTCTGCAAATACAGGGCCATGCACATCAACACAACTCTTCCTTGTGTTTCTCAAGTTCTTTTAAGACCTACACCCCATCAACACCCACACTCCCAGGTCAGTGAACAGGGGCAGAAGCATCCATTGTGGGTGTGAAAAAGAAAATAAAACCTGGCAACAGTGGAACAATCACAGAGAGCTGGAGCCCAAGGCTCCACATACCCAGAAAAAAACAGGCAGTGCTTTGTAAGAGTCAACCCAGGAGACACTGCCTTCTGCACACTGCCAGTATTGTCCCTAGCTTCAGGGATAATTCTCCTATCAGGCAAAATCTGAAGAGCTTTCAGCCCTACCAGGCCCAAGGAAGAGAGAGCGAAGGAAGCACAGTGTGTGTAACTGCAGGGGTTGCTGGACATCTCAAAGCTTTGCCAGGGAGGCATCAGCCATGAGTCCTCCCAGGATAAGTTCAGCATGCTTGTGTGTGCTGACAGGGACTCCCTCAGCAGAGAGACCATGCAGGTCTCCCCATGTGCCTCAAGACTCTCACCACATCATTTGTCTCTTTTCAGGAGCCTGGCAGAGCAGTCCTTGTTCCTGAACAGCACTAGAGGGAAACTGCAAAGGGCTGCTGAAGTGCCCATGCTGGGCATTGTTCCCACCATGAGGACACCACCAATCACACGTGATGGGTGCCTTTCCCATTTCAGACCAGGTCATCCTACCTGGGACTGTGCATTGACGTTGGCCCCATAGTTCACCAGCTCCCGGACCACGTCCTGTTGTCCAGCCAAGGCAGCAATGTGCAGGGCTGTGTTTCCCTTCTGAAAGACATCACAGGACAGTGCTCAGGGGCTGAAGCAACCCAGGATGCCAGGGTAAGATGGGCCTGACATGTGCTAACAGGCACGCAACCAGAGCAGTTGGCCAGGAAAACCTTTAGAAGGCCATGCAGCTCTCACTCCATGTTCCATCCCTGCTGTAGACCAACCAGCCACCCTTCCCATTTGCTGGCCAGGGAAGAGAGTGATTTCATCTCTCCCATGAAGTTACTGGCAGCAGAAGCTGTATGCACTGCCAGGCGCTGTGCATCTCCAGCACTGAGAGATGAGGAGGGGAGGGAGGATGGGGGAGCTGAGCTGGCAAAACTGCAGTGTGCACCCTGGTAGCCAAGGCATCCCAGCAGATCTAAGGGATGATGAGCACGCTGGAAAATGCACACACAGGCTCTTCCGACTTGTGCCTTTGGGTGGTGTGGCAGAATGCCAGACTGCTCTGTGTCCAGAACCCTGCGAGAGCACCGAGGAGGTGGCAACTGAGGCCTCCTCCTGTTCTTGCAGCCCTTCAGCCAGTGCTGGAGGCTGCTCATTTGTCCGCCCTGCTTGCTTGTGCTGTTGTCTTGCTTGTCATCAAGTGAGAACCACACCTGCTGTGGTGATGCATGAGAGAACAAGATGTTATTTATGGAGCCCCAGAGCTCTCCGGGCTTGTGACAATTGTATCAAGGCCATCTCAGAGCTGGAACGTGCAGGGGCTGCCCTGGGGCAGCATGGGCAAACCTGAGCCAGCAGCCCGCGCCAGGAGGAGATGTTAGTAAGACAGCACTAGCACGTGTTGTGGTTTATGTTACTCCCCTCTGAAGTCCACCATGGCCCCCACAGGGGAGAGGCACCTCCCACCCACATAGAGATGCCAAGCCTGTGCTAAAACCAGAGCCTGATCCCAGGTCCCAGCCCAGCAGCGCCGTCACTGTCTCTCTGGGGGCTGACAGCAAACAGTATGATCACTGCTCAGCTACTGCTGGTGTGTCTGGCAGCAATGGCAGGGTGCAGAGCTGTGACCAGTGTGGCCAGACTTCCTTGTCCTTACCTTGGTCGTTGTCTCCAAAACTATCTCCTTGTGCAGCAGCTCCACCACCATTTTCACATGGCCCTCCTTGGAGGCCAGGTGCAAGGCGTTCAGCCCATTCTGGAGGAAGCAAAGGTGGGAAAGGGGAATTAGTCATCATCTGGGAATGGAGCTCTCTGGGGAGCACCCTACTCTGAGCTCCTGTGCAGACATGACTGCGGGCACTTGGCCCATGCTGGAGAAAGTCCAGGCTGGTGGGGGCAGGAGCAATTGCTTTGTCCTTGAGCTCTGCATTGATATCCAGCACACAAGCCATGGTGCCACAAACAGCTACATGCTGCCAGGAAAACTTCACACAACCGACTGCTGACTTGCTGACTAATGCTGGAGGTTTCTCCATGAGCAAAACATGCAGCCCATGTAGGCGATTTCCTACGGATGGGTGGTACCACAGCCCAGTGTTTATGTGCTTGAGGCACAGGGGCTGCTTCAGTTCTCCCTGCGCGTGGCACATCCCTCATGTCAACTCCTGTCTTTGCTCACGTGACTTTCCATGGGGTGCCCCTCCTCACAGTCAGGTTTTTCACACCTAAAGCACAGAGCTGAGCCTTGTGCACAGCCCAGAGCAAGGATGCACCACAACTGCTGTGTAAGTGCACATACAAACCTTAAACTGTAACATTTACACAGATATACGTGCAGTGAGAAGCCCTGCTTGGGACAATGATTTTATCAAGCAGCAGCCAAATTTAATTCACAGTAGTCTGTGAGCTTCCAGGTCAAAAGCTGTCTTCTCCCTGGCTTTCAGACTGCCCACCAACACCCCATCCTGCAGCCTGTGGTGGGCTTTGCTCTCCCAGAGTTCAGCTGCAGCAAAGAGTGAAGAGAAGGTGTTGGCTGTGTCACTGTCAAGCTCTACCAATTCCAGGAAGCTCCCAGAGAGCTGAAGTGACTTCACAGGAATCTCTCTGCGTGTGCCCCAATTTAGCTTGCCTTTTCCTACATGTGGAACCTGAAGAGCAGAGGACTGGCCAGTGCCCCTTTAGCATCCCTGGCTTGTCAGAAGGAGGGGTGTCAGGCCAGACAGCATCCTCAAGGCTGCTAAGACAGCTTCTGCTCCCTTATTTCTGACACCCTCCTCCACTTCCCAGATGTGAACAAAAGGGCTGGAATATTTGCCGGAAAAGAGGTTAAATACGTGCAGGCATTTTCAGATGCCACTTTTTCTCCTTGTCCCTCACTTGTCCCAGGTGGATGTGCTAGGTTTACTCACTCCTACAGAGTGTTGTTGCATGGCAGAGGGACACCTGCTCCTGCCCAAGTACTTCACCTCCCAACCATGTGTTTCACCTCCTGACTGGAAGGTCACTTCACAGAAATGCTTCATCCCCACCTAAATATTGGCAGGGGAGCAGAAAATGCCCAAGGAGGCTCAGTTCTAGCCCTCAATACTCCAGTTAAACTCAGAACTGCTTCAAGAGTGTTGTCAGACTGGAAAAAGGTTTTCCACTCTTTCTCACTCAAAGCACCAGTTGCCCAGGATCACAGCTGAAGAGTCACAGATTCTTTTGCTCAAATCTGATTACAGCACAAAGAGCAAAAATCTAAAAACCCACAGGCTTCCTCAGCACGCCAACTCCAGAGTTCTGTCAAGCCTCAAGCACAAAAGGTCTGCTTCCAAGGGGAATGAAGTGGGAGTGCTGTAACAGCCACAGAACAGTGCCACCGGAAGGAAATGCTCCCCAGCCATGTCTGGCTACACTGACTCCATCTTCTCTGCCAAGCCCAGTTTCTTAGATGAAGACATACCTATATAACCCCATACAGATAATTATTGACACCCTTACCTCCATGAGCTCACAAGCTGGATAAGTGGCCACAGACATGCAAGCTTTTTCTCAGTTACGCTCAAGTAACCAACAACTGGAGAGCAAGACCACAGATGCTCAGCTGCTCCCCTCAGCCCATAAGCCCTTTTACACAAAGGATTCATAAATAACCTTTTGAATGCTGTAAACCTGTGACAAATCATTAACCTGTGACAAATAGTTGTGCAGTAAGCACAAAAGATTGTTTCCATTGGTGGCCCATTGCTATTTCTGCTCCAGGAACAATACAGGCTGTTTTGCACACTTCCTTTGGCTTGACAGTTCATCTGACCCAAAACTGCCACATGATGTGTGTAATTTGAAAGGTGCTGTATTTTCCTCACCAAATGCTGCAAATAATTCCCAGAAATCCCAGTCACTGGCTATCAATGTGACAAATGCAGCCCTACAGAATAACACAGAGACTTTGCACTTAACCTGTCCCAAAGTAGGGCCCTGCTCTGGACTGCCCATCAGGACTGGCCACCTCAATAAAGACCATCTGCTGGGCACCCATGTGCCATCACAGTGCTGTTCCCAGCTGGTGAGAGTCCTGGCAGCAAGGTGCACTCATCCTCAGTCCTTCCAGTTCCTTGTGGATGAGATGGGACCATGCCAGAATTTGAAACAGGAAAGGTGGATGATGAAGACACTGATGCAGCAATGAAGGAGATGAAATCGGCGGGATGAAGATCAGATGGCATGTCAAGGTCTCTGAACTTGAGTAAGAATACAGGGCCTGTGGGATAGGTCTGACCACATATATCCCTCTTTATTCTATACAGGACATGTGAGGTTGGACCTTTCCCACAGGTCTGATATTCCTCAGAAGGAAACCCCAAAGTGCCATCTAACCTCAGGGAGATGGCAGGAACCAGTGCAAAGACATCACTGAGAGAAGAGCCTCATACTGCTGTAGCCACTGTCTTTCCATAAAAGTGTTAAATGCCCTCACCAGCACCAGAAATCTGGCTGGAAACAGGACTTGAAGCTGGTCAGTGGAGACAGCTGACGACAGACCATCTCTTTTGCTGAGGAAGAAGTTCAAAGCCTTCATCTTTAGCTTGTGTATGGGTCACTCTGTTGTAATTCTTTACAGAGCCCTCTCCAGAATCCCATACTCCACTGGACTAGAGCATTACAGGACCAGTGGACATAGAAATCCTCCCTCTACTTTTAGGCTTGCTGTCAGAAATGAGTGAACATCCATGGTGCACTCTGCCCTGTGGGAACCTGTCCCCAGTAACTGCACTGGCTGCCGCAGTGCACAAATCAGTAGGTCTGAACTTCACTTGGTTTGGGGACTTGATACTGAAACAGATGAGCGTGCCTTTGTGCTACCTGCTGAGTCAGCCTCCCCAGCAACACCACTGCTCCAGAAAGCAGTGACAGCACAGCCTGTCTGCTTCCCGTGCTTAGCCTAAGCCCCTTCAATCTGTCCGTACCGCACCTGCCCCAATTCAGGCTCAGCCACTTGCATTTGGCAGCTACACAGACACAAAATGTTCTGATGATGATGTGCAAACAATTCCTCAGTGCCTGCAGCTCTTTCTTGTACAAACCTGTTTCTGTTCAGGACGAGGAGGGCTCCTCTTGCCCAAACCACCACAACTGGCATTTTGCAAACATTCACTGCTTGTGATAAACTGCAGCTTCTAGGAATCCAAAAACCTCAGCACTGCAGCACTGCAGACAAGAGGAATAATCCCCAAGAGCCACTCCTGTGATGTTCCAGCCACTGTGCTACTCTTCACAGCTATCTGCTCTGCCCTCTGAGAAGCAGCTGAGCGCCTTCCAATTGTCCCATTTGCTTGTCACACTAAGGGAGCCCTCTCTGTTAGCCCACTCTGGTAGAACCTGTTAATGTCCTTTGCTATGCTCCTGCCAGTACATCCAGGCTCCCTAGATCTTTATAGCTGTTGCTGCCCTCCCGGCCTCAAAGGCAACTGCTCCAGGTCTGCCCTCTGGTCAGCCACATTTTCACATGAACTAGAGATAGTACCAGAAGCCCCGTGTGTTTCACCTACCTGGTTACAGGTGTTAATATCTACCCCATTCCTGAGGTGATCCAAGGCTTTGTCCAGATTCCCAGATCTTGCAGCTCTCAAGAAACTGGTTGCAGCATCGGCCTTGGGGACAAAAAGAAAAAGCATGAAACTCAGAGCCCCCTTGTTCTCCCCCACCACCAGCACTGGGTCAGCTCCTCGCTCAGCTGCAGAGAACATAACGACACAGACCAAGCAGAAAAGGCAGAGGCCAGGCAAGTCACAGTGGGAACTGCTGGAACAGACTGAGGTGCCTCAAATCAGACAGGAAGAAGAAGGGCTGGGACCTGGACTTAAAATGAAGAGTATCCAGATAATGGGGCAGAAGGTGTGCAGCTCATCCCATCACACTATGGGGACAGTAGGGAGGGAGCTCCTGCCACCGTGACAGCCTCCCTTGGCCCAGGAAACCCCTCCGTGTCTGGGCTGAAGGACTACACTGATGGAGCTGTAGTGAGCCTACCCTTGCCCTGCCCCAGAAGCCACTGGATAGCCACAGCGGTGAGCTCAGGTACCAGCACCAGGGACAACGGCCCCAGCTGAGCACCTCACAGCTGTGAAAGTCACAACGCTCTTTTTTGACAATGCATCCCTGGACTGCTACACCACAGCCAGCCCAGGCAAGGCACAGCAATACTTTGAGCAACACTACTTAGCAGTGTGAGGCAGCAAATGGAGACAATGGCATGGCTCACTAGAAGCTGAAGAACAGGGTGGAAATGCAGTGATGTGGGTCTGTGAGTCTGGGAACTTGGATTGGTAACTAGCACCTGGTACTTGCCTGCTCAGGCCAGCCCAAAGGACTCTCTGCAGCCAAGAGTCACGAGACATCCATGGCAGGGGTGCAGGACACACTCCTCTGTCTTCAGCTCCAAGAGAAAATCACAACCTCTCTTGTACCACTCACATCAGGACTGACCAAGGGACCTCCTGTGCTAGGAGAGCCTCTGTTCCGCCACCCCAAGCCATCCTGTAATGCCCACAGCCTGACTGCAGAGGAGCATCCAGGATTAGGAAGCTCCTGGACATGAGCTGCAAGCAACGAAGCCACAGACAAAAGCACTGGAGGCATATTAGGAAGGATGATGCACCACACAGGTTCAGGGCTCCTCTCTTCCCTTCTCTTTGCTGTCTCAGACATTTGAATTGGGACTTTGAAACAGCACAACTCGGATGCCTTCTGGTCTCCTCCATCTGCCTCCCCCAGCTCATCCTTTCTGCCTGACACTCCTACCACAGAGAAAGGCAGCCATGCCCTGGGCCTATTAGGACTCTGTTCTCTGCTGTAGAGGTAAGGCCCACAGACAGGGTGTCCTGGCCCTGCTGGGCCAGGCACAGAGCTCAGGCCAGGCTACCACCACAGTGGCAGGGTGCCATGGCCCCTCTGGGGCAGCCCACGGACCAGAAGGACAGGTGGTGGAGGGCAGCACCACTGTGCCCCGTCACGGTGCGCAGCCTCTGCGTGCAGGGGAACACGTGCTGATCGCATGACCTCCTGCGCCAGCTGGCTCTGCTTGCTTCCACCTCAGAGGAGAGCCCCATCTATCAGGGAAGAGCCCCCAGATTCACAGTGGAGCTGTGGCTTTGGGAGGCTGCGAACACAAAGGAGACACAACACGGTACCTCAGTGCTCTGCTCACCCAGAAGGATCAACTGCAAGAGGCAGAAGACAACACCAGCATTGTGCTTAGAAGTGCACATTCACGCTCTGAGCTCTGCGTGCTGTCTGGGGTCCAGTGAGGAAACACTGACAGCTTCAAGCAACAGGCTGAATGCAAAGAGCTTTTCCAACTCCAGACACTGATAGAAGCCTCTGCTTCTCGGGTCAGGATCGACGACAAGGCAGCAAACCCTTGGAAAATCAAAGCATAGCTCAGCCAGGCTCTGTCACCCACGGGACACACGTGGAGCTCTGAAGATTAAATGGTAAAACTCTACGAGGCCCTGCAGCAAAGGGGCTCCCAAGGTCCCAGCACACCCAGCAGCAGAGACTACAGGCAGAAAGCAAGCAAAAAAGCAAAGCAGAGGTCTCTGTGGGCATGAAGGAGAAGTGTGTTGCATACTCACAGCCACGTCTGGACCGGACCTGCGCTTTCGTGCTGCCATAGTCCGGCACTTCAGCTGAAACCTGAGCCTGGTGTCCCCTCTCTCCCTCCTTGCTTGTCTACTCCCCAGCTTTGAGAGAGCCAGTAAGTTACATTGCATTCTATCTAAAAATACAGGCTCCGTCCTCTCTCCAATGCAGACCCTGCAGGGATCGCCAACTGCTAATGGAATTTGTTCATTTTCTCTCCATTATTGTGTCAGACAGGATATTTAATACCAAGCCACCTCCGGAAAGCAAATGACTGCTGCCAAGCGCAGGGAGGGGGTCAGAGCTGCAGGTACCACCTCGGGAACAGCAGAGGAAAAGCAGCACCAGAGATATGCCCAGGAACCCAGCAACTCACAGGTAACTCCTGCCACGGAGGAGAGGGGTTGGGGTTCCCTCCTGACCCTCTGGATGCTGGGGCCCAGGCCTTGGAAAACATGCCAAGGCTGGAGTGTGTCAGAGGTGCTGCCCTTTTGTTCCCCATGCTCAGCATGTACCTTCCAGAGATGATGCACAGAGAGATGCAGGGCATCAGACACCAGCAATCAGACCACACATTCCACCAGAGAAGATGGAATAGCTTGGTTCAAATGGTAAAAGCAAATCTACAGTCATATTGTACTTCTGATGTCAGGCTGCACGATGGGACTGCCTGCCTATTGCTCAGGGCGATTCGCTCCCAGGAAATGGAAGCACGGGCTGGGTCACTGCCATCTCCCGAATTTCAGCAAAAGGGAGCACTGACAGCAAGAAATGCAGAGACCCCATGAACACAAGCAGATGTGCACATCGAGAAGATACACACACATCCCAGTCAGCACCATCCCAACTCACCCAGAGTGAGTGCATTGCACACATTGCACAGTTAACACCACCCACTAACAAGCACAAAGCGCAGCACAGCCGTGCCCCATGCGCACACAGTCACTCGCTGTGTGCCCCAGAACACACAGCAACTGCTTCCAGATGCAGAAACTGCCTCTGCTGATTTTCCTTTATTTGGAGTTTGCAGAGTTTCTTTCCATTCTCCTTTGCCTTTCTAGCAATTTTACAGGAAGGAGATATTCTGGGGGAGAAAATAAGCTGCCTCACTTGCTGTTGTATACCTCTTGCACTCTTATGTGGCTGCTAAATCCTATATGCAGGTGTCATGCTCTACAGACTTGTGGACATCCCAAGCTGTGAAGAGTCAGAAGGCTGCTGTCAGCAATTCTGCAAGAGAGAAGCCTCAGATCTGGACTTCGTGAAGTGCTCCAAGACCTTCTAAAGTCAAAAACATAGCACAGCACATCATACTGTGCTTCTACTCTCCTTCCCTTTCTTTTCCTTCAGGAAAAATCTCCCTTTGTCTTCTGACAATCTAAATTTTTCCCTTTCCCTCTGCCCTGGTTTCAGAGTAAATTTTTTCTCATGACACCCTCTCCTGGCCCTGAGGAGAGGCTTCTTCTGTTCTTTTTCCCAAGTGTCCTCCTGCTCTCACAGCATTCATGCCACTAGCCTGGAACCACATGAGCCCATTGCATTGTAGCCATGGCCAGGGCAATAAGAAAGGGGAAGTCAAACCAGAGACCCAAGGGCTGCAGTCAAAGGTTCATAAGTCTGCTGTGTCTCTGGCCGTGGTCAGTGTCCTGCTCTAATCTCTTCTGGCAGTGCCTGCTCTCACTCACACCCAGGGCGGAGCTCCCACCAGCTCCTGCTGCTCATCACTGATAACAAAAGGGAGGGTCTCAGCATTGCCTGCTCCTGCTAAAGGTGGCATCGCTTGGCAGGAGCCCACTCTGTATGAGCTGCTAAATGCTGTAAGTAGATGATTCCCAAGTGCAAATGAGTTCAGGGACTTGTGCTGATCTCACAATGTTTTCTGGGACACAAAGACAGTCAAGAAGCAATTCACCACACTATTCCAGCCTGGCACACATGCATCCTGCTGCATTGCCCTCTTTACCCTGTCTGCCCACTTGTCTCTTCAGCCACGTTGACACAGACTCATGGAGCAGCGGACAGAGGAGGTCCAGCAAGGAAACACCTGGAGGCTGGGCAGCACACAGTCACCACAACAACCAAAGAACCCCAGGACTGGCAGTGAGATGTAAGCCTGAATCCTGGCACCAAGCCATGTATTGCTATGGGCATCCTGTCTAGATGCTGTGGAAAGGTCCAACTCACATCTCAGAGGTCATCCAGTTACTTCCAGCTATTAGTGCCAGTGTCCTGGAACCTAAAGTCAGTGCTGCCAGCTGAGGACGTGTGATAAACCCTTGCCAAGGGCAACAGCCCTTGCCATTTGCATGGACATTTCCTTGCTCATGTGGACTTGTGTCCAACAGTGGACATGGTCCTCACCTTTGAGGCATTATTTCCTGCAGAAACATCAAAACCTCTCATCAGTGCAGTGGTTTACTTTTAAGAAACTGCCCAACCTAGGAATTTCTCTGGAGCCCATGCTCATTTGGACCTCTCTGCCTTGCAGATATAAAGTGCACAGGTCTGCAGGTGACAACCTCAGTTCTTTCTCGTCAGATGAGAAGAATTTGTTAGTCCTCAAAACACACTAAAAGAGCTGCTAAGATGAAGAGCAGTTAAAGATAACACATGGGGTGCCCAGAGGATAATCAGGGAAGATCAAGAGATTAAACTCAAAGTGCTCAGAAACAGAAGCCACACTGTCTGTCTTACAGGAACTTTGTCTCCTATCTGTATTAAGAGAAACTGGATGCTCTCAGTGGGCTCTGCAGCAGAAACAAAACCTACTGGCAGGTTTCTGCCTTCTGAGTAGAAGGCAGCATTAAGCAGAGTACAGCATCTCCAGAGAGGCCATGGTAGCAAGGCCTCAGGCAGTCAGCCAGCAGAACACGGAGAACAGGCAGATACTGCAAACCCAGCAGAAAGAGAAAAGCAAAAGCATTGGGAAAATTCATCTGATGAAAGGATAAATCCAAATGCTTAAATTCTATTCTTTCATCATCCTCACCCCTATCCACATGATTCAAGACAGATAAATTCATATGCCCAAGTTCAATTCTCCCATCATCCTCACCTCTGCCCGCATGACTTAGCACAGGTTTGAGGATCTTAATAGGACTGCTGAGAGTCAAGGCACAAGAAGTCATCTCTGGAAGGCATCTGCCAAGTCAGTTTGTTCTCATTTCATGCACCAGCCTGAGTAAACCCTTCGTCCATGCTCCTTTCTGCTTAGCGCAGATTTTACAACAGCCCCAAAGCATGTACCACAGAGGGTGATAGCTGATACACCCAGCAGAGATCCCCAGAGCAGGATGCAAGGGGTAGCTCAACCATCTCGCAGCAGGTGAATCAGAGCATGCGGGAAGTGAAAGATCTGCTCACATTCCCAAAGGATAGAGCTGGAGAAGAACTTGGCACAACTGGCAAAGGAGAAATCCCAAAGCAGAAGAAGAAGGGAAGGAAGGTCCCTGGCAGATCTGTGGGAAGGGAAGCAACCTGTCATTTAGCCTTTTTACAGCGCTGAAGAGAGGGCAAGCTTTCGGGTGCCAGCATCAGACTGGCCTCTCCAACATGCACAATCCTCCACCATTACATAATCATGAGTAACGAGCTTTTGGAAAGCCCATTTTTGTGCACTCTTAACAGGAGAGGTAGTTCTGGACTGTCACTGGTGGTACAGGTCAGGGTCAAGGTTAACTCAGTCCCTGCTGAGCATTTTTGGACACAGATGACATCTGCGTTGCCATTTGCCTCCTTCCTTCCCCGCTCATGGGTCCCCTTTGCTGGCTGCTCCAGCTGGAACAGGTTCAGAACTGTGAGGAGGGCAGATATCACAAACAGCTTAATCTGCACAGAGCAAGGCAGCAAGGAGCTGCCTCT
This sequence comes from Corvus cornix cornix, assembly GCF_000738735.6. Lineage (NCBI taxonomy): Eukaryota > Metazoa > Chordata > Aves > Passeriformes > Corvidae > Corvus > Corvus cornix. The sequence goes on along the minus strand of NC_046351.1, from coordinate 210,253 downwards.
ACACAGCAGACTGATCTTTCTGATAAGGATTCCCTGGTGGGCTACAGCCCACAGCTCTGTGAAAGCCTGCAGTGCCTGCCTGCTGCCTAATGGATTTTCTAAGTAACATGTTCGAGATCTTGTTCTGTTATTTGCAAACTATCACTTTCCCTTTGAAGTACAGTGCTGGGTCCAGCAGCAGTGGAGAGTGGAGAGTGAAACAGGGGCTGGTCGAGAGACCTGAACAGGAAAAGGAGACCAGAACATCTTTCCTTTCACACAGAGCCAAAGCGAGGCAAGAATTAACACAGCTACTGCTCCTGCCAGCTGAGGCCACGCACACCCAGGGGAAAGCTGTCACTCTCCTTTGATGTTAGCAGGAGCCTCTGCTCTCTGCATATCCTGAAAAAGAAAAGCTATTTTTACCTCATCAAAAATATATAGACTGTGACTGAAGACAATACATGAGAGCTTTTTGCTCAGGCACTACACCTATTCTAACAACATAACATTTACAGCTGCTGAGAGAGATGCAGCAGCACAGCAACTGCTTTCCCTTACTTTCCTAATGCACTACCTTTTTTGGACCGTGACATGCTTTAGGCAGGTCTGTGCAATAAACACTGGGGAGCTGAGAGGGGTCTAGCAGGCTGCCGGTGCAAGGGGGGAATCAGAGACATGCTCTGAGCCTGCCTGATGTCAGCCTGGGACTATGATACAGCTTCTGGGCCAGCCTTAACCTGCCCTGGGCTCTGTCAGTGCCCTCATGCTCAGGTGAGGTGCTGGAGTCCAGATCATACCGTCAGGGTCTGCCCTGGTGCCCTGTGGAGAAGCTTCCTTTTCTTTCCTAGTGACGCTTATAAACTGCTCCTGATTTCTGCAGTCTGTTCTGACTCATTCCCTACCTCTGCTCCAGCAGGGCTAGTCCACACCTGCTTTGCCTGCCTGCATGAACAAAAGCGCTTAGAAGGGGGCTTTCTGCTGGGATCTGCATGCTGGGTGGTATCACAGTACAGTCCTTGTGCTGTGGCTACCATAGATTTATTGTCTTCAGACTTAAGCCAGGCCTGCCTGGCCAGCGCTTGGGGTGCAGTCTCTGGAAGCCATGCAGGGAGGAAAGCATTGACAGAAAAGCACCAGAAGCACAGGCCTGGTAATGTATCTCTGACAGTAGATCCCCGGTGAGGACACGCGAGCAAAGCCATTGCAGCACAGCCACGTGCTCCACAGCAGAGCTAGCGCAGCACTGTGCTGAAAGAGAAACATCATCTTGTGCACCTGTCCCATGGCTCCAGAGGGGTAAAATAAGAGAGGTGATAACACAGGAATCAACATTTACTATTATAATACTGCAAAAAAACCAATACCTGGGGCACCTCCCTTTTCCCAGCAAAGCAGTGGTGAGAAGGACAAAGAAAATACAGCACCAAGGGACCTGGTTTCAATGCCAGGCACTGTCACTGGCCCCAAGGATGACCTTAGGCAAGTTACCAATGACCTAAGAAGGGCATCAAACCCTTCCTGCCAGTCTGAGGTCCATTTAGCAGCAACTGTTCAGGGAGAAGAGGCATTTTCTTTGGACTGAAGTTCATATTACCAGCCAGAATATACCTAAACTCCCTTGTGCAAACCAGCTAACCTGATTCCTCTCCTCTTTTGCTGCCCATCAAACCCCTGACCATGCCCAAGTACTCACCCTCAGGTAAGGCATGCATGTCATCGCTGCAGAAGGTCAGCTCACCCTGCACAGCCAGGTTCTGCAGCTCTGATCAACCCACTTATGCTGAATGCCGCAGCCAAACCAAGCATGAGCAGGCTGGGAGACGTTTATCAGCAGCAGGACTGCACCCTATCACCACTCACACACCTGACTGCAAGCCAGCACAACAAGAAAGCTCCTGTCTGGAGTCTGGAGATTACGGGTTGTCCCACGTCAGGACCTTGGGGAGAGTTGCCAGACTGGGCACAGTGTTTAGTCAATGTCATGCCTGAGCCACACTTCATAAACACATCTGTGAACTGTTAATGGGGAGGAGCCCATGTGCATGAACCCTGCTCTTCAAATAATACAAGGGAAGATGAAACTTCAGCAATATAAAGCAAAATGAAACAGCTCTATGGCCAGAACCACACTGTCTCTTGGTCTGTGCCACACAAAGCAGGCTGGGCTGGAGACAGTGAGCAGAAGACTTCAGGTTGTTCACAGGTCCCTGCAGACCTTGGCTGGGCACAGTCCCAAATGGAGGACACCGAGATGGAACTGAAGTGGCAAATGAGGTCTAGCAACAGCAGCTCCAGACTCTTTGTAGGGCCTAGAGCCAACTACAATACAATGAACGCGCCCCTTCCCCCCTTCTACCTGCACAGCAGACTCCTGCTCCAGCATCCCTTCAGGAGATCCTTGCTTGCAGCAAGAAGGCAAGGGGTCCACAGTGGTTGGTGCATGCCCTCTCTGAAAGATACGCAAGGGAGTCACACCAATTGTCCAAAGGAATAGAGCTCCTGGAGACCGCTCCCGTCCCACCCTTTCCTTGTGCTCCAGCCTAGGGTGACCCTGCAGAGCAATGCTCGCCTGGCTGGCAGGAGTCATCCCTCTTGCTAGTGCTTTGCCTATCCCATCTTTGTTCCAGATGCTAAACTGGGGCCAGCCTGGCAAAGGACTTGGGGTGCTGCAGGGGAGCCACACAGCTTGGTTTCTATTTCCAGCTACCATTCACCTGGCCCTTTTTGCCAGTTACAGGGTCAAGAAGGCCAAGGTGCTTCCAGCCAGGTGCTGGGGCCAAACCAGTGAATGCACAGCCATGAAGTGATCACACCTGGAAAGGCCTGGGCAATATACAGATAAATAACAGCTTGTGATATTTGCAGCTTCAGAGAGAAAGAAACTACTGCTCTGCCAGCTGTATCTCTCTAGGGGATTCCTATAAAACAGCCCAGCACACCACCAGAAAAGCTTATATGAGCTGAGAGACAGGAAAAGTAGATGAATAGAACGTGTTAGGATGGCAAAATGCTTTGCATTACATAGAAATTGAGATTTTTATACTGACCAAAGACCAAGTTTAGCATTAGAGCAAAGCAGAGTCCTTACCTCAGTCTAGGGGAAACACCTTCCCTTTGTCCAGAGTCATTCAGCACTTCCTTGGAAGTCTAGATTCCCTCTGATATTTGAAATAGAACAGACTCCACCTTCAGTTCAGGTAGAGCTCAAATTTTTGTTGCCAAAAGGATGGGCACTGCAACTGCTGGCTGGCTGGCATACTATATTTGTTCTAAAAAAAGTGTTGCTGCTCTGAACTTACTGAGTCGGTGTCTATCAGTGCCTCAGATCCTGGTTCCACTCCCCCCAGCCCCATAGCTGCATGTCATGAATGCAAACACGAGTCCACACTCTGACACAGGCCATTACCAGCCAGAGCTCATGAACCAATTCAAAGTTGCTCCCTCAGCATAATGCAAATTTTCTCCAGATCCTGCATCCATCAGGATAGTGTATACACTTGACAAAGCCCTAGCCTGTGCCCTACAATCCAGCTGGGCTTTCCTCCTAGCACACCTCAGGGAAAAGCAGTGTAACGGTGCCCATGAGATTGCCTCCCTCACCCCTCCCATTTTGAGATTCAGTTTAGCTTTGCTTTGTGCAACCTCTGGCACTGGTGACTTTCACAAACCCAGAACAGGCAAACTCAAGCATGGAACAATCCCTGGGGCAGCAAATCCTTTGGCCAATCTCAGACTGGCTCAGTCCTACAGATTTCTGGCAATCCAGTGATGCCTCATACCCTCCACAAGGATGGAGAGGGGAGAGGTAAGCCCTGTACACTGCCAGAGGGAACATGGGGCTCACCTTGGCCTCTGGCCCGGGACTCCCTTGTGCACACCCTATGCCCACAGCCACAGCAGGGCACAGGGAAGGAAGGCCTGTGACGGTGTGCGGAGTAAGAAGCAGCTGTGGTGACTGTGGAGTCTGGAATGGTGACCACATGGTGCTGTGGCAGACACAATAAAATGGAATTGTCCCAGGTCCCCACCACTGAGGCAGAACCTTTCTACCACGGTGCGGAATGAGTATAGTGCCTAAATACAATATGTCTGCGGGTCAGAGCTCCTCTGACAGAGAAATATTATCATTAGGTATGGTCCTGGCAAGTTTGGCCAAGCCAAAAGTTTCTGCTTTCCCACTAAGACCTGGAGTTTTGCCTGCAAACAGCCCTCAGAAACTTTCCCACAGCGCAGAGCTCAGGTTGCTGAGGTATCCTCTGCTGTTGGTGACATCCACATGGGCTGGCAGGTCACAGGCTGCAGCAGACCCATGGATCTTGAGGCAACTGTATGGAGTTCACAGTGCTAATATTACTATCAGTCACATATCTATAGCTCTAGAAGTAAAGGAGATTTCGGAAGCATGAGTAAAGGGGATCCTGTGAGGTGGGAGGTACCTATCTGTTTTCTCCCTTCCCTGAAGACTGGGGAGAACAGAGCACTTTGTCTTGAGTATATAACACACTAAAAACCATTTCTTTCCCAGGCTGTGAAGCTCATGCAGGCTCTACGTATAAGAAAACTGGTCTCTTTGCTCCATTAATTGCTGTCCCTTGTTAATTGTAATTTCCTGAACACTTCCCACTGGTGCCTCTAGTAGATCTCATTCACTCATTACCACCTCACCTGAGGCATCTCCAAAAGTTCCCCCATCTAACTGTAGACAGGTGAGTTGCATGTATCAGTGATGAAAACCCATACCTCAGAGCAACTTGCTTTACTAGCAGTTTGTCACTGTTACCTTGCCTGTTATATCTAACAGGAACATCTTGGCAGTTCTGGAGAAACCAACACTCTGAGCACAACCCTGCCTGAGAAATCAGAGCCCGAGATCTTGAAAAATAACAAATACAACACTAATAAATGAACAGCTTTTAATTCCAAAAGCTCTTTCCATTTTCATGAAAACACCTCAAAAGACAAAGGTCTCAGGCAGTTCCTTAACACTTACCTGTTTCCAGATGCTGAACTGAGATTGTCTGGGTTGCTCATTCTCCAAAATTTTGTTCTCTATCCTCTCCTTAGTGACATCTGAGCATATGATCATCACCGTAACGGCCTCAGAGACAATGGAAGCTGGACTCAGTGTCATGTTGCACTCACAAAAGCTAACACAGAGTTAAACTGGGGATCTGCAAAGGGACATTATTTACACTGGAAAAAAACAGGAATATTGTCTAAAAAAGAGTAAATTCATGTTGAGGAAAGTGACCAAGAATTACAGCGAATAATACCAAATAACAACCTCTGGGCACCCCTGTGGGCTTTAGGGAATTTTTGCAAGCCAGGGTTCCAGTATTCTCTTAAGTGCTGTTCCGTGGATGCTATAATATTTATCATACCCACATGAAAACTAGTTTCTCCCTCTGCTATCCTGAGACAGCTCCTGGGATGAGGCTCAGCATCCCTGGTGACTCAGTGCCGCTGCATTCTGGGTTCGCATCTGAGATGAAAACATTGAATTCCAGCAGCAACTGCAGTCAGGGGTGAAGAGAAGCTCTGTGAGAAATTTAGAAGGCAGAGCAGAGGTCTCTGAAGAGAACTACTCCTTCAGCTACAAAGAGTTTTGTTTTTTCAAGATACAGAGTTCTGCCTCTGACCTTTGGAGAAACTCTTCAGCTGTGTGATGATGTAGCTGTGAAGGAACGCAAGGCTCCTTCCTCGGTTTTGGTATCTGCCATGTAACCAGAGAAGTGACTGCCCAGCACCAGGCACTTGCTGGCTGCTGCCAGTCTGTCCTCAGCTGTTCTTCCTTTCATTTAAGGGAATGAGGAGTGTAATGTGTGCAGCAGAGAACCTTAAACACACTACCTTGGAGAAGAGTAAATAGTGTAAGACTATTTAATGTTTTGAGGAAGCTGTATGTGCCTTTGCCCAGGGAAGGAAACACAGCCGTTCCTGAAGTCAGCCACTTGAGAAATGATGCCAGGATGAGTCCAGGGCTGCAGTCACTGAAGGGAGCAGCTCCTCCCTGAGCACTTGCAGTACCCTCCTGGTGCAAGGACATGGATACACACGGGTTCACCTTACTCCAGCATGTCCCCTTTCTCCTTAGAGAGGAAAATGCTCCCTGTGCTCCTGCTGAGGCTCCCAGGACCAGCCAGGCTCCCAGGTTCCAGTCAGCAAGCTGTTATCTCAGGAAATGTCAATGTAGTTTAAAAGCTGAGTCAACAACAGAAGCTGAATAATTTAAATGTTTAGCAATTCTGCTACTGCTGCCCAGCCATGGATAACAGCAGGTACACAGAAAAACAGCGGCGCTGTCAGGCCACTTCTTCCTGTTGGGAGAGAGCAGCAGTGATGCAGGCATAAATAAGTGGATAAGGATGCTCTGCAGAGCTGAGATAGATGCTGCAGCTCAGAGCAGGCAGCCCACAGAACATAATACACCTGAGGCTTTGCTTTCCTGTGGTGTTTGTGGCTTCTGGCATGGTGTTTTGTGACTTCACAGGAAGTCCATAGGTGCCACTGGTGCCTTACCTCTCTTACAGGTGATGCTCAGTTTCCAAAGTGCTGGAATCATCAGCCATGAGCAACAGAGTGAGAAGTCCATCTGCTCTTCACCTTTCCATCTGAGGAGGAGCTGTGCAATGTGATGTGGTGGGAGGGGGACAAAGATTTGCTGTACACAAATATTCCAGCCCTTGCTCTCTAGCTGCCTCTCCATCTCCTTTGTTGTTGGGGGGACAGAGGGGAAGCCAATTTACAGGTACTTCTCTCCAAATCAGTCTAAAAATCGGCACGCAGAAGCACAGAACAAATGAAAAGAAACCCAATGGACTGCGTTTGCGAAGCTCAGCAGCTATTAGAAATAAGAAATCTCTTCCTGTCATAGCCCTGATCTAAGAAACCATTTTGTGGTCATTTATCAGTTCAGAACTATCTAATCTGTGAGATTCCCAAAGGAAATTCAGAAATACAAATTTAATAGATCTTCTTAAGATTGTATTTCTTGAACTGTGCACTGTTGCACGATTTTGGCATGATTTTGGAGATGAAGCAGACTGCTCTCTTACTCCAAGAGATAGCTGCCTTGTACCAGCACAATCACAATTTAGTTCTTGGAGAGGAAGCAGTCTGAGCCCCAAACCAAGATGTTTCAGCAGCCTTTTGCCCCTCCCTGCACACATATTGAGCAGACACACAGCTTCATAGCATGTGCCTCTCTGGCATCTTGCCACAACTTATCAAGTGTTCTTTTTACTCATCATTTGAACAAGCCAGGCAACACAACTGAAAATGTCATCACACTGATTTATCTTATTTATACTTATTCAAGCATAAAAACTCAGAAAGTCAGATTCTCAGAGTGAAGACATGAAAGAGATGCAGAGCTCCCAAAGGAAAGGAATATTCATGTCCCATTGTTTATGCTATGGCTTTGTACTGTGCTATCCTGGCTGCAAAGAAGATATCTGCACAGATAAAATTGTTCAGCCTCTGCATCCAGCTCTCTTATCCAGTGGACCAGAACACATCTCACCTACCGTTTGACCTCTTTTGAAGACCAGGCAGTTCTGGGAGCAAAAAGCATCACCTAACTCAGCCTGAATCTGAAAATCCCCAGTTCCGGGAACTCAGAATTTGGCATTATGCCCACAATATGGGCCAAGGGCAGATCACTTCTTAATTACTGATCATGGTGCAGATTTCAGCTTTCATTCAGACAGGCACCAATCTGAAAGATGTAATAAGACTCTTCGCAGGCTGCAGTTAATCCACCCCAGCTATTGATCCTGTTGGATCCACTGGTCCTGCTGTAACTGCAAGATTACAGGTAACTGAGAGACCCCTAAAATGTTATGCCTGTTTGGGAATCTCAGAACCAAGAGATTTCCAGTACTTGGCTGCAGTGCATGCCTGGAGGCAGCAGGGACTGACCTCCTGTGAGAAAAGATGAATGCACAGTCCCACCTGGCAGGCTGCACTCTGCTCCTCTTGGAAAGAAGTCTGCTCTGCTCCTGAGCATTAAGCCAGAGAGCCAGAACTCAGATCTTGCCCCACACTTTCAGTGTACCTTTATTCTCAGCCACCCAGTCTCTGAGGTCTGCACTGTACCTAAATACCACAGTCTGCACTAACATGATCTTGCTCTGTCATGTTCAGGCAGTTTGACAAAATATTTTCTCCTGTAGTATGCAGAGGACAACAGCACTGAGATCACAAGTCTGAGGGTTGTCTATTGCTGTGACAGCACAAGGAATAGGCAGGGTGCTCAGAATTACCTGCTTTCCTTCATCAAACCACCCATCTGTCTCAAGTGCGTATCTCCACACACACACCACCCCCCACTCCCCCTCTCCCACAAAGGGCATCTGCTATGTGCATGTCCAAGTAAGTCACACACGTGCCTGTCCCCTCAGCAGATATTGGCTGGAGATGCTAGAGTCACCCAAATGAGTAATGTTCACAGAACAGCAATGAATTTCCAGGGGCCATTTTACAGCACACAAGGAGGAGGATGCGGCATTTTGCCCAGGACGCACAGCTTGACAGACTCACCGTGAGGATCAACAGCAGCCCCTTGACTGTGCTGCTCTAGCACACTACCCAACCAGACCAATATCATATTTTCACAGTGTTTAAAGCTCAGCTTTATGTTCACTCCTGGAAATCCACCGTATCCAGCATATCTGGAGCTGAAGGGGGATGGAAGAGGCATCTGAGGCCAACATCCCAAGGGTAGGCTCACTGAAGCAGTTTTGGGCTCCTACAGAGACAACGCTTGAAGCAGGGCTCCGTGCTCTGCTCCCTGGAGAGCCAGCAGAGAGAAACGAGCACATCTAAGGGTACAATTCAGCTGACCTACTTCCACATGTGGCATAGCACAGGAAGGATCCCCTCCTCCTCTCCCAGACTGGAGGGAGCTGAGGTGAGCAGTTCAGACACAGAGGTCTGCACCACCCCTGGGTGGGGGCAGGCCATCCCCTCACAGAGCATGGTGCCCACAATGGCAGTGATGTGAGAAGAGCAGCCCCATTCTGCCCAACACACCCAGCAGCAAAATCCCATCCCAGAAACATCCAAATCCTCTCAGCTGCTGTTGCCATGGTAACGCCAGAGCCAGGATACACCAGCCTTTGATGTTCAGATCTGCTCAAAGCGTGCAAAATGTTTAAAGTGTGAAAAATGCCATTTGGAAGCTGGGGAGCTGCGTGGAAGAGCACCTGGCTGCCCTGAAGAGGGAAGGCCCTCCAGGGAGAAAGTATTAATGATGTCCAGCACCACTTCATCTTCTTCCACAGCCCATCACTACCAGCACGCTGCTGTTTCTGTGCCCCAGCTCACCCAACTAAGGGAGTTTAATATTTAAGGTCAGACAAGTGCTATTTCACAGCGTTATTTGGGTTATTAATTAAAAAAAAAAAAAAAATCCCCCTTCCCCTAATGATAAAAAATAGGATGCTGGTACTCCATGTTATCAGTGCTGGGAGCCGAGCCCCGTGAGAGTGCTGGCCCCAGAGCCGTTAATGGGGAATTGGTAAGGGATGAACAGCTAGAACAGCCAGCAGAGCCAAGTAAGATGCAGCACAACGCAGTCCCTATCTTCTCTTGCATCCCAGCAGAGAGGAGGAAGTAATTCCACGTGACACACAAGTTGTGCCAACCACAGGAGGAGCTGGCTGCCTGATCCTCTCTCCAGCAGCGCACAGAGATCCCCTGCATGGCAAGGACACCTCTGAGCTTATGACTGCACAATTGCTTACCTTACAAAATTAATATTTTGTAGCATTTAGCACTGTGATTCCCTGAGGATTTGCAAAAAACCAGTGCTGTCAGTGCCAGGAAATGCTTGACACCGACCCTGCATCCACCTACCTTACTGAGCCGCCAGGTCAGGGTGGTTCAGTATAAGCCAAGAAGCTCTGAAGTGTGGGGGCAGAGAGGAACACTTGAAATATCTGAGGGAACTTACTTTACAATATGAAACACAGAAACCTGAAGTAGTTTCCTACTTCAGAGAGTAGTCTCTCTTCTACATAGAGAACATGTGTCCTGCACTCTGTCATTCCCACCACTTTCATTTTAAGATTCAGCCTACTCCACAGCTGCAAAGTTTCCTTGTATTCTTTTGCCCTCTTGCTAAACTAGTGATCCCATATGCAGAGTAAGAGGAGGTAGCCTTCAGCAGACCACAGAAATGCTACAGAGAACTCCAGGAGGTGGGGAAACAAGGGGCTCCAAAGAAACAGAATGCAATTACCTAAGAAAGATTTTTGCTGAACAGAAGAGTCAATCCACCCACACAAACACTTTGTTGTGAAAAGTATCATAGCATCTTTGACAGCAACTATAGAGGATGCTCACAAAGCAGTTCAACCTAAAACTTTAGATCTCCTCCTCTTAACTTCTTGAGGGAGCCTACGTATCTGCTTTACAGATTAAGACTACTAAGGCTGTGCTTGTCTGTGAATGGAATTAAACAGTAAAGAAATCCTATTATTTCCTCTTTTGGCTCCTTCAAGTTCTTTTCAACAGAAAAGACGAGCCATTTTCACCTGCCAGCAGGCAGACATTGAGAAACCATTTTGGCTTGGATGCCCACTGTGGCAGATATGTGAGAGTACCAGTTCTATTACAGCTGCTTTGCTGTGTTACCTGCTGACCATGGTTTGGAACACGGGCCTGCTGGAAGCCTCCAGCATTTTACTCTGTCCTCCTACTTTATTGCAACCCTTAGTGCCTCTTCAGAGGCATAACATCCTCCAAACATGTTTGCATGCATGTTTATTCATGCTGGTCTTTAAAAACATAGCCAAAATTAGGTCCTTGTTTTCATGGTTGGGCACTTAAAGAGATTCCTTGATTCTTTGTTGTTTCATGGCACCTCCCAGTCAGATCGCTGGCATGTCATATACTTCTTTTAACTTAAATGTAAAAATTGTATATATCTATTTTCCTGGCACCCTTTGTCATTAAAAAAGCCTAATATTATCCCAGCAACCTGCTGGCAAAGCTTGGCAGTATACAGAAGACAGCTTGAGGCTGGAGAGCTGACTGCAGCAGCTGCAGCTCCAGAAAGAGGACAAAAATCATGTTACTTGCTTAATTTGTGGTGTTTGTTTATTTCTCCAGAAATCTCCAAAGAACAGTAAAGGAAACTCTGAAGCCTCTTCCTCTTCTGATCTTTTTTCTTTTCTTTTTCTCAGTGTTTTACAGCAGGTTCTTACTGTCAAGAACAAACTACAGGTTCATAGCTTATTACTGTGCACTTTCTCCAGGGAAAATGCTGCATTTATTCCTAACAAAACAGACAAAAAACACACCACCTCTGCAGAGACAAAAAGTCTGTTCAGACTAAAGCTCTCAATAAGCAATGTCCCTTCTCAGTGATGAACCTTACCTCCAAGTTTCATGAGGAAGTTGCATCACTACTGCAGTTGTGAGCAGAGTCTCTCAATCAGCTGCTCCAAGTGTCTTCACAGTTTTCTTAGCTCCAAGGCATGACTTTAAAGCAAAGTGAATTAGTGAAAGATGTCAGCTCCTCTTCCCAAATATCTGCAATTTACTCCCAGTGTCTGTCTATACAGGAAAGGCAGAATAAATGTCCCTCGCTGACCCTCTGCTGAAGATGATGGTGGTGCCACGCACTGTGCAGAGAGGCCCTGTAGGCAAGTGCTGCTGATCCCTGTGAAATGTTGTCAGGAGACAGCAAATGCTGTTGCCTCACATTTGGAATGGAAAGAAGGTGTTTTCTCTATGCCTTATTGAACTGCTGCTGACCTTGGAGGACTTCCCGGACAGGTCTGAGAAGCAAATCTCACCACTGGCAGGGATGAGTTCACAAGTTTTGAAAGCAGTTTTGCTGATACAGTACTGGTGGACAACAGATATTTTATACTCTTGCCCTGTGATACTGCAGCTCCTCTTACTGCAACCTCAGCTCCACAGCCATTTGACGGCAGGCTGACAGGAAGCATTTCTTCCCAGTCCTCACAGAAAGGGGGTCAGCCTGCTGACCACCGTGCTGCTCTTTAACAGGAGCACATTGCTATGCATCAGTGCAGTGGCACGTCCAAGCTGCGTGTAAAGAGAGCTGCCATGCCATGCTCCACTGAGCAATTCTTGCTTGGACCAAACCTACTGTCACTGTGAGCTAAGATGATTCTGCCAGGAAAAGAGCTGAAGAATGAAAAAGCATAGAAAATTAAAGCCTTCAGGACAAATACTGATCCCACGCAGGCATCTCCTAGCGCTGAAACCTCCCCGTGCCATAGCCAGTGTCCCACAGATGCAACTTCTCTTTCAGCATTAAAGATGGGAAGAACTAGAACACTCCCCACTGCAGTAAAGGCAACTCTAACATCAAAATCCAATTCAGTAAGATTTACCTTTCTTAGAACTCTCTAGCACACCACCTCCTTCTAGTCCACTCCCTGTTCCCACTGTCAGCCTGAGTACTTTCATTCACCACAAGGGAAATGGAGAGGCGAAATAAATAAAAAACCACTCCAAAATAAGAGAAACTCCACACAGAGATTCACAAGTCAAGAACAAGGGATTATTAATGTTTAGCATCTTATTTAAGGACATACTATTTACTATTATAATCAAATCCATGGAAAGCATTTACAGTAGAATATTATTGATTCAAACATCAGTTTGAGAACCTACAAGACGTATGCATATGGTTATAGCACACAGTAAAAGCTCACACTTCAGTCATCAGCAGAGTGATGACTGTGAATCAACACAGCTGATTTCTAGTCAGACCAAAGAAAGACCTTTTACTCTTTCGCTCCATATTCAGATAAATGGAATAAAGAGCTTGGTACACAGACAAGTGTATTGTTAAAGCTGAACCTGTGTTTCACTCACCCCACACCTGTCACACCCACCAAACAGCACTCTCTTACAGTATTTATCTTATTCTTTGATTGGTGTTGTAATGAGCAAGTCCTGGAAAAGACACAATGCTCCTCATTCCAGGCATGGCATCAATGAAGGAACTAAATGGACTCAATACACAGCATTTCCTGCAGAGTATCTGGACACCTTAGTTTGCTGGAGAAATGACACTGTAAGAAGGTGACAATATTTATTAATCCTTTGCAGAAACTATCACACTGGTTAAAAAATCAAACATAGTTTATATTCTCCGAAGGGTTTCATCATGCTGTTCCCTGCATTTCCCATTTAAAAGTTCCAACATAGGCACATGAATGCACCCCACAAACCCTGCAAAGTCCTGTCACCACAGTGTAGTGAAGGACCATAGCCTTCACTTCTGCTTGCTGTCTTTCTGGAGTACGTTTTCTCTTGAACAGGAATCTTCCTGGTGGCCTGGCCACACAGGCACAAACATGCGCGCGCACACTCTCTCCTTCCTTCCTCATCTCTGCACAAATATAGAAACCTCGTCTGTTTTCTAAATGCTCTCCTGCTGCTGCATTCTCTCCTTCCGCCTCCCAAGACACTTCAGTGAATACCTGCTGCTTTGTCTCTGCTATAGATTTTTCACTGAGGATGCAACATTTTGAAGCCATAGATTTAACAGAGTCCCCTACACTTGCAGCCCCTACACAGAGATGTATGGCTCTGGCTTAACATTTCACCCAGTCAGCAAAATCTGGTTTGCAAATAGGAAGGGAGCTTGAATTTTTTGCTGCTGCTTGCAGAGTTGAGGTTCAAAACATGACATAATCAGCTGTGGAAGAAAATTGAGAATTTTCGGATGGTTCTGTCATGCTGCGAAGTGGCCTTAGAGGGAGAAGGTGCCAGAAACTTCCCTGCACCTAGGAAGCTGCCCTCTGCTCATCAAAGGTTTTAACAAAACCATCTGGCCTATTCAATCCAGAGCTAACGCTTTCAGAACCTACCCTCATGGCATTTTGAGAGCTGGGGTTAGGACTGCAAGAAAGATGTAAGTAGGCCAGGGAACCCAGAAATATCTACCATCCTTAATCCATCCTTTCATCACACCACCAGTGATGCTGCACCTTTCCAGACCACCACAGAGAGGTTACATTTCTGAAGAACCTTGACACACATAGACAATTAAAACAAATTAGCATAATTTAGACTAAACTTCTAATTTTAGCACTCTGTAAATCTGCTTTCCTTTGAGCTCAGATCTACCTTGCTGCACCTCAGCTTCACCACACTGCAGGTGGCTTTCTACGGTGGGTAGACTAAGCCCACCAGGCTACCATGTGCAGGACTTTTACGAAGACACCGTCCTTCGTGATCACCCTCCTGAAAGCATTTACTCAGGGTTCATCCCTGCATTCAGCCAGTGGCCTCCTGGCGCAGACGTCCTGGCCAAGGTGCCAGGCTCAGGGGACAGGGCACAGCTTGAAATAACTTGCTCCTGAAACAGATTTCTGAATGCTACAAGGTTTCAGATACTGCTCACCTCATTTCAGCACAGCGGGCTCACCAAGCACATTCAGATGCTGTTATTACCTGAATAATTTAAGAGCCTGCAGAGCAGCAGTGCAGAACAGCACCAACATCCCCCCAGTGCCTTCTCCCACCAGCGAATCCCTGCAGAAGCGGATTCTGCTCCTACCCAACATCCCCCACATCCAGATGCCCATATTCCACTCCTGTTCACCCCACCCCATCACGGGGAAAGGAGACAAAGCAGCTCTTGTGCTCTGAGACTCTGCAGGCGGCATGGTCCTTTCTCCTGCTGATGAGCTCCAGCTTGCAGGTAAGATACCAGCACAGCTCCCAGCAGCTACTGAAGACCCAGGTGGCTGACAGCCAGCCACGTCACCTCTCTGGCAGGAGCTACTGCCACTGAATGCAAGAATCTCAGTAGCCTAATCCAGTGATGGTACGGTGGCCAGATATCCATGGGAGCAGGACACAGTGGAGCTCAGAAGTCCAGTTATCATGAGGATGTTCTGAGCCATCTGCAGCTGGGTCTGCTGAAATCCTTTGCCCTCCTTCTCTTCATCATTCTTTTCTCTGCATCCTCTCAAAACCCAGTGCAAGCTGAAGGCTGCTGCAAAGTAACAGCCATTTGAAAGGATGCAGGGGAGCAGAGAGAACAGACCCAGTGGCTGCTCCTTGGCAGCACTCCAGCAGCGATTTCTCACCCCAGTTTCTCATGTGCTTATTGCATAATTCTGACAGAGGTGTCTTGATTTTCTACCTCAGAATCCTTAGCTCAGACCACCCTGATACACCCTATCAGTGAACAGTCATTGAGTGACCTCTTTTGCTTGTCACACAACAAGCACAAGCATGGTCACCCTATATGACTGTTCAACTGTCCTTCTAAGGAATCATCTGCAATTGCTCCTCTGTCTGATTGAGTTTGTGGCTGTTGGTCCAAACCCTTCCTGACTTGATCTAGTTACCACATGACCTAGCTTCCTAAGGATGGAAAAATTCATCCATGTAAAAGCATTCTCATCAGCATCCTCCATGTCGCCGCAATCATCTCAGTGCTGCCTCTGCCAAGTCACCTCACACACCTCAGCTTGGAGTTTCTTCTGACAGTTGTTATCAGCCATTTAATTGCCCACATTTATCCCTTATCCATGCTAGAATATAGGAAGGGGGTCACTTGATCCTCTGTCCTCCCTTAGCCCTTTCCCACCATTTCTCTCCAGCTAGAGGAAAAGCTCTCTGCCAAATGGAAGAGCTCCTGCCAAATGGAAACACCTTGCTCTTGCTGTCCCACATAATTCAAACCCACTCTCACAAATTTCCTGTCTCCCCTTTCCAAAGCACCCTCCCAACCTCTCCTGGCAGGATGTATTTCAGTGTGTAATCTTGAGCACTAAAACATTTCCTGCTGCAGCATGCAGAAGCAGTACTGCACTAAGGATGGGTGCCAGACTGTGCTGTGGAGATCCATGAGCCTTCAGGCTGGTCTGCATGCTGTTTCCAGGAAACTATCAACTAGAAAAAAGCCAAGGAGTTTTATGCAGGGAGTTTCTTATTAGGAAGCACTTACGATTCAAGAATGCATTGTGGGAGATGCTCTACAAATCCATAACAAGAGACTGTCTTACCCTTGAACACTTGAGAGACAAAGAAAGTAGGCAGAAGCAGAAAGAGAAAAGAGGTTCGTTCCTCACTGTATCCTCCCTGCCCGCCCCCATCAGGAAAAAAAAGTAAAAAAAAGTTAAAAAAGAAAGTGGTAAATTCAGGCAGCTTTGCTCATTTGTTCTTTAGATGCCCAAGCAAAGTTTGTTCTGAATGTTCCCAGAGGATGTATCGCATCTTTCATACTAATAATTTAAACACTGATAGGAATCATCATAAGAATTTCCCTTCAAGCTTTTGGTTGGATTGCTATTTAATACTGTAGCCCCGGTTATGCTGCACACAGACAGAGTATCCTCTCTCATGTGCACTTGATGAGTTCTTTGGACATTATTGGCACTGCTGCTGTTATTCAAGTCCTCTTGCTATTTGCTGCACAGAATTCTTGTCATAGACATTTTAGAGGTTCCAGCCTCCTGCTCCATGGATCCTGTATGCCCACTGAGAAGCACAGCTGGAATCTGCATCTTTGGAGAGAGGCAGATGAAGGTGTCTGCCCCTGTTTATGCTTGACTATATATTTGGCTGAATTTAGTACCAGAATAAGTACACTTCAATAGGAAGAAAGATTTTCATAGAAGTACTAACTTATTTATTAGTCTCAGTCAAAGCACGTCAGGTTACAATGCCATCAGCCATCGATTGTGGGTACAGCTCACCTGGTACAGCTGCAAGTTGCTTGTACATGTATATTTGAGACAAAGGGCAATCCAAGTCCTCTGGGCCCCAGTTTGGGGGTTGGACGGTTTGGGCGTTTGGGCCCTTTCTAAGAATCCATTTGGTGAGCTCTGCCAACACTTCCAGATTTCCTGGCAAGGCATTTGGTCTGTTTTCTATCTTTAATACATAACTACAATAAGTCACATGCAACTCAAAAAGGACTCAATAACTGTGTTCATATAACAAGCTAGAGAGCTGCCTCATAAACAGCATTGGAACATTTTTTTTCCACAATGTGTTTTGCTGTTGCCCACTGACCCTGGCAAAGACAGGACTGTGTCTTTGAAGCGCTCTGCATGACTTCCCAGTGAGGGCTTCCTGCCGAGGTAGCCTTACCACATCTGCAGGGAAAGGAAGGAAGTGCTCTTGACTATGACTGCCTCTCAAAACCACAAAAAAGAGACATATAGCTGCATCCAAAGCACAGGTATCGTTCCTGTCAATCACTACTTCCCTGTCAGTGCAGATGGCCACATCAGAAACTCCACATGCAGCGCTGCAGCAATGACAGAATGGCTCTGGTCCCCTGTAAACTGCCCATCTAAGGAAAATGCACAAAGATTTGAAGCTAGGATCCTGAAGCAGGAACAGCAAGAAGCCAACCCAGATGACGCTTGGCAGATCCTCTAATGGCAGTGAACTTCTGTTAATTCACACTCTCGTTTGCTCACGTCTGCTCTCTGTCACACCTCCTGTCTGCAGGGCATCCTCAGAAGTCATTAACACATCATGCCACAGCCCTGGTAAGTCCTCACAGTTCAGCACTTGCACGAAATGTGGGAACACACAGGACTCTTGAACGCTTGCTCTCTGGGGTCATCCTAAGATTGAGACAACCTCCAGCCACCCTGCAGAACACACAGAGCAGAAACACTCTTCAGGACATGCCTGGCTGTTTCATGTGACAGCTCCACCCAAAGCACAAGTATGCCTGGGCTGGACAGGGAGCACAGATGAGTGACAAGATACTGTTCCTTAAATCCTTGATGCAGCCCCTGTCAAATGAAAGCTCAGCTGTCATCATCCTGAGTTACAAAGGCTGGGTGCAGGGAATAATGGAGGAGTGACAAGGTTATACATCTGGACCGTCCTTGTGCCAAGAGACAAACAAGAGGTACAGAGCACAAAAATGGACAGTACAAGGTCAATCAGGTTATCGTTACATGCACTTAATACAAAACCCAAGAAATTGCTATGGAAACTGGAAAGCAACAAATACAATCATGGTCCAAGGAGAAGGTTTTTGGGCTACACAGCATTAAATAACAGAACTCACTGACTCCAAGTATCACAGAATACAAGGTTCTTGCAGGATACAACCGTGCTGTTCATGGGACACATACAACCACACAAAAATTCCAGGAAATGCTAAAGGATACTAAACTGAAGACATAACAGCTCATAACAGCAGCTCACATGGCATGGGATGAGAAGAAATTTCTTCTGAGGTCGTCATCTCCTTCATTCTGGCCATCTTCTCTGCTTTATGTCATGCTAGGACTTCCCTGGATCATAGGTCATGCCTCTACTAACTTTCACTGCAGCTATGCTTGGTGGGCTCAACCAGAAAGACAAGACACTGATACCCTGCACTGTACAAACATCAAGTGAATGAACAGTCTCTGCCCCAAAGAGCCTGTGTCTGCTTTACAAAGCAAGATACAGCTGGAAGGCACTGGCAGAGGAAGAGAAGGAGCCAATGACACCACAGTGATTTCAGTATATTCCAGCAGCCGGTGCAAGGGCCTTTGGCATGGACACGACACGAGTCCCATGCAAGCTCACAGGGCACTAAGAGACACTGACCTAACACAAATCAAACCCCCACAACTGCTGCAGCAAAACAGAATGAGAAATTCCAATACATCCTGGTACGCCTCTGCTTGGCCCCGAGGAGACTTGTACAGGAAAAGCACTATCACTAGAGACACTGAGGCTTTGGGGCAGGGGCTAACAAGAGAGAGCTGGCCCAATAGAAGAATGACCTGATTTGGTGGTTCTTCACATAAGATCCCCTTTACAGCTCTCTGGCAATGTGAGAGGCAAGTTGCTCCATCAGCTTCCAGTACAAGTACTGCAGGGAACAGTCCTGGACCTGCAGGCACCGAGCAATTATTATCACTGGAGAAGGAGGCATCTGACACGACAGTGTGGCAGCTGAATGACCCCCATATCCAACTCCCCAGCTGCTGCCTGCACACCTCACATCTGTCCTGATGTGTCCACTGATCTCCCCCTGATGAGCTGCTCTCTGTGGACACAGACCTCTCCAGGTTGTCCCGGCCTAGCTTTAAGAAAAGCAAGACTCCTCAGTACTCTCAGGGCCCAGCTACTAAGACGCTCCAACAGCAAAGCTCTGCTGTGAGGCTCCTGCTCACAGAGGCACATGGAAGTCTCCAGCTCTTTGGGTAAAGGCAGAGGAGGAGCCCACCTAAGAATTCCTGTGTCATAACCTCCTATCAGATATACCCTTGATTATCCCTGGTTTCACCTCTCTCCTCACTGCCTTTCTGCACTGGTGCATAGCACATATACCCTCAGACCCTCCTGTGAGAAGAACATTCAGATTCAAGAGGTCTTCAAGGGGCAGCAAAGCTATCTTAGCAACATGCCCACTCCTGCAGGAAGCTGGAAGCAAGAAAAATCTGGCAGTGACTTTCCAGAGAGGAGCTACAGCTCGAAACAGCTGGCAGACCCCAGGCTCCAGCATGTTGGTGTCAGCAGAAGGGACAGACACCTCTTCATTGCCCCTGATCCTCCTCACCTGCTGCCAGCAAGGAAAGATGACCCACGTCCCATGCACAAATATAGCCTGCCCCCAGGAGCAGCAGAACCCACAGTCCTCTGCACAAACATGCCTTCTCTGTTAGGGGTCTGCTCCCGCTATGCCCTGGTTTCAGTATTCTGGTGCAGATTAAGCAAGGGAGAGAGTGGATATAAACACTAGTCCTTCACGAGAGAAACGGGTGGGGGTCTCTTGTCCCTTAGCTCTGAACGCAAAAAGCGATTGTGGGAAATGGAAGGAAGCTAGAAACCAGCAATTTTATCTTAGAGATCAAATCTGTTACTGGGCTGAGTGAGTCTATTAAGCTGCCTTGATAAACCCCTCACTTCCCTTTCCCCTTCATTAGGCTTCTTTATATCCGTGCTCCCTCCCTCCCCCCACTCCCTGCAAGCTGTCAGGGTAAACAGCAGATTTCTGGTCCCAAAAGTTGTCCTCTGTTTGACAGACTGTTTCTTGTGCTGACTGCACACAGGTTTGTACAGAGACTAGGCTGCCCCTCTGTCATTCTCTCCCCACCCTCCAACACCCCCCAAACACAAACAGCACTCACTGTCACAACCACACCTGGATATAGGGCTGCTCGCCCCAATGCCACTGACCTTTTTCTTCCGGTCCCGAGAACGGTTCCTGCGCTTGCGGTTGGATTCTTCCTTCTCTTTCTGCTCCTGCAGAGCCTGAGCCTCAATATCTTTGATTTTCTTCAGCTGCTTAGCTGCTTGAGCCATGGCTGGTCAGACTGCAGTCCCCTCCAGAGCTCACACCTGCACTTTCTGGGCAGCACCCTCCGACTCCTGGCCAAGGAAGTATGTTCCCCTCACTCAAATGCTGTCGACCCAGATGAGCGTGAAAGCAGTAACGAGAGGAAAATTGAAAGCAGTCAGTAAGCCCCAAAGGACAGCCAATGTCTTCACGTAGTTGCTAGATGCAGTTTGGGACACCTTTAGAAACCATTAATAATCCCAAATCCAGCTGTTCCAGAGGTTCTATGCACCATTGCAGCAGCCCCTGACTGCGCTGGCACATCATGCAGAAGCCTTCTTGTGGGACAGGACACTGGATTGGTGCTCTCTCCCTCACTGTTTCTCCTGCAGTATGCGAAGAGATGCAGGCAGTCAGCCACAGGAAGGAAAATAACTCCCAGCAATTAATGCATGATGACAATAGAGAAGCAGTGAAAAAGGAGGCCGATGCATTTCATCCGACTCCTGAGTTCTCTGTAGCAATGCCTAAAGAACAGTAACCTGCACGTATTCAGTCAGGGGCTTTACCACTGCAGTGCTGCTGAGGCAGGCACATATTCCAGTCTCTCCAATTTTCTTCCTCCCAGTCAGTCTCTGTGCAGCAGCCGCATCACTCACTCACTCTCTGGGTTACGATTCCATCTTCTTTCAAGGGGAGCAATAGGGAATGGCTGCATCGGTTAGCAGGCAGGCAGCATCTCTGCTCAGAAAACAGCCGATACTGCAAAGGATGTGCCAAGTACTGGAGCAAAGTGCAGCTTAGCAGCATCCTTTCCTCCTCGCATCTCTCCACTGAGTGAGCAGCAAGAGGAGGGGAGGGATCTTAGCTGTGGAGACAGAAATGAAGGGTTCCGTCTGCTCTTTACACAGCAGCAGCAAAGTAAACCCAAGCCACCAGCTCCTGCCCACCCAGGCATCACCAGAGCTCAAATCCTCTCTGAGGATACCTAGGCAAGACTCCCAGAGTGTCAGCCATCCCTTCTCCACACGCAGCCCTACATTTCACCTGCAGCTGTCTTCCAAAAGCACAAACAAATCCATGCTGGTACCCAGGGGTCAGGTCTGGAGGAGTACCTTTGGTTCCTGCACAAGGCACCAGTGTGTGAGGGGGCCAGGATAAAACCAGGTGGGATTTTCGGGGTGGGCTCTTTGGTGGGGGCCACACCATCATCTGCAGCAAAGTGTGCTTATCTGTTCAGACACCTCTGAGCAGCCCTGCCTTTATCAGCTCAATTCTTGTCCCTTGGAAAAAACATTGCCTAGGTGCAAACCCATGGGGCAAAGCACCCATGGGAAAACTATCTACCCAGGTGGAAGCTCTGCAAATGCTGCACTTTTCTGGAACTGGCTCCCCAAATTCTAGGCAGTAATGGTCCCTCTGTATTGAAAGATGGCAAAGCAGGGATTAATGTGAGTTCCTCAGCAACTACCCGACAGTCACGGGTTATTTAGACTGGCAGGAAGCTGAGATGCAAACAATTGTACAGACACTGTCGGTCACTTTTTTGCTAGAGTAAGTTTTCTTGCATTTTTCCCCTTTGCTTCTTTTCCCTTTGAAGTTCCCCCAGTTCTTTTGCTTCACTCATAGACCAAGGAGTGTGATAAAATCAGGAAAAAAGTTTGGTGCATCATACAGTTTTTAAAGAATATGATGACTGATAATAGAGAAGATGCCAATAAAACATGAAGAATAGGAAATTAAAAAATTTTACGTGTTTCCTAGTACAGCTTTAGTTTTGTGTATTTTACCCACATAGATAAATAATACATTCAAGTCTAGATACAGCTGCACATCTTTTTATAGCAATATTCTGTCAATAGCCGTATTAAAAAAAACCACAACCAAAATTAAATAGAAGCTGCAGAGTTAAAACGCTCCACAGACAGAAGGGAGCTGGGAGCACAACGCTGGGAGCACCTCACCTCTGGACCTTGAACTTTGCATCCTAAATCAGCTCTCTGCTAGTTTGCAATTCTTTCTGTGGAATTTCCTAATTTTTCAAAACAGGGAACTCAGGAATGACACCAAGTTCTGCTATATGCAACAGCCTCGTTTCCCACCAGATGCACTCAACCAGTCTGGGCATCAACTGCTCAGCGCCAGGGGCCACCCTGAGCTCCTCGTATGACCAGCAAGGACGTCTCAGCCTTTGCTCGAGTCCTGCCTTCCAGATTCCAAGACTTAAGCAGGGTCAGACTTCAGAATGCAGGCCCACTCCGTGCCAGGGCCTGCACACTGACACCCCAAGGGATTGCTGTGCTGCACTCCAGGCTTTGGCACAGGCATTCTTTTTTTCCCCGATGTCAAGAACGCGCGCTGCAGACGCCCCGCGCCGCCAGCCAGCGGGAACAGCCGCCCTCTGCCTGTCTGCGGCAGGACACGGCCTCCTCCTGCACACAGATCCCACCTCTTAACTCCTTACAAGCCACAGCACGGTGAGCACATGGCAGGAGCAGAAAAATAACCTGGAACTGCTGAATGAGATGCTGAGGATAGCCAGGCTTTGCACGCCCACGGCGTCGGAGGACACTGTGGGCATACAGTGGAGATGCTTCAGCTGCTAAAAAGCAAAATTCCTAAGTTTGCTCTGGGAACAAGGGGCAGAGTCCACCAGCTCTGGGCAATTCAATCAGTTTGTTGAGCCTAAGAGTCTCTTGGAAAGCTTTTTATTTTGTCACTGCTGCTTTTAACCTGCTAACCTGTTTGCTGGCTTATGCATCAGGCGCCGTGTTCTTTCGTTTTCTGCACAGTGAGAAGCATGTGAAGGGGAACATGTGAGACCTCAGTTATCTATTTTTCTTTTCCTGTTCCAGGCAGCTTTATGCAGTGTTACCAGATGCTCCAAACAAAGGGCTGGGGGAAAAAAGCAGCAGCATTAAAGAAGAGGGACATTTAATGAACTCAGAGGGTAGAGTCGTAAAAGCCATCTAAGACAGAAGTTACTCATAAAACCAGCCTGGAACATGCTATTCCAAGTTAACATCACAGCTCAGTACTTAGCAGGGCTCAGAAGAACTCGGAGTTCTGCAAGTGCTTTGAGTGACCATAAGGGAGACACTTTCAGAGGAGGTGCAAGTCTTACTAACATGGGTGTAACTAGCTGCCAAATCAAAGAAGGCCTCATGCCATGGGCAGGCTATTCTGCAAGTGCGGACTCTTTAACTAGTTGAGTGGCCATTCTTGGAGTCTGGATATGCTTAGGCACAGCTAGCCTAATGTTCTTCACCTTTGCCTGCAGGCTTATGCCTGAGAAAGCCTCCAGACACGTTTACTCGGATGCGTGGCTGCCATTCTGTTTAATGCACAATGAGGCACTCATTCAAACAAAAATAATGAAAAGATTCTAATGATTCTACAAAGAAGCACAAACTGCATATAGTGAGGCTGGAAGGATGTACTAGCATCTCCCATGTACTAGCAGGCAGACAGTTCAGGAGGCAGCTCTGTATCACCACAGAATTGCATTAGGATTGTCTGCCCTTTGCCTTAGGTGACCCCACTGGAGCAGGGGTTGGAGCAAATGACTGCCAGATGTTCTTCCAACATCACTCATTCTGCGATTCTGTGATACATGAAGGGACTGCACATGCTAGCAGAGAAACTCTAGACTGAGGTACTAGCACAGGTTGCCCAGAGAATTTGTGGTTGTCCCATCCCTGGAAGTGTTCAAGGCCAGGCTGGATGGAGCTCAGAGCAACCTGGCTTAGTGAAAGGTGTCCCTGTACACAGCAGGGGGTTGGAATTGGATGATCTTTAAGGTCCCTTCCAACCCAAACTATTCTATGATTCTTTGATTGTATGGTTTGGGCCCAGTCTCCTTCTCCAGAGGCCCTTAAAGCACAGGCTCATTGGAATGCTGGAAAGGGATGCTGAAGGGAAGATGAGATGCAGAGAACTTTTCAAAATACTGTTCCTGGCCATAGCTTTGATCCTAAACCCCTGTCCCCGTGGCCCGGTGCATTACCACATTACTGATTGTCTTGGGGCGACTTTATGATGTGTATCCCCTATCGCTGCTCTATGCCCAGAAACTAACTTTGTGCCTTTCTGTGCCTTTAAACTGAGCCTGAGAGGGGGGCGAGGAAAAAAACCGAGCAAACTTTTCCAAGCAGTTGTTTCAAGGACACAGATACACACACTCCTCTGCTTCTGTGGTAGAAAGAGCAGAGGAAGCACCATTATCAGCCAGTTTTTCGGCTCCTTTTCTCTGGAGGGAGATAGAGAATTGAACTTTGTTTTCCTGGGACTTCAGTTTTTCCCTTCTTCTCTTCTGGACTGTTTCAACATCAGAACACATTGGGAGAATTTTTCCACCGAGGCCCTGGAGGTGGGCCCACGACCCAGCTCCGAGGAGGAGGAGAGAGACCACATCTACAGAAGGACTCTGAAATTTTCCCAGGTTTCTCTGTACAGTGAGAGGTTTTATTACTTAGCATTATTATCCTTTTCCTGTGTGTTTGTTAAATAAATAGTTTTTATCTCTTTCACTTTCCTCCGAGAAAAATTTCTTTTTTTCCCCCTGAACCTGGTGGGGGAGGGGTGGTTGTAACCTGCCTTCTATCAGAGGATATTTTTCCTCCAAATTTGTCCAAACCAGCACACTGATCATGACTGGAAAACCACTAGACACATGAATTGCAAAATACCACTAAGTCCCTGCCTGCCCACAAAGCAGAGCAGAGAATCAGCTAGCAAGACTTCAGATAGTCCCAGGTTCAGACTCCGTTTGTAAATCAGAGGGATTATTGATCTAATGCACTTCAGGTATAGCCTGAAAGACACCAAAGGCATCATCTGCCATCCCCAGAAAAGGACAGTGCACTTGAGTAGATGAACAGCTTTTACCAGTGCAGCTGAGAGAGATACTTGCACTTTTCTAGGGCTAGAAATGTTTCCCTGTTCAAACTCATTTTCCTTACCACCTTACCTAGAGAAATATTGTATTCTTCAGACCCTGACTATAACACAGTTATCTGCAGCTGTACATAAGCTGTTAGAGCTTCCAGACAGTGCTACCCCATAACATCACAATTCCCTTTCTATCTTCCTTCTGCACCAACATTTGCTGCTTGGACTTGCTGAGCCCTGTGCAGAATTTGTGATGAAGGTTCTTGCGAACAGCAATCAGGTTTCCAAGCAGATCAAAGTGTCTGTCTCACAGCTGGATAGACAGAGAGATGATCAAGGGTATCTGCAACGGCCTCTAAAGACACTGTTTCTTTCAGTGCTTTCCTTTGTCCCCAGCCTTTCAGCCATCACCTGCTGACCCCTTGCTGTATCTACCCAGATCACTTTCTGAGGACCAACTTCTGTGATTTGCTTTGGTCTCAAGAGCATGCTCACTAACACAATGCAAAGGAGGACAAGGACACTCCTGAAGTAACTGCAGTCTTGCCTACTTCAGACTGCAGAAGATTTTTATCAGAAGGGAACACACAGCAACTTGAACCTGCTCCCCTGGAGAATAGCTCCTCCCAGCAGGACTGACTGAAGCCCTGGTCCAGGAAATCTGCTGACCAGTAACAATTCAGTTCTTCCTATGTGACACCCTTTTACCTTTCCCCCAAGATACCAGGGAAGATTTCATCACTACCAAATTCTAGGTTCAGAGCTGTTGTCTTGGTACCTCCCTAGCTGCTAGGCTTTGAATTGATGCTTAGCACTCTGATGGGGGGAAGCAGCATACCAACTGAATGGTCTTTGGCATCAGTGGCAGCTGGTTTTTAAAGTATCTCTTGAATTTTGACAGCATGATTGAAAAGTCAAGTTAACTGGATTTGGCAGAGTAAGTAACTCTGCCATACATGTAAGATTGTCCTGAGCAGGAGCTTATGCTTAGGACGTTCTCAGTTAGAAAGCATTTGGCCTCTGAATGATACCAAGCTTCTATGTGTTGTCCGTGTATGGTTGGTAAAAAGGGACCCTAGAGATCTGCTGCAGATAAACAAAAGCTCTTTGTCTTCACCATTCATGCAGGACTCAGGATAGAAGAAGTGGGAAATGGACTCAGCAATTTCACTTAACTCACCACATAATTTTTTTTGTCCAACAGCCATTTTTATTTTCTTTGGAGTTGTTTGGGAAGTATCTGGAACTGCAGATGATCTCCTGTTGCTGCTTGTTCCTATTGGGTAAAATGGGGAAACAGAGGATGACAAGAGTTTCAGTAAACACTTTCTCCTTTAGCTGACAGGTACCATGTGCATATATTAGCCAACATGTAAGTAGAAATTTTTCAAGAATTTTATTTAATTATTTGTCACACAGCACCATATTTATCACTTTTTCCTTGAAAAGAGATTATTTGTACTATGATAACTGTCTTTTACCTCAATCACACACTGGGATTCTACTATGGGACACAAATGACAAACATACTGACAACAGTCACTATCTAGAGTTCACAGAGCAAAGTATTTGGCAAGGGAGAACAAACAAATACTGACAGAGGAACTCTTAGGAAAATTATGACACAAAATGAACAAGGTCATTATGTGCCAGTTTCACATACAGAGCTGTCCAGCAGAATAGAACCTCCCATAAGGAAGGAAGGAAGCAAGGAAACAAATTCCTGACTCTGCAAGGCACTGCAGCTGTTTCAAGAGATTAAGCATGTAGCTGGAGTCCTGCCTTGCTCTAGGTGAAAAATCAATATTTGGTGAAGTTGCTGAGATTCTCTGTATTTGGGGCGAAAGAATTTTACATTCAAAGCTCAACTTCAGGCATCTATTTTTAGGTAAATTATTCTGGCTGACAAGCTGTGAAGATAAAAGATGCTGCAGGTCTCACCTCAGACGCTGTAAACTTGGTCTGCCTCAGTCAATCTGCATTCTTCTATTACTTGCAGAGATCGGATCTCAGCAAGGAACTCGTTCCCTGAGCTGGGAACCTAATTAAGATGGTTCAGTTCTTTTTAGCTTTTTCTGAATTATCTCACTGATGAGCTTTCAGAACTGCCATAACCCTTCAAGATCATTCTCCTTTCAGTTAGTCTCTTTCATGAACCACAACTCTAGCCTCCCAGACAGTAGTTTGTTGCCGTAGGTTGCATTCAAACTCCTCCCTGCATATTGAGAGCTGGAAGCAGACATTTTGGTTCACCTATCAATTAATTTAGAGCAAACCTGACAGTGTTGAACAGAGCAACTCTCCCCATGTCCACAGTATGATACCTGGCCATGGCACTGCAGAACCTGGAGGAGCAGCTGTTCACACCATGCTCTGTGGTACCAAAGGTTCTTGCTCTTCAAGACAGCCCAATTTCAAACCCGTTTTGGCTTGGCAACCCTCTCAAAAGAAAACAAAATAAAAAACCAAAACAACACAAAACCCTCCAACAACGCTCCACCCCCTTTCCCCTATTTAGTCATTCTCTAATGGTAGGATTTGATAGTTTGTTGGACAAGATTTTGAAAAAGAGGTCACCTTGTTCATGGCTCCCAAGTGTGGCTGTCGTCAAGTTAGCGCACACAAACCGAGGCTGGGTTTTTTGTTGCTCTTTTTTAATTAACAACCAGTTAACAATGCAGCCTGTTTGATCAAATAATGCTTTTTATAAACAGCTTGCCTTCTCGAAGACAACCTTGTGACAGCATGTCTGTGGAAAAGCCTTTGGAAGGTTCTGGTGGCCACTGGGTCTTTATATGGCTCGGGCCAGCCCTCGGACCACAGGAGGCTGAGGCAGTGGTTCTTGTCCCGAGGCTTATCATGCTTGTCACAGGGAAACAAACTCTGGCATCGATCACACACACGCTGGAACTGTGCTTCCCTCTAGCGTTGTCAGAGCTCTGAGCTTGCGGAGAATGTGCAGCGACGGAGCGGGATGGCACCACAATGACCCAATTGTGCCTTAAAGCTGCAGGGCAAACCTTGCTGGGTAAAATGGCTCGTTCTCCTCCTATACGAGGTTCTCATTACAGATGAAAGAGCAGCTGAAGGGCGTGGGGGAAACTTCAAACACACACGGCCAGTTTTAAAGGACGCAAGTCAAAATTAAAAACTGAAGCTGACAAAAACCAGGACCACACTTGGGTTTGGGGCAGCCCCGGCAGAGAGGCATTTGAAGGTGGTGATTTCTGGAGAAGCTTCAAGTTTGTTTTTCTTAATTTTTCTCTAATTAGAAATTCTAGATAAAAATTAACATGAACACGAGATCTCATAAGTGAATTCCAAGTATGACCTCTCTTTCAGGTGAAAAGGCCCACAGGGAATCATACTCCCAGGACTAAGTATCAGGGACAGCATTCACCACTCAAATGGAAGAAAAAAAATCTACACGCACAACTGACATCCAAAATGGCTCAACATAATTTATTTTTTTATGTTAAAATGTACAGAGTTCTTTTGAAAGTACTTGCTAGAAAGGGGAAAAAAAAGTGATATTACATACAAGGAGAGGAAGGGAGACCATCCAGCCAGGAGCGTATGACATGAAGAATTACAAAGGCATCTAGGCACCCCCTTCCCCTTAGCTTACAAGTCACCATGAACAAAGTACAAAGAGGTTACAAAACAGGAAAAGCAAATATAAACAGACAGGAATAGACTCAGCTTCATTTGTACATGCGGCTTTTAGAGGCATCTGGAGCTCCTATTCACACACTCTAGAGATCTCTTTAAAGAGAATTTTATCTTTCTTAAAATAGTTTTTAATATTCTACAACAAAGATAAAAAATTTTAAAGATGGAATGAAATGAAAAAGCTCTTATTTTTAAAAGGCATCGAAGTCACTAACAGTGAGATTTTTTTTAATTTCTTTTAGAAGATTACCCAAGTTATCTTGCTAAAAATACATTTTTTTTTTTAAACAGAAGTGAAAAAATGGTAGGTACCAATATTACTGCGCTGGATAATTTCTTTTTATATATAGAAAAGAACTTTTTTTTTTCTACAATAGTTCTACAGTCACAAAGGTTTGTGGAAAAGGGAGCTGCCCAATTGATAAAAAAACCCATACAAAACCAAACCAAACATAAAGGCAAACAAACTGAATTCATGGCCCTCGTTTCAACAGCTTCTCCTCCTGTCTCAGACCCACCCCCACCCCCAGGAAGCAGCGACACAGCTGAAGATCTAAGAAGAGAGGGCAGCACAGTGCGCTTTCTACACGGGTTATTTGGAACTGGAATAGTATATACAGAGAAATGGGGTCCTACACAGCCTTGTACATGCTCAAAACTAAACAGAAATAAAAAGTGGAAGTCCTTTGAATTCTGCCTTTTATGGTTAGCAGTTACTGGAGGAAAGTCCATTTTAGTGCATCTGAAGAAACCCCAACTTTTAGATTCTTTTGGTTTAAAAACAAAAGGAATTAGTCTTATTAATGTGTCTGTATTTCTACTTCATATACAATAAAAAAAGAACTTTACATTAAAGGGCTGTCCCTTTTTGTATTGGGTGACATGCCAGCAGTGTAGCCAAAATTAATGTAAATTGGATTTTGCAGTAATAAACAGCAAAATCCTGCCGCCTAGATCCTGCTACAGTGTTGGGACGGTTTCACTGCTGTAAGAGGCCGATTCCCTTCTTTTCCCACACTAGATCAAATGTGTGGCTATTCCTATAAAATGGATATCAAACACAGTAAGAGAATCAGGAAAAACATCACTGACCCCCAGAAAGCGGCACATTCAGCAACTTCCTACCGCAGACCAGGAATGGGAAGAGTGACAAGGACACCACAGGGTTCTCATCCCAGTCACCAAATGCACACTTTATCTTCCACCACTTCCCAAGCCAAGAGATTAACTGGAAACAGCTGCTTCTGAGCTCAGTCTGACTCAAAGGCTCAGAACCAAAACCCTCAGCATTTCCACGTATGTACTAAAGCAGTCTGGGATCTCAGAGCTGTGGCTGACTCGCAGGTCACCAGAAGAGCCTGTAACTATTTTCTTGTCCTAACAGACCATTACCCACCCTGTCCTCTTCACGACTGCCGAAGGGATACAAAACAAGTTCTCTTTTGAGATGCTTCCAGCAGTTCAGTGACAGAACATGTGTGCATGCATGCACATGTGTGTTCACGTGCATGTCTGGGTGGTGAATGGGATCATTTTAAAGTTACATTATATTTTCAGCATAAAACATACAATTTCAATTAACTCATCTACAAAAACACCAATGTGAATAGTTTATTGTTTCCACCTAACTCCAAATTTTACTGAGGGTGAGGGAGTCAAGGAAAATTAAAGATTTTTCCTGACTTGCAGAAATAAAGATCTTCATTTATCCTCTGTGTCCCCTTCCAAATCTCCCAATAAGTGCCTCCTGCTAGAAGTAGGAAATGTTAGGTGGGGTTTAAAGGGAAGGGTTGTTATTCTTTGAGATATCAAACATTTTACATGCCTGCAGCACTAGAAACTGCATACAGAGGGGCACAGGGGAGGGAAAAGGACATACATTGAAAAAAAATTTAGGAAGATGATTTCACGTTACACATAGTCTGTCCACTTTGTCAGCAAAGTAAGGCTCTTTTTAAATTATGAAAAGATTTTGTGCATGTTTCCCCTCTAAAAAACATCTGTTAAGTGATTTTAGCTGTAAAATGTTTGACGATTGTGAAGAAAAGAAAAACAAACAAACAAACAAACATCAAAAAAATAAAGACCAGGCTTCCTAAAAAATAAAATAAACCAAAGAAAATCCCTCTAAATCTACAGCAATATTTTAACTGGAAAAAGGTCCATTTTCTCTGGTTCGTCAGTATAAAAGGTTCCTTTATTTATATTTATTTCAGTTTTTTAGGATGCAAGTTGATCTTGCTCATCTTCTCATGTATGGTCCATTAAGAGACTGCTTGGGCACCCCAGCAGCATTCATGTAGCTGTGATGGGAGGGGCCAGTGTACATCATGTTTCCATGAGGATTTGGCTGCATAGGCTGCTGGGTATAGGCCTGGCTCCCCATCATTCCCATCTGCATCTGCATAGGATACTGTGCTGTCTGATTCATGTAGGCAGGGTTACTATGGTAACTGCTGTTCATCATGGGCTGTGTCATTCTGTAGCTGTTCATGGCATTCAGGGTGTTCATATTCATGGAGTTCACGTTGTACGGGGTGGTTGGCATCAGGTTGACTCCCATGTTCATGCCCCGCTGCACGGCCAAGGTCCGAGGCCCAGCCTGCATGGCGACGGCTGGGGGGCTGCGGCCGTACAGCTGCTGCTGGTGTGCGGTTGCTGAGGGCAGGGGGGCTGATTTGGAGCGGATGGAAATGTGCCCCTTGACTGGCATCTGCCCCTGCAGCCTCTGGGTATGGGGAATACCAATATTGGTAGCAGACATATTACACTGAAGCAGAGGTGATGTGAGGTTCATGGTGGTGGATGCCAGGTTTGGTGGGGGTGTCATAGTGGCTTGTGCTTGTGGGGTGCCGGCCAGGGGGTGAGAGGGAGCCAGCTGAGCCAGCCCTGTGTTGGAAAGAGAAACGCTGGTTGCATAGGAAGTCACAGCAGGAGAATGGCTATAAGGCATGGCATGAGGGTCCATAATGGTGTTTGTCAGCTGCTGCAACTTGGCTAAACTGAATGTGGCTGATGGTTGTGAATAGCTCCCAGCACCAAAATCTCCTGGAATCCTCTCATAGATACTTATGTTACCAGTGCTGCCTGATTCAGGTATTTCCATGATCATAGGTGCTGGGGTGAAGCTGTTGTTCATGCTACACTGAGATAATGGAGGTTGCTGCTGGGGTGGAGGTGGGGGCTGTGGCTGCTGGGACTGAGGCTGCTGCTGTTGTGGCTGTGTTGTTGGTTGCTGGTTACTTGGGGGCCTTTCTACTACACAGCTCTGAGGTGACTTGATATTACAGTTTGCTGCAGGCTGGACACTGTTTTGCTGCATCATGCTGCAACTGCTGCCAATGTTTGCCATTTGCTGAGTGACAACACAACTGTTCTGTGTGAGGCTGCTAGAAGAAGACAGTCCTCCATATGAACAGCTGCTCTGGGAAGAGTTATTTCCACAAATGCTGCCTCCCATAGTGGAGTCATAGCTGCTGGGGTTTTCATAATTCTCTGTAGTGCTCTCAATGCTGCCAAGGTCACTGAAGCCACTATCCACCACCTGCTGAGAGTGGTCCGATACTGAAGGCACATCCATCATGGGGCTGGTCTCCATGTTCTGCATAGAGGGTGCGGACAGGGATCCTTGTTCAGGACTTATCTGTGTGTAACTGCTCTCCAGAGCAGGCACATTTGGGCTGCTGACAGAACGCACAGACTGGCTGGGGTGGGACTGAACAGAGGATATTGGACTGTTGTGTTCTGAGGCCTGGCAATCTTCAACCATTGATATCTGAGGATCCTCCTCAGTTTGGGTATAACTCTGCAAAGTCTGACAAGCTGCAAGAGTTTCTTCACAGTCCTGGTAAGCTACATCATGCTCATTGCTTTCCTCCTGTGTCAAGGACTGGACAGCTTGAACAGTTTCAAGATCTAGTTCACTATGAGGAATCTCTTCCTCTTCCTTTAATTCAATTAACCCCTCTTTATTACTTTGCTCTTCTTCATGATCATCTTCAGACCCAGGGACATGCTCTGAGCCCACTGATGTCTCATTGGAAGCCTGCTCTTCCTCAGAATCTGCCTCTGCTTCATCTTTTTCTTTTGCATCTGCTCTACTGCTTGGTATGCTTGTTTCTAAAAAACATTCTTGCACCTGAGGCTCCTCCTTCACCCCTTCTTTAACAGGCTGTTCCTCCAATTCTTTTTTCTTCAGAGACTCCGGATGACCATCATCTTCATCATCAGCATCATGATCTTCGTTTTGATTTGTCACTACTGCAACTTCCTCTTCTTCCTCATGGTCGTGCTCAGGTTCGTCTAATTCTTGCTGCTCTTCTTCTGATTGCCTCTGCTCTTCTAAAATCCGTGGCTTCTCCTCTACTTCCTCTTCTATCTCAGGCTCTTTTACTTCTGGCACTGGACTGCTGTTGCTGTCCACAGGAGAAACTGCTCTTGCTTCACCGCTTGCTGTATCTTCCTCTTCTCCCTCTCCTACCTCTTCTGCTTCCATATTCACATCTTCCTCTTTCCTCTCCTCAGTGAGAGGCAGGTCTTTCTGCTCAACACGTTCTTCTTTATCTGAAATTTTGGCCTTACGCCCTGGTTTTGAATTAGCTACTGCTTCATCACCTATTTCATCCTGAACTGATGGTGGCACATCTTCCCGGCTCAGTTTAAAACCTGGTTTTCGACCAGGTCTTTTCTTCCAGTGGACTGGTTTTCGGCTTTTCCCTTTTGGCCATCCCTTCTTCTTTTTCATAGGTGTGGAAGTATCTGGCTCAAGTGAAGAATCCTTTGCTTCATTATTCCTCAGCATAGGTAATGGTTTCAAGGGTGGGTTACCTGAAAATACAAATTGAAAGACACTGTTCAAACATTTTTGTTTGACCTAAGCATTCAGGGAAGCTTTCCCAAGCATGCCCAATGTATTTATCAACTTCAATATTAGCCTAGCTTAGAAATATTAGCTTAGAAGGATCAAGGTCTGCTCATTAGCAGCATGTTGCACATTACATTTTCGAAGAACATCAACATTTTCAAGATTTTCTGTGTTCAAAGCTCTGAGCCTTTAATACACAATTCAAATAGCTCTAAGCGAGAAGACAAATTTTATTTATAAAATATGTTCACAAATGAACGGGTTGCAGTGTAGGGGAACATATGAAGTTGCAATAAAAGCATGTTTCCATTTAGATCTGGGCATCTGCTTAAGAAAGGAAATACTTTCTCTTTTTTCACAGCTTTATGCTTTTTAATGCCAACAGAAATACACAGATGCCTGGATTTGGCTAGTAATTTTTTTAATTGAAGGAATCATTAACAAGAAGCTGAATTTCTCTTTCATCTTTTATTTGATGAAGCAAGATTTGAATTTCAGTGATTTCCAAACACTCAAATAGGTTCAGAGCTTATACAGCCAGAAAGGAATGTGATTGCTTACTGAGAACTTACTGAATAGTATAAGGCATTCCCTGAATTAATTTTGGTTTGAACCTGTCAATTAGGACAGTCAGTGACATTTTATACATCTGTATAAAGGGGAGTTATTCTTGCCCTTTGCTCAGACAGGCATTTACTTTAAATACCTCCCTCCAATGAAAAGCATTCTGAAAAAATTCTGGGTATTAAAAAATGAATTAAAAAATCAGTAACTCCTTATGTCATCCAAAAAGAAGTATTTGGAATGTGCATAAAGAAAAGAAAGGATCTGCCAGTCAGCCAGCATACTGTTGTACAGGAAGAAGGTAACACTATTTTCATAATACTTATTAAAGCATTAACACTTAAACCCTTAGAAATAAAACCCACCTCTTAAAAAAAAAGCCATCACTATTTCTCTTCCCTGTCTTTCACATTTCGTATCTACTACAGAGGATTAGATTTACCACATTCACAGTAAAACTTGCACGTAGAACTAGGAAAAGCAAAATAATACAGCCCAGCCATTACCAAGCTTCATCTTCCCCTACACA
The DNA here is from genome assembly GCF_000738735.6 of Corvus cornix cornix. Taxonomy (NCBI): domain Eukaryota; kingdom Metazoa; phylum Chordata; class Aves; order Passeriformes; family Corvidae; genus Corvus; species Corvus cornix. The sequence continues at coordinate 175,504 of NC_046351.1, read as the reverse complement.
ACACTACTCAAATTGCACAGATTTGGTAGAATATAGAGAAACAAACTTTGTTTTTGACACCACAGAACACCTTCTGTCTTCCAGAACGTCTAACCCTTACTAAAAACTGGCCTCAAATCACCACCCTACACTATCCATTCTCACTGCTGCCCTGACAGCAGTCAGAACCAATCCAAATTCTCATCAGACACCCATTTGAGAAACCACAATGATGCATTTCAGCGAAATATTAAAACACTTTCAATGGATTGCCTCAGCTAGACATTAAGTTCTCAGCAGAAAAATCTGGCCCCAAGTCAGAAAGTTAAAAAAAGAAAAGAAAAAAAGAAGTCAAAAGTAGGCTTCTGTAGTGATGGGAGAACCTCCAAAAAAATTCTAAGATTCCTATAAACACTCCTACCTCATAGTTATGACTAAAATAGGCTAAATCTGAACCATTTGTTAATTGCTGCAACACTGTATTTTTGAAGTGTCATAAGGCAGTGCTGTCCCCGCCACCTAGCCTAATGTTTTTATCAAAATAAAAAGCCAGCCGTTTATGATGAACATGTTTAGGTAACTGACAGCACACTGTATTTTCTCTAAGGGCATTACAGTTTTAACATGTATGTGCAAAGGCATCTACACTGAAGACAAAAGCAGCCAACAGAGATGTGATGTCAGGAGCTGCAATACCCTAAAACAATATGGTTACTACTTTATTACTTCAGAGGCTCTGACCAATTTGCAGAAGCTCATGAGGAAAAAAAAAAAGCAACAGAAGTGAGACAAGGGAACAGAAAACACTAAATGACAAATATTTATAAAGTTGGTGAGCCAGAAATTTATCACTGTAGTATAAAATGGATGTCAGTTAATACAGTGGCTTTCCAAGTACCATTTTTGATCCCTGGGCACTTAATGGACTATCTGTAGTCTGCAAAAGATGGTTAAAAATCACTGATTTATTTTATGAAAGAATATACATCAGTGGAATCTCTAAAGAGATCTGCATATTCAGAAGAGCACAAATGAAAAATACTTAAAACAACCGATCTAACAGATCTGTCTCCGACTCCATAGGCTTGTTAATAGTGCTGGAGTATCACAAAAATGTATTTAATGAGTAATCTAATCACAATAGAATTTTAAAAAATTGTATCTTATACCAATGGTATAAGATGACTGTGCATGTATTCCCACTAAGGAAACTTAATGCTGTAAGCACATGTTTGCACTAAATCTACATAGTTATATGCTGTAGTAAGGATGTAAGGGTAACTGATGCTAAATAGAAAGTAAACCTGGCTATTATCATATTAATGCTTTTAGTATTAAAGTACTTTTAAAGAAAAATTCTTCTCTGGTAACCACAGCCTAATTGAAAGCCATAAATTAATGAGGTAACAATTTTTTCTTGTGGGATAATGGCACCATATTTGTTTTTCACACAGTTGTTCATTTTTATTTCGCCGACTGCCTTGCACTATGTAGCCCATCAAAACAACTGGACATCTAACAGCCATAAAGAAGATTGCTAATGGAGTACCTGAATGACAGATGCTTCTTCTGAATTGTCAGTGGACTCTAAGCAACCAGTCACAACCAAATTATCTTGTTTTATGAACTGAAGGTTCAGAGAACTTTAAGGAGGTATGAGAAGCTGAGAGGGTGAACATGCAATGTGATGAAGAAGAGGATGTCAGAAGAGACAATTTAATATTTCCCTTTGTTATGGAAAACCGGGGGCTTGCCAGTTCATTTCCGTTTTATTTCTGTAAGTGACTCTGCTGCATAGGTTTTTCCACAATCACAGATACCAATTCCATTAGGAAAGCTGAATCAAAAGGATAGCCTGGGATCAGGTCATTGCCAATAAGATAGTTAAATATATGCAGCACATTTTCATAAAACTAGGGAATGTCTGAGACTGGTTTGACTGGTAATTTATGCCTAACCTACATTTCAGCTGGAAGTTACAACCCAAAGAAAGCAGCTGGTTCTGTCATGAGCTGTTATCATCCAATACAATCTATCAAACTTTCACCAGTGTACCACCAAACATACCATTATTGTCATCAGACTCCTCCTCATCTCTGGACTTCCTCTTAGAAGAGGGTCTATGCCTGAGTGTGTCTGGTGGGGCTAAGTGCCGAAAGTATCCACTGGATGAAAGTTCACTCTCCTCCTCTTCGTCCTCCTCCTCCTCTTCCTCCTCCTCCTCCTCAATCTCAAACGTAGGCTCTAATCGGGGCATTGGTCGTTCAGAGTCTGAGTCCTCAAATGGTTCATCCAGCACTTCTGTGGTTTCTGAGATTGTTTCAGTGACAACACTGCTGTTGTGGTGCTTACGCTTGCGGACACGCCTCTTCCGATGAAGAATTGGTTTCTGAAAGTGGAAGGTGGGAAAAGAGAAGACATTTTATCATGTGCAGTAGAAATAAAACACTAGATAAATACAAAACATGAACAGCAGAGAGTTCCACTCTAGAATCCAGAATTCACTAGAAATAGTGACTGGCACCTGCCACTAGTTAGAATTTAAGCAGCTGAAGTGAACAGCCCATCCGTAACAGCTGGAAGTTTAGACACACTACAACACAGATGTGAACAGCTTAGAATAAGGTGCAAAAATGATACAGAAGAGAACTTTTTAGTGCAGCATCCCATGAAGAAAGGATTTGCTTAGATACATTGACAGAATTCACATCTCCATGGTAAATAATTTCAAAGACTTTACACTCTGATTTCAGTTGTTTAGAGAGCATTTGTTTTGTAAGCTTCTTTCATAACTAGGACTGTATCTGTTTCTATTTTGCATTACTGAGTAAAACTTTAATAACTAAGTTAGAAAAAAAATTAAAAGCACAAGATAGAAGCTAGAATCAAAAAACCCTCAAACTCCTACCTCTGATTCACCAAAAACCACCACTAAAAAAAGTCAGCAGGAAGTACCCTGCAGAGAGAGTTCTGGAACACTGAACAAGTGCTCCCTGTACACTTAATACAGACCTCGTGAACTGCACCATCCTTCAGAAAGCCCCAACATACTGACAAAACCGACTGGATAACATAGTCAGAAACAACAAGAAATAAGGCACACACCTTTCGTTTCAATGTTGGCTTGGTGAGAACAGGTGGAGAGCTTGATCGAGGACTCACAGGCTCATCATCTTCCTCCTCACTACTCTCACTAAAACACCTCAGAAGTGCCCTATCACTATCACTGTAGCGCCGGGGTAATCTGTCGCAGTCCTCTGGGAATCTGCATTTCAGTGGCTCTGTGTTCTTTTTCAACTGCCCCCTCCACCTTTCCATACCTTCACTCTGCTGCCGACGGGGAATAGCAGATTTTTCACCTTTGCCATACTGTCCCTGGGAAACTGCAGATTTTTCCTCATCTTCAGCATACCGGCCTCTCGAGGCTGGAGATTTCTCTTCACACTCACCACATCTTCCTTGCAAGGCCACTGACTTCTCCTCACAGTCACTGCACCGGCCTCGTGAGGCTGCTGATTTTTCCTCACACTCACTGCATCGTCCACTGGGAACTGCTGTTTTGTCCTCGGCGGGCATTACTGGCTCCTTCTCGCAAAAGGGCTCAGGAAGTTTTTTGCTCTTCCGGTTCCATCGACCTCTTCGTGATGGCTGACTGTTTGCAGGAAGACTATCCAGGGGAAAAATGTGCTTGTTTGGTCGTGCAGAATTGGCTGGAGCAACAATGTCTGGCTTTTTTTCACTCTCTGTTGGTGAGTAAGGCTCTTGCTCTTTCTTCTCCCATGACACAGATTTTACCATCTGATTTAAATAAAAACAAATATATTTCATACTTCCTATTTACGCATAAATGTCTATCCTGAATTTGATTCCACAAAAGCTTTTGAGCAAAAAGTCAGAAAAGTTTAGCCGAAGTGTCCTTTAAAAATACAAGATTAAAAAAAAGACTTGACCTTTAAGAGATTCCTGTAGTGCTACTTGCTACTCCTTTCCTCACAGGTGATAATACACCTCACTTAGCTTCCCAACAAGTCACTTCAGTCAGCCATTCAGTGGTGTGCTAGAACGCTAACTTCACCCTGCTACATTCACAGTATTTGTGCAATTTTCAAGAAAAAAGTAAGAAAAACTTGAAGCTGTTTTTCCATTAAAATGTACAATTAATGTAAATACAGTAACAGCAGATAATTTGCCTCTTAGTATTCTAGTCAGCGCTCATCACCTGATGCGAGAGTGCAACCCCTTCAAGGATTTTCTCCAGACTATGCCTCGATGTTTTCTCTATTTATTTTCTAATCTGAAACCATAAAGATACATAAACTAACCATGACTGCACTGCTTTTTATGATTATGACAAATGCGCAAGCTTCACATATGAAATGTTGTTAGAGCAGCCTGCAAAAGCATTAAGTATAAACTACATGCCACACAGAAATAAGAGATTCACTCTTACACTGGTCTCTGGATCCTTTTCTTTCTGCTTTTGTTGCTCTTCATTTTCCCCATCTTCTGTTTCCTCTTCTTCATCTTCAGAGACAACTGAGTTGGAAACTATAACAGGTGTCCAACGCAGACATTCTGCATCCACATCGATAGGTCGGACGTTAGTTCTGAGCTTTGCCATGTGTTCCTGGATAAGCTTCTCACGACGAATGATCACAAATCTGAACAGCAATAATACTCTGATCAATAACAGGTGACATACCGTACATGTTGTTATGTGAAACAGATATATTACAGAAAAATCTGTATACTCTCAATCAGTGCTGCCACAAGTAACTTCAGAGAGAACAGAAGCTCATTAAAATAGTACAATTTGCAGTACCATCTGACTACCAGAGAAAGCATCTCACGACTGAGGAAATGCTAAAATTCTTTCCACTTCTTGTTAATGGTGAAGCCATTATCCTTCCATGTGTAACATTCAGCTGCAGAGTATCATTTTTATTATGGACAAGGGATACGCCATTTGGGGAATGGACAACATAAGGTGAAAGCTACCAAAGCGAAATAAAAGGACTGCTCAAGAAAAGTTGCATTCCCACTACCATAGTGCATTTTATTTAGGGGTCTGAGAGAAATATCACCGGTTAAAGGTATATTGTGAGATGAGGACATAAAACTATCCTCAAGTTTTCCAAGTAAGTTTCAACTTTAACACAAAACACAATAGAATACAACCCCACTCACCAAACCGCTATGGTCTGAAACAAGACTAATTCACAGTATTTCACCTAACTTGTCAGCTGAGCAAGCAGGCTACCTCTATTCTATACCAACACACTTCACCTCTCCCAGTGATCTGTCCCACTCTTCAAGCACTCCACGTTAATCCACACAGTTTATGGCATTTTTGAGACATAGAGAAAAGGAGGGAAACAACTGTCTGCTCACTGAAAGTAAGGAGCAGATCTGCCTCTAGAGAAGGAAAGTTGCTGTTCTTTGCTCTGTTTTGTGAGTGTATTAGACGGATTTTGCTGAGGGATCCCAAGAAAACATGACCAAGAGACCAACTTGCTCTCTCTCACAGCAGCAAATTACTCAGAATTCCACATCTACAGTGCTACACAGCTGGACATCTGAGCCAGCTTTGGCACTGAATGATTCTTGCATTGCACATGAGTACCAAGATGTGACTTGTCTTCAAACACCATTAAATTTCAATGAAATACATCTGAAGGTATGTGGGATTACAACAGGACTCCTGTACTCACTGATCACTACGGAAGTCAAGCATTCGTAGGTGATGCAGAGTGGAAGTGATATCTTGAGGGCAGATTCCAGTCAGCTTACTCAATTTCTTGATGCTTAATTGCTTGTCACGTTGATGATAAAGGCACTCCAATATTACACTTTTCCAGTAAGCCATATATGACAGGCGCCCCAGGTCTGACAGGGGCTTCTCTGGTGATCCTGCTTGACCCTCACGCTTCGAAAGCAAATAGCCTAAAGAAACACAATAAAAAAGGTTTCAAAACATTAGCTTCTGTTTCTACCCCAACTTCTACAAAGGCCTCATACAATAGCTTAGTGCTGCCTACAAGATGTAGATGAGAACTCTGACAGATACTTACAGGTGTCGGGCCAATTTTTTATCTCTTTGTTTAAACTCCCATTATTCAATGATCAAGTATGAGATTTCTGAGCTCTGCTGCCATCAGACACTGACTATGGCAATGCCACGAGATGGCAGCAGGTACCTACCTAGAAACTATACCAAGCCTGAAGCACAATTGCAATAGCAATTTTGGAAATGACAGAGGAAAAACATACTCTTAAAACTAATACGACTAAAAATTTTCTTGAAAATTCTCTTCTGTCAAACTTCACGACCATACTGGAGAGTACCAAGCTCTATTTGCAGAGATTTCATTAATTTAAGACTGTGATAACATTACACAGGTTCAATAAAGGCCGAGAGGTTATATTCTACCTAGTGAGACAAAGAGGGGTGGATGGACGAAGATGACAAATGTGCCTTCTCACTGTTGCTCTACCATAACATTAACATTAACTCTAAAATCTGTATGTCCGCAGGGAGGGCTGTATTAAATTGCTGTAGGCATAATAAACAATGTATAGTTAGGGGGAAGTTTCCTATGACCTTGCTAAGATACATGTAGGAATCTGAGAATTTCTTGAGTATTCAGAGCTTAAGTATGTCTGGTTTTGTTGCTCTCAAAGTTAAATTAAAATGTAAGACATTTCTGCTTGAGACACTCATTCACCTACTCAAGCTGCTGAAGATTACCACAGAGCATGCGGTCTTACAGCTGGCTTTCTGTGTAAGGAACTAAACGCACAAGACAAGCTTTGGCTAAAATCACTATACTGACACATGCCTTCAGTTTCTACCTTAAGTTGCATACACAGAAAACATCGGAATCAAAGGAAAAATGATCGATTTTGTCTTTAGAACTGAAGTTCCAAAAAATGAATAAACTGTGAAGTTCAGATGATTTTGTGAGCTTCAGGAGCCTTTGTCCTGAGATGTGTTTTAATTTGAAAAATATCCACTTCTACTGTTAAGTCCTTTAAAATATGAAAAGACAGACTAAAAAAAAGTGAAGAAAAAGTTCCTTACTGAAGTCAATTAGGAACCTGCCATAGCCCTTTCGCTGGTATTGTGGAAGAATCATTATACAGGAAACATTGTACTTCTGTTGGCAGTGCTTTTCCTGTTGGAAAAAAAAGCATCATATTGAAAAAACAGATCAGCGAGAAACAGCAGAAGTTGTAAGTTGCTCTGTAAAAGTAGTTCTACAGCAAAAAGCGAGCTAGGAAGCCACAGTCAAAGTTTCTGAGGAACAATAAAGCCAAGGAAATCCTTCAAAGAGACAATATTAAAACTCTACCATTATTTCAGTTAAGAAAAGCACAAAGAATGAAAATTTGACATCACCCTCTGCTTAGATAGTATACAGTAAAGAACATGGACTGCAGAGAAGATGAATTCTAAGAATAAATCTGAAGGCAGCTAAATTCATTACAAAAGATTGCAACATTCCAGTGAATCCTTAAACATTACAAGCATAAGATACTAAAATCCAGTCTCAAATCTGCTGTTCTGAATACTAAAAAAAAAAGCTTCAAATAAAACTACTTAAAAATAATTGAAATTATTAAGGATAAAAATCTTAAGAAAAGTCCTATCTGAAATCATGGCCCTGTTCCCTCAAAAAAATAAAAGGCTTCAAATCAGGTGCAAAGTTGCCAAACTTGTTTGGAAAACAATGTATATACAGAACAAAAGGTGAGAAACAGAATTACCAAGCAGTTCTATCTCACAAACAGTACTACCCCATCTCCACCAAGAGCAGGAAGTAATTTGAAAAGTTTTTTTAACCATTAGCTGCAGTACAAGTTCCTTAGCAAGTATATGCTATTCAATATTAAAGGAAACTTGAGTTTACTAACCCAAGTGGTCTCCAAATGTAATAGAAATAAAACCTGGTTGCAGCAGCTGTCTATACCTGTGTTACATAATTTATTATATAAAATGCAAGAGCATAAGTTACAACTTTTACAACAATTTAAAGAATCCAAAGCAGCACTGCTCACCATACCAAACAATTCGTACCCAAATACTTACCTTGGAAAAGTAGCCAACAAGGTGACAGCCCTTAACATCATTCTGTGTCAGCACATAGAAAAGAAATGGCTCCACATCGTAATAGAGAGTCTTGTGGTCCAAGAAGAGTTTAGCTAACAAGCACAAATTCTGGCAGTAGATAGTGCTGACATTGCCATCAACCTTAGAGACATGAGGAGAAGTTCTGTCACTCCATTTGCTGTTATGCAAGGACATGCTTCACCTGAGTATCCCCACACATTTGAAACGTCTTAACGTGAGAGACTTCTCTGTCACAGGCAGCATCTCAAGGGACTTAAAACTTACACAGAATAAAGGCTGTGACCAAGTCACTGTCACATTCAGTAGCTTAAGAGACAACTTAAAATTAATTTTCGCAAAATATAAAAACCAGATTTTTACAAAGTGAGTCTTCTGTGTTTTACAGATGAATAATCTGTACACAAGGTCAGTTCCTACTGGATGCTTGCTTGTTGCTCTTCACTCTTGGAAACTCAAGTGTTTCAAGAATGAAGATTTTTAGGACTATGAAAAATTTATCATGTGATTAGGTGCTGAAGACCCTATTTTACAGAGAAAAGTGAGCGGCTTCATTTTCTAACTTACCTCAAAGACTGATATATTATTTTTTCTGTAAATTTCATTGGCTGGAGGATGAAACCAGCCACATTTTTTCATATGCTGTTGGAGAATAGTCCTGCTTTTCATATATTTTAGACAGAATTCACAAAGGTACAACTTCGGTAGCCTGTAAGCAAAGACAGAGAAAGATCAGAGACTGAAGGCAGAGACTTTTATACAAAATTCCTCACTCCTGCCGATAGAGAACTTGGTAAGAACATACCCAACATACACTGACCTTGTGTATGTGCTAATGAGGGCAAAACCACCTTACCATAGTTAAAGTCATGACACTTACTCTGTAACAAATGCGTATTTAAAAACAGCCCTTAATGTCCTGCATAATTACATTTACACTACTAACTTATGCCAGAAGAAATAGATTAAAATCCTAGGAAAAAAACAGTAACCCCTCCCAGTTTTGCACTAATGATGCTAGGATGGATGAGATAAATAGTTCCTATTCCCTTCTTTCCCTCATCATCACAGCCGACATCCCAGCTGTATGTACATACCCTTGAGTGATGGGTCACATCACCACCTATCCATCTACTTTAAAACCGTTTTACATACTACACTGACATGAACGACTGGAATGCATGTTTCCCAAAATTCTTGTGATTTAACTCCATTTATATACCCTAGCTTGGGCAGGAATGTCTTTGTACAGCTAGAGTAATTCCTCATGACAGACCACATGTTCTTATTAAATGGCAGAAAAAAGAGTTTCACTTAATTTTCTTCCTCTAGCTATAGCCCTTGTAAGTCATTCCTCTTTCTGAATAAAGTTAAAAGAGTTTGCAGTTTAGACACTTTGCAAAGTTCTTAAGCAAGAGAACAGCAAAGCAACTATATGTGCAGCACAGCAGAACAATCTTTCAGACACCAAAATGTAGAAACCACCAGATTTCTATGCCTGCTCGAGTACAGTTTTCCCATAAACACCGAAGAAGAACAAAGAAGAGTCCTACCTCGAGTACTCCTGTGGATATGGGGAGGAGTACCAGGTCTGGATTTCGTACTTGCCAAATTCGATAACAGAAGGGCAGCGGACTTGCGGATCAGGAGGCCCAGTCACCCCTACTTTCTATGCAAGGGTAAAAAAAGAAACAAGTTTTCATAAATTTTCAAGTGAAAGACTTCTAAGATTAAATAAATTAAAACATTTTCATCTACACAGTCCATTCTGCTCAAACTCACAGATAATTAGGAAGATGCAGATGTTGCTCTCTGACACTAAAAACCAGTACCAGTCACACTTCAAGCAACCACGTGATTCACAAAAAGAAAGAATTAATAAACATTATCATACCACGTATCTCCACTACCATTCACGGTGTTGCATGCCATAGTTTTAAATGCAAATTAGTACACAGCAAAGTTTAATACAATCTTTTTTGAATCTCATCGTAATTTTCTTTCTTGTTATTTCAGTAGTGAAGAACAGAAACATATAAACTGCTCCTGAAGTTAAAAACTAGAACATGCAAGTATTTAACATCACACATCAGTGTCTTCCCAGCTCTGAGACTAGATGCACTACTGTGACCATAGCAGCTACCAAACCAATATTCAGGATGTGGCTATCTGCTTATCATCACAACTGCTGAAGAATTAAGGAAAAACCTCACATTTATTAGAAGAAGAGAAAAATAGAAAATAAAGTATTTTTAAACTACTTATACAACCTTTATTTCCCCTGTCCCTCTGATAGTAACTATATTTTATAGCAACTAAAAATAAGGATACTAAATGCTCTACTTTAAAAGAAAACAAATGCTTTCTCAGCTCATGAAGATTTTATCTCAAAAGACTGTCACTCACAGAATTATAGAAATCTAAATATTCCCACTAGCCTTGCATTATAATATGAACCACCCGGACTGAAGTTATTAACAAATGAGAATTTTTCATGCTGGAGGGACGAGTTCATGCTAATGGGACGAGTACCAGTGAATTACCTATATGCAAATTTATCCTAGCAGAATGAGACAGCTGTACCCAGGACAGTTTAAAAAGTTAACATTGAAAAGTTAACATTCCAAATTAGTATCTTGCTAAGCTTCTTAAGTGGGACTGGTATAGGCAAAAGTCACCTCAGGATCTAATCCTAGGCATCCACATCTGTGGAGCTCTAGATGAAAAGGAAGAGCAACCTCTATTGGCAAACATCTATCAATGTGTATACAGACACATGCTCTACCCTGCTCCATAAGGAGTTAAAGTACCCAGAAAAAGAATGCTTTAACTACTCTGAGACTCTATGTGACCCATGCTGCTAGCAAACCATCCCACATTTTATTGTTTTCACAGTCCACATGTTTTACCAGCTATTTAACAGTTCTGAGAGGACTAAAGCCACAGACCTCAAGGTTTTTTAGCCACCTTAACCACTCACACTCCCTTTTATGTTATCCTTCAGCTCTCTTGAGGTCAGTTGTCCATAATTTTCAAGCAGCAGAAACCAAGCACATTAGCTTCTGTGACAGACTGACTCATCTGAAGTCTGCATTTCTTGTTGTTATTTTGTTGTTGGGGTGGTGGCTTTATATTTGTTTAAATGTCTTTCACAGATTTGGTACTTACTGCCAGACACTGACAATTTAACTTTACCTGCAGTGCTTGTTCCTGAATATCTCGAAACAACTCCATGTCTTTTTCATTTAACACATCCTGGCTTCCAAAAAAACGCTCCTCCGTTTCTTGTTTTCCATCCCAGCCATCCTGATTGTCTGTAAATGAGAGAGAAAATTGTCTTCACCTACATTTACAAGAGTATTTGCTTTTAGTGCAGTGACAAACAACATCTGGCTGTATTCACACACTGTGCCAGATTTTTTTTGATGGGATTTTCCGTTCAGATTTGGGACCACAAAGGAAGAACAGGTTCTAGATTTGGGACCATGTAGGTAGTACTGTCCTACATTTAAGCAGGTCCAAATGTCGCCACCTAGATAGTCATAGTACCATGAAGGCATCAATGGCTTACCACTAAGCCTGCTTTTCACAAACAAGGATCACAACTATTTAAATGCCGTATCTGGTAAAACCAAAACCAGGACACCTGCATTTATCACCTTAGAAATACCCCTTCAACAAAAACAAACAAAGAAACCCAAACAAAAAATCCAACAAAACCCTCCATGCACTTCACCTCACTCCCAAAGCATTAAGTCACGTTGCTGTTCTTCCAGCACCAGCCAGGTCAATGCAGGTAACTATTCTAAAGCTGTAAATATAGTATTTTATTGTGGAATATTTTCCACTGCCTGCTCAGGAACAACTCAGAACCATTCAACAAAACTGTAAATATCTGAATACAGAAATTAAATAAAGGTCCAGTCATAGATAATATCTTAAGCTAAAAAAGCAAAAAAAACCAAGGAAAGCAGAACTGCACTCCAAAGGGAAGGGATAGTTTTCAGCAAGAAGATGCCAAGCCACACAAACAGGCTCCTCTACGGCTGAGAAAATTAGGAAACATTTGCACGCATCCATAGATTGGAAACTCATGGGTCTATCCGACTGGCTTTAGTTATTTATTTTCCATTTCATACTTCTACCTTGCTGCTCTTAATTCTCATGAACCACTGCCTATGTAATTTCTTTCCAATGTGACATTATTTAGCCCATTTCCTAGGGCTGTCTGCAAGCACCTCCTTACCAATGGGCATTCTACCTCACCGTAATCATTTAACCCCTCATCACACCTTGCCATCATATCTAAAGAGGCTAAGGTCTCTAGGATCACTTCCTTTTTCCAGCTCGTACTCTACCTCAATGCACCAAAGATAAGTGCATTTCAGTGTTAACTTTCAGCTCAAAGTTTCCAGCCTCTAACAATTCCAGTCACTTCAACATCCTAGCCTTTGAACATTTGCTTGGTATACAGGATACTTACATTGGCAGGGTGAAAGATCTTTACCTGTGGGCCATTCTGAAGTGCTAGATTTCCTGGTACCCTTTTTCCTGATCCTATACTGCTGAGAATAGTCTACCACTTCTCCTCGAGCTTTTCGTCCATCAGGGGAGGGAGTGAAGAATTTAGTAAGGCCATCTATAAGCCCTTTGGTTTTCTTGTTAAACTTCAAGGTGTTGCTGCCATCTCTGCAGAAGTCCAAGACATCTGCCTGCTCCAGGTATCCTCCTTCTGATGATGCTGACTGGCTGGACAGAGCGATCTTACGCTTCCGACCCCGACCAGGACCAGTGCGAACTTTGCTGAAAGGACCTTTTGATCTAAAAGATGAGAAGGGGAAAGATACGGTCAGAAGATGTGGTAAGGTGGTCTACCATCTTCTCTAACATATTTATCAGCCACACAGAACGTGAGCTGAAGAATTTAATAATACAGGAGTCATCAAGAGTCTGCGTACCCTAGAGGAGCCAGGATTTAAACATCTCAGTAGAAGTACTGCACTATTTTTCTCTACATTGAACATTATGTCAAACTAATTTGAGTATAAACAATAGATTTTCACCAAATTTAACAACAGTAAATTTTAAAATCAGTAACCAAAATGAATACATTGCACAGAAGGCTTCAATTTACGCAATCCTTAAACATTTACACTTGTCATTTGCCATAGTTCTCGTACTGATAGGAAATTGTTGTAGGAATTTCACAGAATGTTAATACATGAAGGATGCACCTAGTAGCTAAGAACCTACACCACTGATGGTCACCTTAGCTGAAAACAGCGTTGCTCTCCAACCAGCTGCCATTTTAAGACTGCAAATTCCAAAACTCTGTTGAGATGGAAGTATCAAAAGGTGTCTGGATGTGGCTTGGGGGTATGGGTAGTGGTGAACACAGTGATGCTGGGTTAATGACTGGACTCGATGATCTTAGAGGTCTTTTCCAACCTAAATGATCCTATGATTCTGTGAGATAACTTCTCAGAAGGAGTGCCGTAGACTGACTGACTATTTTTAGCTACAGTCCTTTCAGCTATGGAGGATAGAAGTAGGCAGCTTTTCCCCAAGAAGACAAACTATAGATCTTTGCACTATTCTGATATATTTTGCAAGGGAAATGATGGAACAAAGGCAAAAAAACCTGTGAATCAATCATGAAATAATAGTTAAAAGGGACAAAAGAGTAGAAGCAGATAGCTAGTTTTCCTTTAGTTCCTCTGAATTATACTGAGAGTTCTTCTATGCAAAGTTATTGTACTGACTGAAAGAAAATATCATGTTTAATACAGACACTCCCTCTGTTTTTAGAAGCATTAAATTTTGTAAGGTTGTTTTCCAGAACATCCTCTGGTGCTATTGGTTAGAATCAAGTGGTGGTTCCACTGTTTTTTTAAGCTGATTTGATATCCAAAACAGAAGTCCTTGTGACATGCTCCTTCACTGTTTTGCATCCTGAAGAGTCCATAGTGCTGCATCACAAACAGCACTGTACAGCAATCTTAATTCAAGGAAATTGCTTTGGCTGAACAGTTCTCCAAAGAATTCCTGCCCAGCCAAATCCAATTCCCTGACAACTAGATAGTTGCCCCACAACAACCATGACAAGGCTGCAGCAACACAATCTGTCTCAGCACAATGGAGTTCTCCACAAATGTAGAAACACGTGGAATGGAAGCAGAAAGCGGACAAGTATTTTCTGGCAGCAGTGTCAGTTTAAATACACGTCAAACAATCTCATATGCTTTCTTGTGATTACTTAATTTCTTTAAACAACAGAATGGGTTCTTGGGAAATGTAAAGCAAGGCAATTATGCTGGAAGAAGGAGCCATCCAGCAAAAAAGATTACATGAACAGGAAAATTCAGGAATTTGACTATAAGGAATAGTTCAAAAATAAACAGTAAATTACTACCAAGAGTCAAAAATCTTGGCCAAAAGAAGCACTAAGGTTACTTCTAGTCTTTCACAGCCCTTTTCAGGAAATTTGTAGTAAAGAATAATGAACAGCTCTTAATTGTAAAAGAAAAATTCTCACGAAGTAGACAAGAGACTTCAGAAATACCCACTGTCCTACGGAATCTCACATCTTACTTTTCCTTATAGAGACTTACGCTGTATTTTGATTCTTTAACCTGTTTTTGGGACGTCCTATTGGGTTAGCATAGCGTCTTTTTATCTGTGCTGCCTTCTTCTGTAAAAGTTTTCTTCCTTTCTTCCGTGGTCGACATATTTGACATATCCACATACCTATAAGACACAAGTCCCCATCACCGAATGCAAGAGACATCTATATAGGACAAAAGGGAGAAATACAGTCCACAGGCCTTCTGAGATTAAGGGTAGGAACAGTACCAAAGGCACTGATTATCACATATACATGCAAGAAGAATTATATGCATGCTTCAACAATCTGAACTCAAGTCCTGTTAATACTCCCCAGCCCCCACAGAGTTACAAACCCAAAGGAAGTCTCCTTAATCGGCAGCATATCATCAGAAAACCTTGATTTAATGGTTAATTATCCCATTATCTGCTCACTTCTATACTACTTCCAACTATCTTACATACAAAAGTTTTCTTCTAACTACCAAGGAAGAATCTTCCATACATAATCTGCTTTCTGATTGGATAGAGAAGTTCACTTGTCCAGAATACTCTACTGTCCAAATGGATATCACTTCAAAAACATAGATGTTATCTCTTTCTTTTGTACAAGACTATTCATGCAAATGAAAGCTGATCATCTTAATCTGTAGGGATCACTTCTATTCCTTCAAACATCAAGAATTTTTTTTCAAAACCCTTCACAGAGAGTAATGTACAGGGAACAGGAGACAGTGAAAAACCTGGATGTGAAGTTCTGAACCTTCTTTGGTTTCTAATACTTGAAAGATAATTCCATACAAAAATGAGCTATATGTAGCTAAAAGAGGACCAAATAAGTGGAAGCACTGCCTGCCCACTGATCTCTTCCAACACCATCTTAAATCATCCTTTTCACCACAAAGTCCTCACCTTTTGGCATCCTGGTAAGAGGAGGATCACAGCATTCCATGTGAAAGCCACGGTCACAGGAGTCACAAAATAGCATGTTATCCTGTTGAAGACACATAATCTCTCTTTATATGTGCATCAGCATCAAGCCCTCCATTAATTTCAGAGGACAGGCACATAATTTTACACTATGAACAATTCAAGGTATTTCGCAAGTCTCAGAAAGACTACCAGACTAAAATAAAATCTAGAGATATTTGTCTCTAAAATAATTTTATTTTGTAGTTAAACGTAACAGCCAACAAACTGGCATCATCTTCATTCAATCCATACTCCACTATACTCACAGCATTTTTCCCTTGATCTCTACAGGAGCTGCACGTTTTGCATTCAATACACTGCCACCGCAAGGCTTTCACTCGAACTGTCAGCTCTGGAGAGAACTTCAAACAGGACGGATGACCTGGAGAAAAAGGAGAACACTTTACTGGTAAAATCATTATACTTCTGTTGATGGTCATAGATAGCTCACAGAGAGACAACTTTATCAATTATGTATTCCCATGCAGAATTTTGGTTGTCCAGATACTCCTATTTTTAGGTGCTTCTATTCTTACCTACTTATAACACAAACCAGTGCCCTAGATAGCAAATGGCAGGCCCACATACAAAAGAACACAAAGGTAATTCTTCATAATTGAATTGAGAAACATGGTGAAACTGGTCTTCATTGCCACATTTTAAAAAAAAACCTTCCAGGAGCCAAATGAATTATTTGTGCTAGGTTAACTTAGCTGTGTCCCCTCTGGGAGCCTAAGATTCAGTTGTATTGTATGAACTAGCTGTACTGTATGCCACAGAAGCATATTCCTCACGTCCGGGTCAGCAGGAGTGACTACACTAGACTTCTCTGTCTTAAGTGGTAAGATTCTTACTAGATGCATACTCCCTCTGTGCATGGGGCAGCACCAGGCAGTGTGTGGGCTCTTCTGTCTCAAGGGAAGGGACAGTGCCAGCAGCCCTGTAAATGGTCACCTACCACTGTTGCCACAGTCAGCACAAGAGATGAGCTCTTCAGGTTTCTTCTCCCGATTTTGCTCTTTTGTACCAAGGCAGAAACTGCAAATTGGAATTGGTTCAGCAACCGGCTGTGAGGAGAACAGAGAGTAAGAGCACTGGGTATCTCAAGGGAGCAAACTGTAATACACAAAATGACACAGACGTTTATATATATCACATAAATGTGATGTAATACACATCATGTCTCAAAGATTTTACTTGGTTCTCACATTCAATACAGCACTGACTGAATAGAAGTTAATACTCCAAAGAACAAAATCTGTACAACTGTTAACACTGTTATGAAAAACGAAAATAAAAATCTTCCTGCAAAAAATTATGTGAGTATGCTATTTAGCAATCACAAGCAGATAAAACAGTGTGCTGTGAAAAAGTTATGGGGGGAGTTAAACATTGTGTAGCGAAAAAGATGCTTTTAAGATGAGGCACAGCACTAGCAAAGTAAGCAATAGATATGAACTAGCCAACAATACATTTGGCCGGAAATAAGCAGTACATTTTTAAATTTAAGGACTGACATTCTACAACAGCCTCATCTAAGATGTAGCAACTGCAATAATTGTTTTAAAGTGGTACTCGGTCAACTAATAAGAGTGAAAGGATGGCCTAATTTAACATTAAGTACTGGATTTCATGATCTAGCAAATTATTTCTAATCCACTTCTGCATTTAAATCCTGTGATTTATAGTTTCCAGAGAAAAGATGTACACAAAATTTAATTTAAAAGTACAATAAAAATATGCTGAAACCACATTTAAAACACTGGAAATGGGAATAACGTTAGATTACAGCAAGTTCTGAGAAACATTCTTTGTATAGCTGTATCAAGTTACAGTTAGTGATTTCACACATACCTTTTCAGAATCTATTCTGCAGGTACATATGTATGTACTGTTAATTATTGCACGGAAGCCCGTACCAGAAAAACTTCAAGCACCTTTACTCTGCCTAAGCCAAAGCAAAAGCTGTATCCAGAATAGCTTCTTGCAGGAATCAGTAAATAAATCAAATATCAATTTGTTTATATTACTGTAACATAGAAACTGAAAATTTGAAATCTCTACCTTTTGCTCAGTGTACAGACAGAGCACACACGGTACACCTTCAGTCTGAGATGTAGTCCTTAAAGCACCCACTAGATGGAAACAATCTGAACACCTTAGGAAATCTGCTGTTTCAAAATTAAGCCACACAACAGGAAAGAAAGCCTGACATTCCTCATTTAGAACACAAGTATTTATATTAGCCTTTGGGGAAATCCCAAATGATGCTGAAGTATAAACTAGTATGAAATCACCTGCCCATCAAACTACTTCAGTTTGGAATACGTTCACAGGATTAGTTAATTGAAGGATTGCAGTTTCTGCTCCTTTTGAGAAACAGAGAAAACAAGACAACTGTAGATAGTTATGCCAAGCATACTAATCATTAATATCCAAATGGGAAGGGGAAGCTAGCATCTTCACTGCCCACAGGCAGTATCTTTCCAGCCATAGTCACCACAGCAACATCAGCTGAAATCAGCTATGCAGGGATTCCCCATCCTCTTTTAACAGAGAGGAATCTTCTGTACACAAATTGTTCTCTTTTTGTTCATGACTGGACTCTAGGTGCCAGACAGTTAGCTGCTTCCAGTCAGTAAGAGGTTTACTGGGGAAAAAAACCCTGTGTAGGAAGGGTCAGTCAGTGCTTTAATTTCTCTGGATTCAAGATTTCAGGAACTACTTTTACCTTCTGCCTTTTGAAAGGAAAGCTGCAACATTCATGCAACTTTTCAGGGGAGAAATAAGATTATTTCACATATCCTCTGCAGGAAGTTCACGAGCAATTTATTTCATCAAATAGAGTTTTACAGACAGTCAACAGCCTAAGATAGTCTTTCTTATCTGTTCTAGCCAGTATTTGTGCATACCCTGTTCATCTCTACAGTCCTTCAAATTTGGATGCCCAGATGTAAACACTGTCTAGGTTTGGAAGAGCCAGATGAAAGACTATCCTCCACAGCTTCAATGTTTCCTCTATTTACCACCCCTGGCAAGCTGCAAGCAAACACTTTATCACTTCTAAAAAAAAACCCAAAACATCTACAGTTTAGGGGAAGGCTCTACTAGAATTCAAAATGTTTTAGAATAATTAATTAAATTGGAACAATTTTGAATGTAGGGATCAGGCTACTCCTCCAAAGCCTCTGTGTGAGACTGTTATGCTAAGCATGGAGAGATTTCACTGCTGCTGTGTTTGTTCCGCAAAGAACATCCTGGCAAGTGAAAAATGCAAGCACACAATGAAAGATTCGTGAAAACAAGACTGGAAGCAGGCAGCTCCGTTTCATACTGCAAATTTTTGGCAGACATTCAACTCCTTCTGCTGTTTTGCTCACAAGCACATCTATCTGTGTGATGTCACCAGATTCAGTGAGGGAGGGAGCCAGAACAAATCGGGACTGACAGTGTCTTACAGCCTGCCAGCCTCTCAGCACATGTTGTTACTATACAAAGGGTTTCTAGAAACCAAATGTGCCTTAAAGATTCACAGACTGTACGCTCTCCTAAAGGCGACTACAGAGAAGTGCCTATGGAAAAAGTGTGTGTGTGTAGTAATTCTACAGTCTCAGTTTTGGCCAACCCATCTGCTTTGTAGTCTTCTTAATTTAGGAAAAGTGAGGTTAGGAAACGCCTCAGAACTCACAGCCAAGTCTGCAGGCCACGGTGTCACAATGGTCACTTGTCAGTAATGTTAAAGCACTTTACAGACATTTTAATACCATCTGGGGCTCACTAGATACCATGACTGTCTTAGTCTCATCATCACATATACCCTTCTGGTAGTCATAGTGGTTGTGGTTGGAATCGAGTGGGTATAGAATTTAAACCAGCATAAAAGAAACACATACGCTCACACCAACTTTTTTTTGCTTTGCTCTTTAAGATTCCTCGAATGTGAAGCCTCCTAGGAGCAATGGTAGATGGCTTCTGAGAATTCACACTAGGTAATGCTTTTTTGTGCATCTATTTCTGAGCAAGTGACAAATGATTACTCCTCATTTCAAATAGCCCATTCTGTCACAAAAGTCTCCCTCAAAAGCTGAAGCTCCTGGCAAGAGCAGATGAACCAGAAAAGACAGAGGGAAAGTACAACCTACACCACACACAAAAAAATATTTTAAACATGAGGAAACATGTTTCAGTGAGCAGGGCATCACAAAGGCTGGATTCCATGCCTTTTGGATCAGTGGCTGGAGAGGAAAACTGCTTCAGTTCCATGCCTCAAAATCAGAGCCAATGGATTTCATATTGTCAAAGTAATTTTACAAATTGTGTGGACTTTTTTGCTTTATATAGGGAAAACTGCAGAATTTAGAAAATACTATTCAATAATATCAACTTGTAGCAGCAATGACTAATAACTAACCCTTCTTCTATATAAGTTACCACATCTCAACTCAATGTTCCCTTCCGACAGTATGGTGAAGAAAAAGTATGAAGCAACTTAGAGTAAAAACAGAAATCTCTTAAAATACTGTTTTTACTCAAGAAAACAATGCTAAATATATTTAAATACACCCAAGAAAAGCTATTACCATAACACACGTATGTGTGTTTGTCTCTGTAAATGGATATTGTCTCCAATTCACTTGTTGAATCTCACTTGAAAGGAAGAAGCATATTTATATGGCAGAATGATGGCCTAAAACATGAGACAACATTAAAACAAATATAAGGGAGAAAAGATAAAATAGCATACAGAAGAAAGGAACAAGCATGAAATACATACCTCTTCTTAAGAGAAACATATAGGGTCATTTAAATAGAAAAATTAAAGGACATTTAAAATAGGTGCTGCCGTTTGAGGAAGGACTAATACAACGGAGAGAAAACCTGAAATGCTGCTGCAAGAGTAGAGTCAAGTGCAAAGGCCAATAGCTTGGATATTAGTGAGGTATCTACAGGCTGAATTTTATGCAGTGATTATTGACATCTGGAAACCAATGCAAAAAAGCAAGGTGAGTATTATCTGGGGCTGGCATTCAAACCGAAGAAATTATCTTACTATCAGACATGCACAAGGTAAAAACTTCACAAAATGTCAATGGGAAATGCTTAGACAGTCAATTGTTAGTCCCAGAACTAACAAGTCCTCTAATCAGAGGATTAAAAGGACTCAAGATTTGTTAGTCACAATCAGAATCACATGCCAAGACTTCCTGACTGCAAACTCAGGGTGGTGAGGGGAAAGAGAGGCTCCGATTTCTTTCTCTGCAGTATAAACTCCCTTCACTTGCCATTGATTCAGGAACCTAGCAGTTCAAGTTACTGAAGTTTTCTTTACCCAAAGTTATATCCTGTGAGCTCTCACCTACATTTTCTTCCAGCCTCATAATTTTCAAGAAAATATAGGATGCTGTCTTGGGAGTGACAGATTATTTTACTCTATTTGAGATCAAAAGATATTTCTAAGAAGTCACAGACTTCCACAGCTGCTAAAGGAAGACACACCCCTCGAATCAAGAGCAAGCTAAAATCTTAATTCCTCTCACTGAAAAAAAAACCTCGCATTCCACAATACTTTGATTCTCACAAAAAGTAAGGAACTTCAACATTGACTTTGATTTCTAGAAACAAAGTTACTTTGGGGATGAGATTTTTGTTAACATCTAAGTAATGTCTATGCATATAGGTAATTATTCTATCTTTAAATATTGTACACTGCTTTACTTCAAGATTAGCAGCATCCCTGTAAGAATGGAAAAGACTTCCGTTAGAAAATGTAAAAAAGTTTTTAACAGAATGCAGGGCCCCACATAAACATGATACCAGAGAAGACACAAAAGGAACTGTCAATGAGCATTTCATGCACATTACAGATCTCTACCTGATTCAAGGCTGCTACTTGTAGTTTACCCAGGATACCCGCAACAAGTTCAACTATGAAACCAAATCCTACTCAGTTTTTGAAACTTTACCACCTTGAGCACAAAATGAAGAGAACAAAAGAAGCATTCTACACATAAGTCTTCACTATCAAGATTCACTGCTCAGTATAAACTCTTGACAGTAAGATTTAACCAAGTCCCATGTTCTTGACCCATAGTCATTCCACGCTATTCTCTCTCCCTGCACTGTCTGCAGAGACACACACCATTCTCACCTGGGCAGCCTTATACAGCAAGTGTGGCAAAACCCCAAACATATGCAGATAAAAGCTTTTCCAAACAGGTCTGTTGCTGAGAGACCACCCATACAAAGGTATCTTGAATTTGCAAAGCCAAGTGAAGTCAGTCAGAACATTTCATGGTTGCATATTTTGAAGAAAAAAAAACAATTGGTGGCAGCACAAAGCAAGTGCATCTACTTGTTCCTGAGATTGCACTAAATATTTTGCATGCAGCTTAATGATTAGCAGCTTCTGAAGCTCAGTCATTGCAATGCTCAGCAGCAGAATTACTTTCTTTCCTTCCATGCACACCTTCAAGAAATTCACTGTAAGTCCAGACAAGTTCAGAGATCCAACACTACAATTAGAACGCTCATTACTAAATATCCAGAACTGAGTCTCAAAGACTGAGGAGAAACCTAATGCCTGGGAGAAGCTGTATACTGTTCATGAATTCTAAATTATGTCAAACCTATACAAACACTCATCTAAAGGCTGTATCTGACACCAGTTTTTCTGGACTTTTAAGATTAGATGGGACAGTTCAACAGAAATGGGGAGAAATGCGTAGAACTGGTAACTTCTTTTATAATTCAGAACACCTTTAGTTTTGACAAAATTTTCATTTTACACACTGATAAGTGGAGATAGAATGGTGACTCAGCTTACTGCTAAAGGTTCAAAAACAAGCAAAGATTCTAGGAAATGAAGGGGTCCAGTCTCATATTTTTAATAGCACTTGTGCAGGCATTTAACTTTGTACCAAGACCCATAATTTGTTCTATTCAGTTTTCTGAAATACAGTGAACTAATAGAGGTACTGGTAATTAAAAGTTTTGGTAATTCGTAAGTCTTCACAGAAACACGTTTGGAAGATTCTGTATTTTCAAACCAGAAGTCGTTCATGAATAAGTCCACAGACTGGTTAACTGACTTTCAAAAGTACCTCAAAACAAGCAAATATATTACAAATGGGATTCTGTTTCCTACTCAAGAGTCATTCTTCTTGGACACCCTTCTCCCTCCTTTCTTTTCCATCTCACTACAAGTCCAGATTTACCACAATAGCAGTAACAATGGGGAGACTGCCAGATTCTTGAACAATGAAACAAGCAGTAAGTTACAACTTCTCATCCAATGCCAGAAGCAGTATTAGTAGCTGCTCAAAGGAAAGGTGTTCGTACAGTCAGAAAAATACTGGCGAGGACAGAAAAATTAAGTCAGATTTACACACGAAATACAAAGGAAACCTAAACAGGTGAACTAGAGGCCAACATGACTTAACTCACTAGGATAAATGCAGTTTGAAATCCTTGAACAAGTAAATACCCACCTACTTCACAAAGACTGAAGGACTCAGCAGTCTGTCACACATAGTGTTTGTTCACCAGATTTTGTTGACTGAATGTTTGAATTTAAAATTTTAAGAACATGGAACCTATCTTTCAACTACAATGGCAGTACTTAATTTAATAACTATTGCTTTTTAACTGTTTTTTCCACCACCATTACAACTTGAGATGAAATTGCTGGGAAACTAGGAGAAAAGCAGGGACAGAATGACCTGTCTCATTCTCTCTGCTGTTTCTTCCCTTCCTGTATAACAAAGCTAACACTGGAATCAAACTGTTGTTTCTTTATCAACATTCTCCATCATCCACTCTCCTCCCTGTCTGACTAGCCTTTAAAGCTCTGTAGTAAATACAATTCCTTTATTAACCAAACTTCAGAGAGATGTCATTCCATATCTGTCAATAATCTACCGGACAGAAAGGACTGACAACAGGGATCCAGCCACCGTATTGGACTAGTCTCCTCCGTTTTAATCTGTTATCCTATACTCAGCTTCTGCTGAAATTGTGTCAGAGAACACTGTTAAAAAGACTTCCTCCACAGCAGTATCCATTGACACAGGTACTCATCACAGCATCTGATGTCTTCCCACAGTGACAAGCTTTGCCTCTAAGTTGCCATGACTCCAGACACTGCCAGAGCCACTCTTGGTACCATTCAGCCCCATTCCACGCTAAATGCATCAGTTCATCGCATCCATTCACAGGTGCCCATGGCAATAACATTTAGGACCTGCTTACATTTGCTCAATTACTAAGAGCTACTTCACCTGTTCACTAATTGAGTGAATAAAGTTCAAAGTAATTTTTTAGCACTTGGGTTTCCAGGGTTACACAGTGTACAGATGGAGGCCATCTGTTATCAACCACAAGGTGTTTTTTAGACAGAACTACAGACTTCTCTTCCCCAGAAGCAGCTGGAAGAGAGTGAATCCTAATCTTCCTCCAGCTGGGAGCCCGAGCTTGAAGAGCGCCCTTGGAGAGATGGGTGAGCTCTCAATATATAATTACAGTGTTCTGGTTGCAGATCCTTTATGTACTCCGCCCCACACAAATCAATCCACAAATAACTTCTGTACCAGTAATTGCACAGTTCTTTCATTTAAGACATGGAATTAACAATTATTAAAACAGGCACAATATAGCAATAGTTATCGTATGCTTAAAGGCCTTCAAAACAACTATGATGCCCTCAAAGCATACAAACTTTCTAGAAAGACACAAGAAGTTTTGCTTCACGTGAGTTTACGAGTGCACACTGGGATCTAGAACTACTACTGGCAAGAGGGAAGGCCTGAAGGATGCTGCATGTATAACAGCCCGGAGTTAAAGTGATTGATAAGTACCTACAGATGTAAATAGCAACACAAAACTAGGAAACAGACACGCCTTAAGGAACATGCAAGACAGCAGCACAGGGAATCTGTGTTAAATATTACCCCTACTTTTCAGCCACAGAAGTTCCTCTTATTTTTTTTTCAGGAAGCACTTCCATTTTGGCTTTATACCCTCACCTGAACTGCAGGATAATACTAAGATACTTACTTAAAGGTTGCTACAGCCACAGACAGTTTTAACTGACATAAAAGACAGTTTCAAGGACAGTGCAAATGGAGCTCAAATAATATCACCTGTATTTTCCTTCTAATTAAGGAAGAAACAGTCCTACTGTTGTCCTGAGATCAAATTTCAGATGCTCTGGAAACTTCCAACACATATAGCAATTATTTCCACTTCTCCTTCAGTGAGCTGATACGTTATTGTTGGGTTTTTTCAATAATAATGATTTTACAGAAATTCTTACAGCCTTTTAACCTGTGTTCTGTAACAAGTGTCAACAAAACAAAAGCAGAGCAAGCTATCTTTAAGGCATCCAGCCTTAAGACCTGCAACTTACTACAGCCTAAGTTCCTCACGACGGTGCACCAGGAAAGAGCTCTTTGCTCTTAAACGTTATTAAATATTACTGTGTTGTAGTAGTCTCATAGGAGTGCAGTAATTTTTGCATTGTAGTAATTCTATAATAACTATTTAACGGTTGTGCTGGTTTTGGCTGGGATAGTGTTAATTCTTCTCATAGTAGCTGGTATGGTGTTGTGTTTTGTAGGATGAGAATACTTTTGATAACTCACTGATGTTTCAGTTGTTGCCGAGTAGGACTTACACCAAGTCAAGGACTTTTTAACTTCTCACCCCACCCACAGTGAGGAGGCTGGCAGGCACAGGATGCTGGCATGGGACACAGCCGGGACAGCTGACCCAGCCTGTCCAAAGAGATATTCTAGACCATATGGTGTCATGCTCAGTACATAAACTGGGGAGAAGCTGTCTGGGGGCTGCTGCTCGGGGACTGTCAGGCCATCAGTTGGCAGGTGGTGAGCAACTGCTTTGTGCATCACTTGTTTTGTATATTTTAATTATTTTACCATAGCTGTTATTATTTCCCCTTTATTTTCTGTCTTATTAAACTGTCTTTATTTCGACCCATGAATTTTACTTTTTTTTTCTTCCAATTCTCCCCCCCATCCCACTCTGGGGGGGGGAATGAAAGAGAGGCTGCATGGCATTTTGCTGTCTGATGACAATAGTCTTTATTAACTGCAGCCATGTTGCAAAAGTCATGCATGCAAATGGTAAATTTAATTTTCATTTGTTAGATATTTTACTACTATTTTTGATAAATAGAACATGCAGGTAGTGAGATAACGTATTTTAGCATTTTGGAGTAGCAGCTGCAGCATTTATCAAAAGCTACTGCATTAACAAGGTAACACAGTTTGCCTTAAGTTTTATTCAAGTACTACATTTGTATCTCCCACATATTCATTAGTTTTTCACTAAAGCTAGTATTCAAGCTGTGGCTGAGTTTCTTCTTCTAGTTTGACCACTGTACTACTAAATTTTAAAATCATGCTAAATGATCCCAAAGGAAGATATACCCTGCAGAAAAGACTGTCATAATACACAGTCATAATTCTTCTATACCTCAAAACCATTAGTTTTGTAGTGACTAAAAGACATGATTAAAATTTTCAGCATGTAGCTAATATACCATGACCTTTATTTATTACCTAATAGTATTACCTTGTGCTCATCATCTCATGAGTATTGCCTTTTTTCACACTAAGTACCAAAAATTTTAAAAAGAGATGCTGTTCAGCTACACTTTTGTACATTGCCAATACAGTATCACTTGAACTACTAGGCACCATAGCCACATAAATAAACGGTGCTGTATCCACTTTCAGGAACTGTTCAGGAAGACAACCCCCAGCTTTTTTTTTCTTTTCAATGGCTGTGGCAACCTCTGGCCAGAGATGCGTTGTGTCAGTGTGAATAATATTAACTTCCTAAATCATCTCTACAGCACTTGCCACAATCAGAACAAACAAAAAATCAACCAAACAACACACCACCATGAATCCCCAAGCTAAAGATTTAATCGAGTGGTGGTGAAAGACCCTAAAAACTTTCATCGAGATACTTGCACCTTTTTCTTTCTGAATACTCATGTCAAGCCTTTCTATTCCCAAAGACATCCCAACAGCCAGCGTATGTTAAAACAGGAACACTGATGATTCTGTTTCGCTGAAAAAAAAAATTTTGCCCCTATCTATCTAAAGATACATGACATTCATTTAAGGGTAAGTCATAGTTTCCAAAGCAGCACCAAAGAAATTTTTCGCCTGCCTCAGAAAAAAGCATTTAAAAAAATAAAAATTAGTAAGAAGTTTCAAGAAATGAAACTGTTCCTATGAACCAATACTAGAAAACAACAATTTTTCATCAAGAAAAAAATCCCACAAACTTCAAAAAGTAAAATTCCTGTTTCAGTCTGCAAGTGCAGCAACTATGCAGAAGGAAACAGAAGGCACCATCATACTTTAAAAAAATCTTTCATGCATATTTAATCAGGGGTTTGCTACAGAAACTACTGTTACGGTATTTTAGCTTCTAAAATAACTGCAAAGAAAGGAAAGGCCACTTCCCTAAAGCCTATGCATGCATGGTGCTTGAAACTCGAATTTAAGACAACTCTGCTTTTGTCAGCCATTGTCACTATCAGATAAGCAACTTTCAGCAGTGAGCTCTGCCCATCAGCAGGATTTTTTTTCTGTTTGCTTGTTTTCATCCAAGTAGCGTTTTTAGGCTAGGGATTTGAAAACCATAATGTCAGCAGCACACCATTACTACCCAGTAAACCATGACAACTTGCCAGGATTTTTGCCCTTGAACGCTATAATCTGGTATTCACAGAACATCGAGATGAAAAAGAAGATCTGAAAAAAACAAGTAATATTTACTAAACAAAGCTTCTGTGGTGCTGCATTATGCTAAATTTGGTTAAAACACTTGAGCCTCAGCTTTATAGACCTCCTGCAAGGTATTCAGTTTTATAACACACAGTAAAAGACCCAGAATTGAATGTTCACTTCCAGGCATCTAACAAAGTGAAAACACTATCAGACAGGTAACTAAATGCAGCTGTGTGGATGCTACATTTAAATAAATGAAAAAATATTATTCCTTTAAGATTCATAGATTTGGATCATATGATAAATGGAGAGTTCTTAAATGTATGTTAAAGATCAAAACAGTGTAAGGACAGAAGCTTAACAGCAGCAAATGAGACAGTTCATAAGGATTTCTCAGATTTGGGAGGTTGAACTTTTTTGTTCATGTTACTGCCAGTGCTCTTCTAAGAATCAAGGGAAACATCGTCACAATACTCCCAAAGAATTTGTACCAAGTATACTCCATTGAAGAAAAAAAAAAGGAAGAGAAAAAAAATCCCTCACCACTCTCAAGCACCCCGTAAGTCAAGCAAATCACTACAGCACAGTATGTCTCCTGCACCTGCATAAACTGGTTGAGATTTAACAGAAAGCAGTAGAGTGAAGGTCATTGCAGTGTCTGCACGGAAAAAACAACCAACCAAAACCAAACCAAAACCAAAAAATAAACTGTCTTAAAAATCCTAGAAAACAGGAACTTTGAGCTACCACTGACTTGCCAGTCAATTAATGCTGGCAGAACCTACATGTTTTAACATCGTATCTTCAAGATTACTTCAGAAACCAGTATGAAATTTGGCCTGAGTTACACAGCACAGAGATGGTACACGAAGAGCAGAAATCTAGGGTTAAACACAGATACACACAGACACAAAAGAACCAGAAGAATTTATTGAAGAAATCCCTTGCAAAATTTATATTTTTCCGAGGGGACAAAAAACAAATCCCAGACTAAATTCAGTATTTGTAGCAGCTCATACTACCATTCACCACTCTGATTCATAACATTTTAAGAAAAGCGCAGGGAACAATTCATCTCAAAGAATATCAAGCTGCTCCTGAGTTTCAGCACATTACAGGAAGGCTGATTAGGTTGTGAAACATACTGTGTTAATAATATGCACAGCTAATATTATCCACTGTTACCAGCACTCTCAATCCAGCCACCTCATGTGCCAGGTTTGTTTATATCCAGTTTTCATAACATTTTACAGCTATATTGATTTCATTGTAGATAAAGTTGGAGACTTACATAGGGGACATTTGTAGACAAAACACTTGAAAAAAGGACAGAGGAAGCTGCTGGAATTTTCAGCATAGTAATACTTCCTACGTTACGCCAGCCCACAGCACAACACACTGACAAATTAAGTACTGTGTCCACAGTAAAGCTCCCACGCTTAAATTAGAACTTCAGAGAAACTTTACTGGTGATAAAGCAGCTGTGCAGATTTTAGTTTCTTTAGGAAGAAGACTCCTACAGCAGTTTTAAGTCTTCAAATCCTAATAGATCATTAAAGCATCTCTCACCTGAGAGTGAAGCTGACTTCAAAAACCATGAGCAGGACACATCCAAAGAACTCATCCCTGAACAGGATATTTACAACAACCAAGTATTTCCCATTCTGCTGAAAAATCTATCTCTTTAGGATAAAAAAGAGTAACTTCACATTCTTGATGTCCTAGAGAGTAGTAGCGCAAATATACGAATCACTGGCAAATTGATCTTCAATAAACAAAGACAAGCTTCTGGTTTTAACTCTGCATTAACAGTAACAGAAAGAATAAAAAGATACTGACTGGGCATGAATTTCACTCCCAACAACTTCATCTTGAGGTTGGAGTGGAGGATCAATAACCTTAGGCATGCAGAAGTATGGCAGAAAGGAGGGGAAAACCACAAAAAATAAGAGAAAGCAACAGAAAAAATATTTCGGTTTCTATCAAGAACTCATCTTTTCAATGGGGGGGAGGGGATAAAGGGTACAGAAGTCCCTGAGTGCTCTTTCCAGCATTTCCATGATCTCCAGATCATAGAATGGTTTGGGTTAAAAATAATCCAGTTCCAACCCCCCTCCCACAGATAGGAACATCTTCCACTGGACCAGGTTTCTTCCTATTTCACACCGAAGTGGTTCTGGAACAAAAAGTTGTCTGCTCATTATGAGGAAAGCCTCTAAGACAGCATTAGGTGGCAATTGCTAATTAGTCCTTCACTATGTTACCTGAACTCAAATACAAAGAAGAAATGGCAGTCACATAAAAGTGTGAAAGAGATCATTTCAAGTGTGCTTTGCAAATCCACCTCACCTTCAAGACAGAAGGCTTACTTCCTACGTTTTGCTAACACACCTACAGTAAGCCTGTTACCATACATTCAGTTCCACTGTACAGAAGCATTGTCAATTCCCCACAGCAGCTCATCTGCAATTTTCTGGTCCAAAGTACAAATTACAATCCATTACATTTCCTCTCATGCTTACAAAATTGGATACAATGGGATCCTAAATACACATTAATAACTTCTAACATACCAGATGCAAGATCACTGGCCTCAAACTGCAACTCTGTATTGATACATTCCATCAATCACAAGAAAATGACCATGCAAAAACTGGGTCTTACCTTATCCTTTTCATGGGGAAGGAGACACACTGGAGGGAGACAGGAAAGAGACTCAAAACTCTCCTTCCCATCAGCATTAGTGGTTGCTTTAGTGTTGAGTTGGTACAGAGGTCCATCCTTAAGGAGCCTACCATGGCCAACAGCACGTTTGACAGCTAATCGTAATTGCTGGTGAAAAATGGAGGCAGCGCTACCCCCAAATAATGCAGACACATCTTTCTGACCTTTCAGAAAGCGCTCGATGTTCTTCAAGGATGAGCCACTAGACTCAGCCAAGCCCTCAATTGCCCGTTTAATAAGTTTATTCCAGTCCACATTTGGTTTACCATCCAACTTGCCATGGTTCCGAGGCTTCGGAAGTGCTATTCTCCCAGGATTATCAGGATCCTTGTAGGAGTTGAGACCCTTGTTGGAGACTTTTAAAATAGTTCCATCTTTAACACTCAACTCTAACTGTTCCAGAACAGTTTTGCGGTCCAAACCATGCGAAGACGACACTGCATTGCATATCCTCTCCTCTGAAGGACGCTGTTTTTGCTTCTTTACCTTTTTGATTGCCTCCAAAATCCACTCTGTATACAGCGGGTTGGCGAGTTTTACCATGGTGAAGAATTCTGTATATCCATAGAGTCGTTATCCTTTATCCTGATGCTGAACGAGTTTCAAACGATGAGAAAACAGATCCTCGAATGATGGGAACCAGCTAACCATAGCATACACGTTTTCTGTCCTGAATTAATCCTCCTTTCTCAAACATTATTTGTTTTCACACTGAAGAGAAGAAAACAAAACAATTAGAAACCTCTATACTCTTTCCAATAAATCCCATAACAGCTTCACAGAAGGTTTTTCCACTAAAGTATAAAGATTTCAGCATTATCTCACCTGAGCTTCTGGTCTCACAATCAAAAGAATTCTAATGTTAGGCCTGGAAGAAAACAAGAGACACATTTAAGAAAAAACAGTTATGAAGAAAAGAAAAGAAAAGAGCAAGCAATGTTAATTCATTAAACACATAGCAGAGTTTTAAGCCACTACAGTTCCGAAACACTGTAGTAATACTTCAGGTTTTATCTTCACTACTAATAAAAGTATACTTTAGCACTAAAATTACTCCATGCAACCTCGAGAAAAGCATCCTTTTCATTTTGATCCATTAGTCGGTATACATTCTATACCAGGTTTTGTATCACTGCTGGGCACGACATATATTAATATTTGGAGAAAAAAAGAAAACCACAACAAACACCTTAAAATAGCAGCAGTGCTCTTAATTTTTACACATGGAAGACACTGCCTGAAACTCCAATAGAAAATAGGAATAACTAAGACTCTTGAGCAAACAGCAAGAAACTTTCAGAGCGCTTTCAGGAGTGTCATGATAGGTCTGTTTCCCTTCTGTGAAGAAAAGCTACGACAGTTGTTCCATAAAGGAAAAAAGTGAAGAAACACAGCTGGAGATTGTAATTAAATGCTCTACTTTTAGAGGCCACAGAAAAAAGAATACAACATAATTTTCATTATTGATGAGGCACACTGAAAACACTTGAGGACAAAGTAACAGGTGACCATACACAGCATAAAAGGAATGCTTATGACACTGCTAATTAAAGGTGCTGGTGAAAGGGTATGAGGCTCTACTTCAGAGCCTTAGTTAGTTATCTTTAAAATAGCTTTTTCTGAGTGTGATAACTGTCTGCTCTGCTGAAGTTCTACTTCAGGAGTACACTAGTACACTAACTGAGAAGCATCTGCAAACTGTTTATCGCAAGAAATAACAATTTTCTTCAAGGGCAGTTTTAGACAAAACTAAATCGACAACACAGTTATCCTGTTCTCTCTAGTAAGTACTAAAGAATTTATCAACACAGAACACATTTGCATACAGACATCAGACTCAATAGCAGAGTTCCACACAGCCTGTACTGGAAAGATTCTGAACGACTGCTTAAACTAGAAAGGATGCGGTGCTTGCCTAGAGTTCTTTTATTCTGCGAACAACAGATGCAAAGGGAAACATGGTCCTCGACACCTGCCCTCCTCGCAAAGCAGAGATGCGCTCCCGCGGTGCCCCTGCCCGCCTGGATCCCGAGGCCCGGAGGATTCCTTCCCCTTTCCCCAGCAGAGCTCCGGCGCAAAGCGTTATGTAAGCGTCCGGCCAGGCCGGGGCGATACCGGGACGGTCCCAGTGCCGGTGGGTCACTCGCTCGCTCGCTCTCTGCGTGACAAGCGACCCCTGCACCTGCTACCGCTCGTCCCCATCCCCACCGCGGGCGGGTCCCGCACACGGCGCCCGGAGGAGCGCACTGCCTCAGCACAGAGACTCGCACCGGCGAGATCGGGAAAAGCGGGGCGCAGGCCGCAGCCGCGGCAGGCAGCCGGGCCCCACGCAGCTCTCCGTCCTCCCGGACACGGGCAGTGCAGCCCGGCCAGCTCCTCACACTGGTACGGCTGGGCCCGCACCCGCCTCAGCCGCGCTCTCTTGCGCCAGACACTGAGCGGACCTCAGCTCGCGGACCCCCGGCCGCTCCGCCCGCCTCACCCGCGCCGTGCCGCGGCCGCCACCTCCCCGAAGCGTGGGCCTGGCGAGCGCCGCGGGAGCGGACGGCAGGGCCGGGCCTGGCGCAGAGCGGCGGCGGGGCCGGAACAGGCCGCGAGCCTGGAGCGCCCAACGGGCCTTCCCCTTCCCCAGGCCACGAAGCTCGCAAGCCGCCTGTCCCCGACTTCCTCGGCATCAACCACCCAAGGCGGCGCTGCTCCGCCAGCGTTACTTACCGAGGCCCGCGAGCGCCGGGACCCGGGAGGTGAAGGCCGGACGGCGGCGAAGCCCGAAACTGACACGGCGGCCATCTTGGGCCCGGCGCGCTGCGGCGGGGGGAGGGGGGGCGCGAGGTGGAACAGCCCGCGGGGGGAGGGGGAGGCGAGGCGGCGGAACAGCACGGCGGGGAGCAGACGGCCGCCGGGGGGCGCTGTGGAGCCACAGCTGCGCCCCCGCGGGCGGGGGAGGCGGGGCCGCTCTCGGGCCGCCCGAGCGGAGCGGAGCGGAGCGGCCGCGCCCGCCCGGGGCCGAGTGAGGGAAGAGGCCGGGTCGGGCCGGGCAGGGCAGGGCCGGGCCGCGGGACTGAGCATCGCCGCGCTGGGCCGTGCGGGGAGGCGGCGGCGCTCGGTAAAGGCTGACTGGAAGCGCACTTGGGAGGGTAGCGGCTGCAGACCTGGGCGTCTCGCTGTGGCTGTGCGGAACTTCCGCGCTCCAGCAATGCGCGCTGCGGCGCCGGAGGCTCCGGGCGCCGAGAACCGGGCAGCGTGGTGGGATGGCTCGGGCTGCCGGGAGCGCGCTGGCCACGGATACCCGTACCCTGAAAAGAAGGAAATTCGTCTCCTAGGCTTAGTTAAGCTTGCGCTTGAAACCGCGACTCTAGGCTTTTACTGAAGAGATGTGGAATTCTTAAACAACGATACCGTTTAGCTCTGTGAGCGGGTACTCTTTGCCTGTGCCTCTTCATCTGTGCGCGAATAAGGATTTTGAGCTAAACCACTACAGCTGCTCTATCCTTGGCCATCTTTGCCAGGTAATTTGTGTAACTTTCTGACGTATTTTACAGTGTAGAGTAATAAATAATACCCTGTCAAAACATTAGCTGTCCCACGTGACAGTACCCTGGGAGCTCTGTGGGTACTTCGGTCTGGCTGCACAGAGCTGGCTGTTCCTCGCAGACATCAAAAGGGGCCTGTCAGAGGTGCAGTCTTGGCTCGCTCACACCACAGGTTCTCCTCGGCTCTGCAGAGGTACAGCGTTCCACTGGCATGCGCTGAACCTTGGCAGACATGAGCAAAGAGCAGACTCTCATTTAAAAGAATTCTCTCTTAGCTTACATTTAATTGAAAGAGTCTCATTTTGTTATGCATACTGTATGGCTATGTGCTGCATGCAATTCTCCCACCTTTTGTAACCTCTGGCTCAGCTTACCAGTTGTGTTTTCACATTATAGACTTTTTCACCATTGCCTTAAAGGACAACTATCGTGTAAAGTTTTGTGTGAGCTTCTGTTCCTAAAAAAGGAAAAATCTTAAGAAATGCTCTAGAGACAGAGTTGATAAAACAAACATGGTGTTTCTGAATGGCTTTGTTTAGTGTCTTAAGGTTAGAAATTTCTCTTTTGAGCAAGAGTAATTACTTTGATGTTTTAACAGTAAGTTTTTCAGTGTGAAAGTTAAACGTTCCCAGTGAGCTGCTTATTAATTGAAGCAAACGGAGTTTGAGGTGCTGTTTTGCAAGGTACCGTACAAACAGTTCCGTTTCTGCCGTGTAGACTGCAGAGATCTGGCCTTTTCTTGTCAGAGTTGGGTTCTCTCAACAGATTAATCTTCTCACACCTCTTCCCAAGTCTTCAAGGCTTCCAAATTATAAGGCTGTCTTAAATTACAAGGTTGTGGTGCTATATTCAGAAAAGCTAATAGAGACATAAATGCAATTTCCAGATGAGAAAATAAAGCAAGACTAACAGGGTGCAGTACGTAACGGTGAAACCCAACTGTGTTCCTACAACAGTGTCAATCCGTAGACTCTATTCTGTTTCAGAATTGGCAGTAGGTTATTAATAGCAACCTTGCAAAACTAATTTGTTTTGTAGACTATTATAAATAAAAAATGGCCTGTTTTCATCAACTCTGTCTTGTAT
The DNA here is from genome assembly GCF_000738735.6 of Corvus cornix cornix. Classification (NCBI taxonomy): domain Eukaryota; kingdom Metazoa; phylum Chordata; class Aves; order Passeriformes; family Corvidae; genus Corvus; species Corvus cornix. The sequence goes on along the minus strand of NC_046351.1, from coordinate 140,717 downwards.
TTTCACAGCACAAGCTAAAAGTTAAATCATCAGAATTCCTGCATATGGCAAACTACAGATGGTAAGGAATTGTTTTATCGTAAAGACGATGATGTTTTGGCAGCACCATTTTGTAGCACTGCTCTTTGACTGTGCATAATTTTCTCTTGAGGTTCATATAATGAAAGTAAAGTACCCTTCAACTGAGCAGTTTTCAGGCTGTTCTTAAGTTAACCAGCAAAACTAAATTCTGTTCTGGCAGCATATTCTGTCATGTTCCCCTTTAAGTTCCAGTTTCTACAAGCTCCCAAACCATTGTGCAGACTTTCAGAACAAAGCATGGTGTAATGGTTTGGAAGCAGCTAGGCTTCCCTCAACAACCTTTTCCACTGGTGTGCAGAAATAGTAAGTTACCATATGATTGCTTTTGTATGAGCACCAATCTTCTTGACAGCTAAGAAAGCTGAAGCAACCGTAGGAAAAATAGGAAAGTGACAACATAATAAACTGGATAAAATAAAATTTTGATGATGGGTAAAGGCAGTCAGAGGGAAATGACAGGATTTAAATAATGTAATATACTGTCAAAATTGAATTGCATTTCATGAGACAATAAAGAAATGCCTGTATTGAAAAGACATATCCCATGACTGTTGATTTTAAAGTCCAGGTTAAGAACAGAACCATATTGTGTTTGATGAAGAACCCAATGTATTAACGCTTTATGTTGCCTGTTTAACTATGTTCTGCTGCTTTCTGTCTGTGATATCTATATGATTCCCAATAATACAATTTCCTCATAGGCTGATACAATAATCTTTACAGTGCCTTTGTGTTAAAAGTAAACTGATTATATTAAAATAATAATTACTTTAAATTTAGAAGTGATGTAATTAAATGACAAATTGCTGCCTCTGTGTTGCTCTCAAATGTGTAATTCATCACAGTAATTTAAGTTAGACATTTATAAACATTATTTGATGTTTAAAAAATGCATTTGTTACAAATAATTACCATAAAAGAGAAATTAATATATAGGTCATTTCTCCTTCATTATTTTACTGCTATGGCGAAAAGCGCATCTAGTCCAGGTAGAATTACCTAATGCTTTAAATAAGGATGTATGCATACAGTAGTACTGAAAGGTAGTGTTAGAGTAAGTGAACTGATCTGTGTCCTATTTTTGGGAAAAAACAGCTACAGTGAATCAATAGAAATAAAATATATCAACTCTGAACTGGGCCTTTTTTTGCATTCTGACATAATTTTTCATGTCTTCCAGACTTTGGGATATTACCACTTAAAAGATTTGCCCACGATCATGGAGCACAGTTGGGTGTGAAATCTCGGACCTCAGTCTCTCCGTGCTGGTACAAGTCTGACCTTCCCTCCCATGTAAGAAAGGCTGTGTGCTCAGACAGCTTGTTTAATGGGATACAAAGGACTGCTTTTCTGTTGTTTCTGTATGTTCCCAGCACTGTAGTAGAAAAATTATTTGTCATGGCATGTCTTACTCAGAAGTCCTGGGATCTGCTATATGAACATGAAACACTAGTTCTAATTATGCAAAGGAATAATTTGCTAGAGAATTTAGGTAAATTTGGCGTGACAATTGTTTTCATGCCAGCTGGATGTTTTCTGGCGTGTTACTCCGTGGTGAACGAACCAGCAAAATAATACAGAGAAAAACGTTCCCCTAGCTGCTCCTCCCCGCACGAGCCGGGTTATTTCCACATTTCATTGACTATACTCAAGCTCCCCTCTAGAAGAGGCACCCCTAAACGCCGATGAGGAGCCGGCGGGGTAGCCCGGGGCCGTGAGCCCTCCCCGCCGAACGAGGGGGAACGTGCAGCGGCCTCCGTGTGGGACATCCCCGGGTCACGATGGTGCCGCCTGACGGGGGCGGCCCTGCGCAGCTCCGGGCCTGAGGACCCCACGCGGGCCGGCCCCACGTCGCCCGCCTGTCAGGTGTGTAACGGCGGGGGGAGGGACGGGACTCGGTCGCGGGACAGAGACATGGGACACAGGACACGTGGCAGGCGGGCGCTGCCGGGGGCGATCCCGTCCCCGCCACGATCGCCGTCCGCCCGCCGCCGGGATGGTTGCGGGAGCGCGGCCGCTTGGCCGCGTCACGAGCGGCGCGCTCGCCGGCCTGCGGGGCGCGGGGTGCGCGGGCCGCCCAATCGCAGCGGCCGCTGCAGGGGCGCGTCCCGAGCGCTGCGCGGGAGGGCGTCTGTCCGCGCGCCGGGGCGGGGCTGCGGCGGCCGTGCTGCGCGCGCGGGGGGCGGGGCCTGTGTGGGGAGCCGGCTCGGGGGTTTTGCTGCAGCGCAGCCCGGCCCCGCCGCAGCCATGATCCACAGTCTGTTCCTGATCCAACGCCTCGGGAGACATCTTCCTGGAGAAGCCACTGGAAGAGCGTCGTCAGCCGCTCCGTCTGTGACTACTTCTTTGAGGCGCAGGAGCGGGCCTCGGAGGCGGAGAACGTGCCGCCCGTGATCCCCCCGCCGCACCACTACCTCCTTAGCGTCTACCGCCACAAGATCTTCTTCGTGGCCGTCATCCAAAGCGAGGTGCCGCCGCTCTTCGTCATCGAGTTCCCTGCACCGCGTCGTGGACACGTTCCAGGTACGGCCGAGGAGCGTGGGCCCCGCTGGCTGGAGCGGAAGGAGCCTCGGCACGGCCGCGCTGCGGGGGAGAACGGGCGGGCGGTGCAAAGAGCCCCTCTGGTTCGCAGCTATTAGTTTTTTGTTGTTTCCTATCCCGTAATTTTCATCCGGCGTTTGTGAGGATATAGACAGGGCTTGCCATAGTCGGGAATTTACTGCCTAGCCTTACGATGGATTCGGGATCTACCTGTGCTCACAGGATGAACGTTTCAGCAATCAGTATTTCTGTTCTGCACTCTTTTCTGCTCTGGGAACTGTGAACTAAGACCAAACTGGCCTTGTTCTCACAAGGAGCTTTTGCAATTCATAGCCACGTGCTTTAATCAATTAGTGACAACCTGCGCTTACATCTAGTGATGCTTCTTGGAAGCTTCCTAAAGGAGTGAGTTGCAGGGATTGCCCAGAGTAGTCCCTCTGTACTATGTTTGACATGACTTCTGATCTGTTTAGGAAAACGTTAAAGATGTCTGCCTTCCGCCTGCCAACAACAGGATTGTGTTGTCTGGATTTGAAATGTCTTGTGACCAGCATCTTGCCAGAATACAGGAAATGTGTGTGCTTGGCCAAACAAGTATCATGGGAGTGTTTGCTTCCAAGATGTCAGTCAGCACCTGCCTGTATTCTGAGTTATGTTTCTTTGCCTTTAGGGAGTGGATTGGCTGTTCAGGCCAGCAGTGGATTGTGTCAGGCTCTTAGGTCTTATTTTTTATGAGGGTACGAGGCATGAGTGTGTCGTCACTGGCTTAGATGTATATTAAAATCTGATATGTCTGAAAAAGAGTGTTTGTAATGCAGAACTGGGATTTCTCTACTGTCACAGTATACGTATACTCATTCTTTATGCAAAATGCCTGATCTCTTTAATTGCTGTAAGTAACTAGAAGCTCAGGTTTGTGTTTGTGCATGTGCCCTTGCTCTCTCCTGAAAGATGCTTGAAGTCCACATAGAAAAAGACAGTAAGTAAGTGTTTGATTTTAAAAATTGCTGAATTAGTTGGGACTGCTAATGCGGGAATTTGCCACCTTACTGGAGCAGTGGCAGAGGTGTGCTCAGAGTTGTCCATGTCTGTGGGGAGTGGTGTGTCTGATGTGCTTGTAGTAATACAGGGAATTTCAGTGTTGTTTTGCCTCCTCCAAGAAGGGGCTCAATTTTTTCCTATGTGTGAATGATCACTAAGATTCTCTTTCAGAGATCGTTGAGTAATTCTTTCTTTTGCACAGGATTATTTTGGTGTCTGTTCAGAGGTAATAATCAAGGACAATGTTGTGGTGGTTTATGAGGTGCTGGAGGAGATGCTGGACAATGGCTTTCCATTGGCAACAGAGTCTAATATTCTTAAGGAACTGATAAAACCTCCTACTATTCTGCGAACAGTCGTCAACACCATCACAGGTACAGGGAAACAAGAAGAAGATAAACTGGGGAGTCCAGGTGGCAATATTTCTGCATAAGTAAATTAGGACGTGGGTGAAGAAAATTTATGTTGTCCCATACCACTCATGCAGCACAGGTATATTTAGGGAGTCACGTGTTACTGCTTTGCTTTGAGGTTCCTTCCAATTTCAGCACCAGCTGCACTTTGGTTTTACATTTTGTTTTGTCTGATTTGGGGTTTTTTAACCTAAAAAACGTCAGATTACATTTTCAGTTACAGCCATTGACATGACTTCCAGGATGAGTTAGTTTGATGTGAGTTTACACATCCCCATGTGTAGACACTTCCCCATGCATTACCGTGGTATGTTTTAGAGCTGGGTGTAAGAGAGATGTACATTTCTGGAGTACAGGGAGTCTGGAAGAGTAACTGCTCTCCTACAAAGAAATAGAGGTTCTCAGGGATTAATTACAATTAAGCTCTGTGAGGGCAAGGACTTGTTCTGCACCATTGCCTAACTTCTGTGGTTGTTGATTCCCTTTCTTTTTCCAGGAAGCACTAATGTGGGTGACCAGCTTCCCACTGGACAGCTCTCAGTGGTGCCTTGGAGACGTACTGGTGTAAAATATACCAACAATGAGGCCTATTTTGATGTGATTGAGGAGATAGATGCAATCATTGACAAATCGGGTATGAAAGTTGCTTGTGGCTAAGACGAGGATAACTTGTCCTGGTAGTGCCTGAAGAGAGAGTTAGGTTTTCAAATAGGCGCACCTTCATCCAAGTGTGGGAAGCTGTTCCTATTTTTATTCTGGAATGTTGCTAACTTGTATGTGCTATTCAGTCAAAAATTTTACAGAGGCACCAAGATTTTCACTTGTCCTTGTTCTTGAGGTCTCATAAGCAATTTTATACTGGGAAAATAGAAGATGAGTAAAAATTGTGCATAGCACTTTCTCTTTAGTATTTGTGCATCTTAGTCTTGTTAAAATTGGGAGCTATTTTCATTGGTCATTAAAATGGACATTGCTGGTGTCCATGGTTCTTAATTGAATGAATCTTCTAGCGGACTCATTGGGAATGATAAAAATGTTGAGCAGGCAACATAATGAGCCATGACATTGCATTAAGAAAATAGATTTCCTTCCTCCTCACCAATAGTTTTTCCACTTTGGGATTTTTTGACCAGGTTCACATAACCACCTGTGTTTACTTTATTGTTACAGGTTCCACGATCACTGCTGAAATTCAAGGGGTGATTGATGCTTGTGTCAAGCTGACTGGGATGCCAGACCTTACCCTCTCCTTTATGGTAAAGCTCAAGGATGCATCTTTACTTAAGTATTTTGAAAGGGCTTTCCCAGCCCTGCTGCTAAGATTGCAGTCTCATGATGATGGATTCCAGTACATCAGAATCTAGGTATGCCAGACGAAAAGAGAAAGAAATGACAATGGGAACTCACCAGGAAGTTCAGCAACTTAGAGCCTGAAAGGACTTTTTCAGATTCTTTGTTTAAAAGCACAGGTAATGTGTGCTGTGACTAAGTTTTTGAGATACAGTGGTGCTTTAAGCAGACATCCGGAAGGGCCTTCTCTTTTATGAGTATGCACCAATGCAATTATGTGACATGACTAAGTTTTATGAAATAGGATTTTAAATATCCTAAAAAAGGATAGAGGTTATTGAGTACTGCTTTCACATGGATATAGCAGCATCAGACGTGTCTGAATGGAGACACCTTCAAGTGGTCAAGAGTGTGTCAAATGGTAGGCCTTCATGGATAAAAGATTGATAAGAAGAGGAGGTCATTTTAAGTTGTATTGCCTTCACAAACCTTGTGACTTTCTTTTTGTTTCAGAACCCTCGGTTATTGGATGATGTCAGCTTTCACCCATGTGTGCGTTTTAAGCGCTGGGAGTCAGAGAGAATACTCTCCTTCATTCCACCTGATGGAAATTTCCGCTTGCTGTCCTACCACGTCAGTGCTCAGAAGTAGGTGATGAATCTGGTGCTGTGAATTACGAAATTTGGATCTTTCTGGCTAGGAAGAGGATAAAAGAAGGAACTTCTAAAGATTAAGTGGCATGTTGAGCCAAGTGAAGTAGAGGTGCATGGTAACTTGCATGTGTCTTTTTTTAAATTACATGCTTTCTCCTTGTTTGGAGCAGTGATTCTATAATTTCTTTCTGGTTAGCCAACATTTTTCAAAGACTACTAGCAGATAAACAAACTAGAGAGGGAAAGAATTAGGCAGAGTAATCAAGCTGTTGATTTCATATGTTTATAAAACTTTTTGGAATAAAACAAGGTAGTTTGGTGCTCCTCTTGGGTTTTTGACATCTCTCTTAATAGAACTGCAAGTTCTTGTCCATGTTTGCACTCTTTTCTTGAAGCAGCTTGCCAAGTACTGTTAGGGGTTACGGGTGCTGAAGAATTTTGCTAGACCTTTGTCAGATTTATCTCTAGTAGATGAAAAGGAGTGGAAAACGCAACTGAAAGCACAAACATGAAGTTCAAGTGCTGCTGCAGTGCCAGGAACTACTTGACAGCCTGGTTGTGACATGCAAAAACATTTCTCATCCTTTTCTCTAGCCTCCTGTTTTATTGGATGTAGTTTCCTGTTCTGATAAAAAAAAATAGGAATCAGCAAGCTTGATTACAAAAAGTGTAATTAAGACTTTGGAATGGAATCCTGACTTTGCTCCTAGCTCTTTGCTCTAGATGGGTGTACGATTTCCTTCTCTTTTAAGCAAATATGAAGGCAAGAGATTGACAAGGACTTTGTGTTTGCATCTTTATTCTAGTCTTGTGGCAATTCCTGTCTATGTTAAGCACAACATCAGTTTCCGTGACAGCAGCTCACTGGGACGGTTTGAGATCACGGTGGGGCCGAAGCAGACTATGGGGAAGACTGTAGAGGGAGTGATGGTCACTAGCCAGATGCCAAAAAGTGTCTTAAATATGACCCTTACACCCTCCCAGGGAACACATGTCTTCGATCCAGTTACAAAGGTAAGAGGAAAGAGAGAAATTAGATAAATTTTTTAAAAACCTTTCTTATACTATCAGAAAATGCAGTCAAGCTGTTCATGCTTACATGAACATTTCCATGAACACTGCTTTGCTGAAGGCAGTATGTTGGGATGAGAACTTTTTCTGAACAACTGCATACTAGGAGTTTTCTTAATCCCCAGACCAAATACCTTAGTGTGTGAGTGGATTGTAGTTCTGGCTACTTGCTGTGTGAAGAAAATCCAAGCACCGGTCTTGTATGATGGGACATTAGTCTGGTGGGTGGCTTACAAACGTCTGCATATCTAGTTGTCATGCCCAGTGATGCATGTTGGTGTTTTGCAAACACTAAGGGTTGGTTAATGGTTTTCATTTGGTTTGGGGTGTTCTGGTTTTGTTGTTTGTTGTTTGAGCCTGAGGAGTTAATTTTTTTCTTCTTGCAAAGTTTAAGCTGATGGGCTTACCCATGGGGCCTTTAGCACAAATAGTGGAAATATTCACAGTAGGCTTTTGGGGAGCCTCATGGAAAGAGAGGGAGAACAATGGTTCTGAGGTATCTGCTCCTTAGTCCTGTGTCTGGCCGATATGAAAGGCAAGATACCAAGAAAAAGACATTTTTCACAGAGAAACATTAAAAGCTGTCATTGGAAGGGGACTCTTCTTTAGAGGGGGTTAACAGCATTTGAGTTTCACTCCTGCATTTTCTGTTCCTTAAAGTTACTGTCATGGGATGTTGGGAAAATAAACCCCCAGAAACTGCCAAGCCTGAAGGGGAGTGTGAGCCTGCAAGCTGGGACATCGAAACCAGATGAAAACCCCACCATTAACCTGCAGTTTAAAATTCAGCAGCTGGCTATATCTGGTAAGTGATTGTGAGGTAAAGAAGTGGAATGTTCTCTGCTGTGGCAGTGCTCATTCTGCATGTAGCTGAAGTAACTTTGCAAACCTTTTGACGTACGTTCTACCTGAAACGTGTTCTTCAAGCAAAAAAGTTGTCTGCTTTGACTACAGATATATGGATTTGTTCTTTCTGGTGGTCTGTGAAACAACTTACACATACGTTTCCTTGCATTTTGTGCTTACAGACCTATAAAGAGATTTAGGGTATGGATGGGTTTGTAAAGAATGATTCTAACAGTAGTTGACAGCTTTTCTCCGTTCTGTCTACTGCTTGCTAAAACCTTGCCTGTGCTTTTTGCACCGCTGGTACGATCTTCTGTCCCTTTATCCCAAAGGTCTGTCAGCTTTGTTTGTGGCAGCAGTCAGTCTTACGGTGTGTTTGTTTGCCTTTAGGACTGAAGGTGAATCGCCTGGACATGTATGGGGAGAAGTACAAGCCATTCAAGGGGATAAAATACATGACTAAGGCTGGCAAGTTCCAAGTCCGAACCTAGAGGCTCCTGACAGTGAGGAAGAGCACTTTTCCTGTTTCCTCTGTCCCAGGCTGTTGGATGCAGCCTCTTATCCCATCCATCTATTTAGGGCTGCTCCCTTGTCTGTAGTAGCATGAGCTACATGCTCAGAGTGCTGGAAAACAGGGAAAAGTAAGGTTGACCTGAAAACACCTCATCCCTACCTGAGTCTGAATTATTTGGAACAATAGCAGATGGGAGAGGTGCTCTGGTCCCTTAGGATTAGCGAGTCAGCTATGTAAGCTTGTATCACATTTATTTTGCTGTCTTAGAGGAAATTCTAGGGATTTATGGCCTTTTGTAACTCCTCTTCCTTGTATTTTGGTTGGCTTTTTATCCCTTTGTAGATGTTACGAAGTTGAATTTCCACAAACTTCAACTCCAGCGCAATGATCCAGCATCTGCCTTTCTGTATCACTGGGTGTTAGGGTGGAGAGCTGTATAGTTCTTGCCAACAGGGAGAACATCTAGCCATTCTGCCTCAAAAGGACTGGAAGAAGTGGAAGGGTAGATTGTTCCACCCAGGATGGAAAGTTGAGAAGCCTGAGATTGGGGGTGGTGCCACAAAGGGAGGAAGGGAAGAAGTGCATTCTTTCTCTAGATATTTCATAAGGCATCCTGGTCATCAAGTATCTTGAGTCTCTTGAATACAGACTTGAAATACATTCAAATCTTGTAACTGATGGGCGGTGGTATCTCCATGTAATTCTGCTTCTACTCCTATTTTATCAGTGTTTGAAGGTAGGAATTCTCCTAGCTTATTTGGGGAATCAGAAGAGACAGATAGAGGAACTTTTGTACAGACAGTACTGGTGGAAATTGAAGCTGTGGCTACATGAAGATAACCACTGTCCCAGTAACTTGTTGGAACCTCTTTTTGCCTCTGCTTGCCTACTGCAAATGAAGGTGATACTGCTGTTTCCTGTTCACTCATGTCTTTCTTTGAGATAATTGTGACCTGGTACCTTTGTAGTGTTCCTCCTGTCCTACCTCATTTCAGTTCCTGTACCAATCAGGTGCTGTGCAGATGGATTCAAACCTACACCAGATTTTTCACTGGGATCATCTCTTCCTCAAGAGCTGTTGCTATATCTGCCCATTCCAGCCTGTGGTACATCCCTCTGTACAGCAGAAATAGGAAATGAGAGGCATCTGCTCTGTTCATATTGTCTGTAACAGGCTCTTTAGCCACTACATGCCAATGTGTTTTCTCTTGGTAGCAGAACTTGCACCTAAGCTGCTGTACACGTGACCACACACGTGTGGCTGTGGAGTCCAGCATGTACAGTTCATGCTTGTGAACAGAACAGGGTGACCCTAGACGAAGGATAGCATTCATTCCAGCTTGCATGTGGTGGATACTTGCAGTGGATGAGTGGCATCTTGCTTGTGGAATTGCAAGTTCTGGTGCAACTGAAGAATTCCATAGCAGGTGGCATTCTGCTGAGGTGACATTACCGCTGAGCATGTTCAGTGCAAACAAAACCTTCAACAAGGATGTCAATAAAATTAATTTTTACATGTCATCGTGTCATTTCAGAGTGGTTTGTGCAGGCTTTACAAGAAATGGTATTTGACGAGGAAGGTAAATTGTGCCAACTGCATTGTGCATAGTGGGTGCCTTAGGGAGATAAATATCTTTATGCAGTTTGCATTGTAAACCTGGGACTAAGTCACTGTCTGAAAAGCTAAAATTAATTACTTTCTTGGTAATTTTTCTTAGTGTTTGCCAAAAGGAGTGCTGAGCATTTCCTGGAACCTCAAATGAAAATGTCTTTAGGAATGCAGCTGAACCACTTTTGTTTACTGGGTTGGGTATCATGCTAAGGGCAGTGCTTTGATTATGAAGACAATTAAATACCTCATCACCTTCCTGCTCCTCAAGTACTAATACTGTCCTTTGGCTTTGTAGCTTTGATTTTTAAAGAATCTTTTATTCACTGCTGAAGTGATTCATGTTACTCAAGATACTGAAAGGTTTCTTATATACATAAGGGCGTATGGCCCTTATGACATACCAGTCCGAGATGGCTGCAAGTTCCTGTGGAAGATGAAGTAGGGCAGAAGGGGGAAATGCGGAACAACATCAATGACAGAAGTTGGACATAAGAAGGATTTCTGGGGGGGGAAACATGAGGTGCAGCTGTGCACTTCAGTTCCAACAAATGCTGATGTTGACCTGGGTTCTGAAACTACTTGAGTATGACAATATCAGCTGCAAAGTCAGATGAAAGGAAGCAGGCAGATGGCAGTAGTTACTCCTGGACCTTGTCTCAAGATGGTGCTACTGTGTGCTGGAAGAGGACCAGTAGGGATAAAAACCGTGTAAGAAGTGGAAAAGCTGATGAAAAAATGGAAACCATCTCAAGGACTTTTTTTTATCACGGTGGGATGTAATGGGTAAACAAGCCAGAGAAAGGCAGTTAAATGCACGGAGCTAGGTGGCAGCAACTTCTGAGAAATGAAATGCAAGTTAAAGTAAGGCTGGAGAATACTATTGGACCGGGATTTGGTAAATCTCCCAGATTAAGGACCTATTACAAAATTAAGGATAAAGAAGCATTTGTAAAACTTTGGGGTTGATTCTGGGCCATTCTTTTGGTCAGCTACAGAGAAGATGTCTCAGAAGACAGACAGGATGGAAGGAACAAACAAGAGCAGACAGCAGCCAGGGCTTATCTAGCATTCTTTGTCAAATTGCATATTTCATATAATGGCATTTTCCAAGAATTGGTAATAGCTGTGAGGTAAAACTGTTCTCTGCAGCTTGCATTTTCGTAGGTTCTATTTTTCTAAAAGAGATCAGTGTCAGGTGTGGTTCAGTTACATTTTATTGGTGGCTGTTAGGTCGCATTGAGCTCAAATACTGTATTTAATAGACCGTTTGAATTGCAAAACAAAAGTTGCCTTCCTGAGGACACTGACTCGTGTTACTCAGTGAAATAGTTTAGACTGTTTTACAGGCAGGCTTGGGAATGCCAGGATAGCAAGGCACAAGAGCACTTGGAAGTGGGCTTAGGGGAAATGAAGGGAAATTAATTTGTATTTTTTTCAATGTTAAAATAAAACTAGCAACAACAACAAAAAATCACACCAAAAACCTAAACTGTGACTCTTCATTAGAAAACATTTTCACCTTCCACTGGCTGGAATATGAGACTTGTTGCTGAAGCTAACTGGACTTTTACCACTGCTCCTCTGAGGCCGCTAGAGAAGATCTCTTTGAGGTCAGTTTCTAAGCTGGTAGCTAGAAAGTCACAGGACATTTGTAAAGTTGCCATTTACAAAACCCCTTTGAGAGAGTAATAGACATCTTACCAAATCTCTCTTCTATACCTACTTATATAGTAAGATTCTTTATTTGAGTAGTTGTTGTGCTAGTAGGTTATCAGAGAGCTCCTTAAAAACTGTGAGAGTAAACATTTGGAGTCACAATGTTTTGAATTTCCAAATACAACAGTCTAGCTTGCTAGCTACCGATGGATACCAAAGCTAAATTCCTTTTGTACCCTCAATACCATGTTATCCTTTTGTAAAATGGTAGTTAAACCTGCTTTCTCTTTACAAAACAATGGGACACTCTTAGAATGTGCATAGATGGGACTTAGCGTCACATGGCAGCTGCAGTGCAAGGAAGTAATGCTGATTACTGAGGTTCTGGTTCATGGTGACTTGGTTGTACCTGTCCTGTCTTCTGTTAAAGGACAAAGGCAGCCTTGTGACATCTGATTTGGCCTTTACTTGTGGATGTTAATCTAGCAGGCACTTAAAACAGCTACCAGTACACTTGTCCTGTGTTTTGCCCTGCTGCACAGAAGAGAGAGCTTTTGCTTTCATATCAGATGATAATGCATAGGAATTTAATACTCAAAAAATGCATTGATTCTGTGGCAGATCAGGCTGGTGTTACAATTTTTTACCTATTCCATTAGCAGGAGCAAAACCAAGTGAAAGAATAAAATGTCCTAATAAGCACGCCATCCTGAATTTGCTCTGAGAGTTTAAGCTCAAACTCAGTTTATTAATCAGTTCCAAACTGAAGAAGCAAGTAGTATATTGATCTGGAAATAAGCAGCCCATGCCTACAGCTTTTGTTCTTTCTGTTGGAAACCAGCTTCTATTGAAACCAGCTTAAATTACCAAAGTCAAATGGTATAAGGACAGAGCTTAATGTCTTCCAATTGTACAGCCAAGTAAAGAGGGAGATGAAGTTTTCAGGAAATTAAATCCCCTTCAGTTCACACCCATTCCTAAAACAGTATAGCTGCTAAAGAGATACATGATGTTCTCTCTTGGTTTATTCACTCAGGGCCAAAATTAATTTTTTATTATACTTATGTGATTTGATGCAAGGTGAAAGTTTGGTGATGTTGGGGAAAAGGAGGATTAGCTTCTAATCCTCTGTAATAAGGAAAGGAGAGTATTTTAAGAGCATGCCCTTCCCACATATTGCAGTTTGTCTTCCTGTTGTACTGGAACTTGTAAGCATCTGGACAAACAGGAAGCCCTGTCAGCATACTTAAAGTGCCCAGAAGGAAGCTGTGAGGCCATGGTCACAAGATTGCAAGGGGTTCATTTTTCTTTCTCATGAGTTTCATGGTTTCCTGAATCCAGTCAAGATAACGATTCACATTTGTATAAACACCAGGTATGTCTTTGCGGCCACATCCTATTCCCCAGCTGATGATTCCAATCAGATACATACGATCATCCTTCATACAGACCAGAGGCCCTCCAGAGTCGCCCTACAGAGAAGTTGCAGATTAGTAACAATCTCCTTTTCTCTTCGTTTGGTTTTGCACTGTTTTTCCCACTCCCACTGGCTTTAGTGGTGCACTAGTGTTTACAGAAATACCCTATGAAGTATCCTCACGAATCAAGAGCTCTTAGAGTACTTTTACCTAAGTCATGTAAGTTTTATGTTCCAGACTCCCTCAGTGCTCCTCTTATGGGGAGAGACACAGAAAAATGTAACACTAAAGTGTCTAACTTTGTATGGAGCTCATTTATGAAGTGTAGATCAAATGTTGAACAGAACAAAGAGAGGTAGGCCTTTTTTCAAGCTATAAAGATCCAAGGGGTTTTACACTGCTGTGTGTAACAGTAAAACAAAATTATTAAATAGCTGTTTAAACAGAAAGGATGTGGATTGAATGCATACCCTCCTTTTTCTTCATGTCATAGCTGCTTGTTCTCCACTGTCTTTCAGCCTTTCTTCTTCTTTTCTCTACTTTTCAGTAGAGGGGCACCCCCTTTCCTTCTACAGAACCTCCTGCTGAGTGTTTTGCATGCTCACATAACAGAAAATATTAGGAAATGCTGGGGTGGATTTTCCTGTTCAGTTTTGTGGTATTTCCTGTATTTGGGACTTTCAGTCTGTGTTGCTGTGCTGTTTGACTGCTTCAGTGTTCCCTGCCTTTCCCTCCGGGGGGGGGGGGGGGGGGGGAAGAAAAATGAAAGAGGAGCCACCAATTCTGTTCTGTTCAACAAAAGTCTACTACAACTGCCATATGGCAGTTGCATAACTTCTTTAAACTATTTTCTGAAGCTTTTTGTTTGATTAGCTCAAAGTACAGAGAAAAGAAAAGAGAGAAGAGAGAAGAGAAGAGAAAAGAGAACAGAAGAGAGAAGAGAAGAGAAGAGAAGAGAAGAGAAGAAGAGAAGAGAAGAGAAGAGAAGAGAAGAGAAGAGAAGAGAATTGGCTTTACCTTGCAGGCATCATCAAGGTGCCTTGTGTCTCCTGCACATAACATATTGTCTGTAACTGTCCGGTTGTCGAGATACTTTGCTGTGCACCGACTGGCTGGGAACAATCTGACATGGCCTTCCTTCAGGTGCTCTGAATAGAATGGAGAAACTGGAAGAAAAATGACAATACAGATCTATGTCTGTGTATGTGCATATATATGTTTTTTAAAAGTTGCAATTCAGCTTCTATAGTTTTGGGGAGAGTGAACAGAAGTAGCTCAGTGGCTAAACTAAAGTTTCCTGGCCAAAGGGTCTTTTTATATCTTGGGTGTTCCACTTTGCTCATCAAAACAGCTTAAATCTAGTTGAGAGAGAATATTGTTTCTTCAGCAAGCTAGAAAGGTTTATGTAGGCTCCAAATTAAAGACTGCCAGCTTTCTTGGGCGGATAAGTCATCTTCACATAGTTACATCAATCAAAATGAAGTCAGAGGAAATATCTATGAGAATGCCTTAAGTATATGAAACAGGATCCTAACTGTTTAATATTAGGCTTGGACTAACAAAAATTAGATGCTTTGTCATTCATAATACTGAGTAACTGGTACACTTAGGTTGGAATGAAAGAGATTTGGTTGGTTGGTTGATTTGGATATCGATTTTATTCTCCTGTATAGCTACAATTGCACAAAACTGAAAGTTGGCAGGATTGTTGTTATTCAGTAGAGTTTTCAATTACAGTTGCAGCATCTTTTCCCTCTCAGAGTTTACCCTGTACTCCCTGTAAGCAATGCTGAGGACAAGTTGTAAAAGCACTTAAAAAAAACTTTATGCCACACTTATTTGCTATGTCTTTAGGTCTGTTCCAAAACCCCAAACTGTGATTTGGTCTTGTATGATGGATGCTTCACAGCTTCTGTCTTAAGAAGTTTACAAGTTAGAGAATTTAAAGAAAATGGGAAAGGAAGAAAGTAAAATAAGAACTGGGGTTTTTTTGTTTGCTTGCTTTAAATACATGTGTATGCCTGTGTATACTTTCAGACAGCTTTTATTTCTGTTTATTTAAAAACAATTTAGCCAGCCTTTTAATGTATATCTGGGATTGTTCTTTCTTTAGCTTTTTTTTGCTAATCTCTGCATAGCCAATGTATCCTTCAGAAAAATGTATCTATCTGCAACTGTATGATATATCAAACCTCGACAGAAATGGATTTCTGTCCAAATTCCAGGATCTAAATGTACTGAGTACAGCAGAAATGTGGCAGCCCTGATTGCAAATCTTATGTCTTTCCTACCTTATTCATTGTGCCATTTTGTTTTGTTGTTGTTTTGTACTGTGGAGAGGAAGACTACTAGCCCATACAACTGACAGAACTCAGATGAATGAAATAACTTACAGCAAAACTTGGTTTTGAGTAACTCCTACTTCTACATACATTTTGTAGTGCTCATATAAGCCAATATGATACATTACACATTCAGTGATGCCAAAGGCTTGGATTCTTTGAGGGCAGAGGACATACTATCTTCTACTTGCATGCAGACATGTATCTTCTACTTACATTCTTCATTTCTGCCATAACCAGAGATCTCGCATTCAGTCCAGTCAGGCAGCTGCAGCTCTGGCATGGGGAGGCAGGCAGCACGGACAGTGCTTGTTTCAACAGCACAGTCTTCAGCATCTGAGTTCAGCTGCAACAGAGCTGAACAAGGAAAAAAATCCCCACTTCATTAATCACAAAGTTGAGCCAACCATGACCTTTCCAGTCACAAAGTCAGAAAAGTTCTTACCAATATCATTGTTGAAATTTTCTGAATCAAATCTCTGATGCACAGTGTAGTTCTTCACTTGAAACCTTTGTTCATTTTCCTCAGGAGTTGCTCGGGAAGTCCTACCCAGCACAATCTTCAGCTGATTTGTACTAAAGCTGAAGAACAAGAGAGTCTCTGTTCCCATGTTAACTAGAGTGGACCCTTCCCTTGAAGATGTGCTGTTGGAACATTTGCTTTTTTAAAAAAAAAATTTAGGACTATTACTGCTTTGTTACCCAGGCAGTTTGACCTCAACGTGAACCTATTTGCCTTCATTTTTGTTCTATATGCTTACAGACATCATGGCAAAGCTCCTCTGCCAGCCCCTTGCTGTTCTCAAGTTTCAGATGGCTCTGCATGTGTTTGCAACTTGTCTGCAAAGTTTGCAACTTTGTTCTTAAGGTATCTGATACTCTGCTGTGGTACCTTAATGCCATCCTGCTAGTTTGCCCAATTAAATGCCTCTCTGCAATGCTCAGCACAATTAACTATAATCTTCAGTGCAGACTTACTGGGATAAGGAGGGGTTTTTCCAAGTCTGATACCCTTACAGTAAGGCTATGCTGGATGCTTCTATTTTCCAGATTTTTTTCCACCAGATAGTACTGAATCTTCAACTTACCCTTCCTCAAAACAGTGAGCAGCTGACAAAACCCAGCAGGAGCTGATCAGAATTCCTCCACAGAGGAAGTGCTCTCCAGGCACTCGGCGATACTTCACAAAGATGGCAGCTTGCCACGGGTGAGCTGCAATGTCTGCGCGGGAACCACCTTGAATCCTGTACTGGCGTGCTCTGCGCTGCCGTAAGCCACAGGTGGCTGTGGATGACAAACCCAGAAATAGGCTTTTTGTTCAGGCACTCTTGCTTTGAGTTTGGGTTAAGAGCCTGTTAGTCACCAGTCCATGTTGAGGCAGTCTGCCATGAACTATTTAGTATTTGACTCATCCCTGTTTCCTAGGAAACTTGTATTCTGATTTGAAAAATACAGTAAGGAAACCCTGCCTTTCCTGTCCTCCATTTCTGCAATCTTCCCTTCTGGCAGAGCAAAAGGCACTTCTGTGAGAACAGAGCTACAGATAACTCTTTCTGCTCCAAAAAGCTTTTTTTTTTTAACTCCAGCTCTTTTTTTACTGGAAGATGCTTGAGTTTAATACAGCTTTTTTTCTCCAGATTTTATTTTAATACATATGACATGCAGGCCAGTAATGCTTCAAAGAAAGAGAAGAACCAGGAATGCTGGTATCCTTACAGCAAGTAGGCACATTGCAATACTCCCATGTG
This sequence comes from Corvus cornix cornix, assembly GCF_000738735.6. Lineage (NCBI taxonomy): Eukaryota > Metazoa > Chordata > Aves > Passeriformes > Corvidae > Corvus > Corvus cornix. Next base: position 123,491 of record NC_046351.1, on the reverse strand, counting down.
AGCTGATTTCTTTTCAGGACATGGCACCAGGGCTTGCTGTCATTATCAGGATTCCTGCAGGAGAGGAAATAGAAGAGCTATTTGTATTATCAGATTGGCAGGGAGTTTGCAGAGACCTAAAGGTGTCAGACTGTGACCCGAGTGTATTCTTTTTGATTTTTCTAGAGATACAGAGAGCCATAAGGCCACATGAAATTTGCACTTACGGAGTCTGATCTTAGAGAAGCATAAATACGTCAGGTGGAATAAAATGACTATTGTGAGTTGCTATTACTACATTACTACCAGTAATGTATTTCCTGTGCTTTAATAATCCATGTAGAAGACTAGAGCCCTACCTTAAGAGTACTACAAGACAGTTTGGTGGGGGTTTTTTTTATCTATAACCAACTACCTACCTGCAGAAATTGTGACTACCAAGGCCCAGCTGGTAAGCATCTCTTCTCCAAGCAGTATACAGCTTGTTAACAAGGATTCGAGAATTCCACCTCAGACAGGTAGCTCCAGAACTGGTAACACTGTGGCTCCCACGGTAATCTGTGCCTCTTCCAGATCTGCAGTTGGTGTTCCTAACTTCAATTAGAAAGCTGCACATTAACCGATGGATGTGAACCTGTCACTTGTTCCTAGGTGTGATTTCTGTCAAGGCATCTATATATTACCTATATGTATCTCATTCTCTCAATGTCATAAATACTAAAAGCCTAAATATGATATATCATGAGAGTCTCAACTTTTTAGGCTACAGAAATAGCCCAAGTCCACAGAGAGCCCTTATATATGCAGTGATTAATGGAAATCCCAAAGTCCATTCCCCGTCCCCTGCATGTACCTTTTGAACAGGAGGGCACACTGCAGTGTTCCCAGGTGTACCTTCCCCCTTTATAGATATAGCACCAAGGTCTGGAATCCTCATCTGGGTTTCTGAAAGAGTTACAATATTATGCATCATTATAGAGCTATTGTCAATAGTGTCATGTAGGCCATCTAATTTGCTGACTAAGTCCTGCTCTGCGGTGAAGATGTGGACTGAGCCATCAGAAGCTGCTTGAATTCCTATCTTAATTATAAAAATGTGGAGTGCATTGAGGTGAAGATGAGATGGCCAATAGCTAGCAGGAGTGGACAGCATATTTGTGCAGTTTAGGTCATGTACAGGAAGCAGTATAATTTTACAGTTTTGATCAGGATTTGAAGCTGCAGTAAACTGAATTACAAATGGAGTTTAGGGACTGAGAAGGGGCAAGGGAAAGTCTGTGGGGTGAGAGATACTTGCATTTTGTAGTCTGCCATAAACATCCAGTCTTGGAAGATCTGAAGTTCAGATATGTCTACAGACGTTGCAATTACTGCTCACGGGCTGCACAGTATCTGCACCTGTGCAGAGTGTTCCCTGCTTGGTATCAGACTACAGCAAGCAGCTGTTCTTTTGCTCCAAGCTCTTAGAATGCGCTGATTCCTGTGGCTCTGGCCTGTGTGCCATCAGCTCCTCACCTGCAATAGTTGTGATTGCCCAATCCCAGCTCAGCAGCATCCTCTCTTTGGCCACTGTATGTCCAGTCCACCAAGCCATTGCTATTCCAATTTAAACATTCAGTTCCACTCTCTGTCATGCTCCACATACCCCTATATGTTACTCCAGTGTCTTTGTAACATTTAACTTCAGTATCTGAACAAAAGGGAACAAAATGATTCTGTAAAGACAGCAACCCATTCTTTCCCAGACAGCTTCCCCAGTCTCTGATCTGTTTACACTTGGCTCTCAGATGTTTTGTTTAGTAAGTCAGTGAAAATGCCCTGTCAGGCAGACTGTAGGTGTATATGAAGGTCTTCAGCTACAAAATTCAGGGATTTATTAAGAGACACTGAGAACAACCCAGGTGTCCTTAAAAGTTCTTTGTAGTATTAGCTTTAGAATAAAAAAAGACAGCTTAATAGAGAGCCTAGTGTACAGCAGGAGCTGCTGGGTACCTTATCCTTGTGCACTGCATAGCTAAAACCAATAGCATTGTTCACAGAAGCTGATGTGGTATACTTACCTATTTCACACTGCTTCCCTGAGAAACCTTGGTGGCACTGGCAGATGAAGAGCTGTGGGGAATAATACGCCTGAGAACACTGGCCCCCATTGTAGCATTTATTTCTAGTGCAGGCTGTGGAATAAGAAAAAGCCAGGAAATACTGTTAGATTTCACAGAAGCAAGAAGCTGGCAATGTATACACATCTTTCATTTTCCTGTCAGTCTCCTTTAGCCTGTTTTACCCTACCCACCAGTTACTGCCATGTGCTTACAGCCTTTTTGTGTAACACTTCCATTCTTTCTTTGTTTCATTCTCTCCGTATATGCTACTAGACTTCCTCAGCCCCTTGCCCTAGCCCCTGCTTAGTCCTGCCCGAATCAGTGTACACTGGTATTTTCATTTCTATCCTCTTCTATTCCCAGACAAATTTTCTGTGCAGTAACTCTAGCCCTGACAATGTTCTTCTTCTTTAGGATGATTAGATGGACAATCTTTCACAATTTCCTTTTTCTTTGTCATACTCACCTCTGACAGGCACAGTGTGGCAGCGACTCCGACCACTGTCGCACCTACAGTATTCTATTCTGCTCCCTGAAAGCCTCAGCCAGGTCCCCCTGTGTTGGTAAATTTCTGCAGATGAATTATCTGTGCAAATGGCTGTAATCAGAGAAAGGAAATCCTCTTTTAGAGATTCAGGGAAAAGACCTGGCTGAGCAAAAGGACTCCCTTCTATTTCCAGGTGAAAAGTATCTGTGATGGGAGCATCTGTCTAATGGGTTCCCCTTTTTCCTTCTCAGATCACAGCTGTCCCATCTCTCTCACTGCTGTGCTGCCAGATGTACTATTCCACTATTGACTGGCCTCTTTTTCTTTGAAGAAGAGCAAAGGGAGGGGAAAACTTCATTGTGGATGGTATTAATGGTCTGGTATTTTGCCTTCTGAGTCTCTCATCTAGATAACCATGACAAAAAGCTTTCAGGCTCTGTTCCTTCAGCATCATTTGCTTTCCCCTCCCATGTTCATAATGCTCCAGCTAATACAATTTTAGTTAGCCTGGCTTACCTCTAGGTCTGGCTCCTCGTTTGAAACGCATGTGTAAGCCCTGCAAGCAAAGCATGTTAATTCTATGAGTAACTGCTCTCTTAAAAAAGATGAGAGAACAAGTACTTTCAAAGAGTCAGTCCTTTTCTTGAGGTCATGTAAATCAGGGAAGCTCTGTCAGACAGTCCAGTGAAAAGTGCCTCTAGTACCTCAGAATGGGTACCAAGAACTGTAAATCATTCAGTTGCCATGGATTACCAGGCGATTGCTTGTCATCTGAGTGACATGAACTTGGGATGTGCTGTACTCACATCGTGTGTGAAGTCATTATGTGCTCTTGGGGCATTGCAAATGCTAAGTAAAGCTTGTCAGCTTTCCTCTATTTGAAGGAGGTTCAAGCAAATAATTTCCAAAGTAAACTCAACAAGCAGTTACTTTTGCTCACTGACATGCAATTTCCTCATAAGACTTTGAAGCTTGATTATCTTTAAGAGATATGTCTCCTGCAGCCAATTAAATGAAATAGTTTGGATAAAGTTTTATGGAAGAAACCAATTGAGAAAGCTTCTTCAATTAGGCCACAAGAGAAAGAACATAAAAAGAAGAAGGAAGGGTGGGATAGCAATTTTTTGAGAAAGGGAGTAATCAGAACTGCGTAGCATTTACTCAAGCTGTGCACAGTGTGAGGCCTAAAGTGAGGGGACAAGGGAACCATTGATGTCCAGTTTTAAGTGAGAGTAGTGATGAAGAGGATGACCATAGAAAATGAAAGGCTGGTTACAATGAAATTCTTATTAACAGTGAAAGGTGACAGTGAACAGATACACCAAGAATACCTGGAGAAGACTTGCCTACTGAAATGAAAACCGGCCAGGATAACACACAACACATCCACAACAAGAGGTAGACTACTTTGTAACATTTTTCTTCCTCTGATTTCTAGTGAGCTAAGCAGATTCTCCTTCTGCCTGATGCAGACAGCTGGAGTCGATGGTCAGGAAGTGCTGCTGAAAGTACAGCAGGATGGCAAGAGAATGATCTGATGCATTAGCCTCTTACCTGGCACTGGGCAGTCATGATTGCTCCCACCAGCACAAGGAGACATGGGAGTTTGCCTTCCATTCTGAGTGTTTTCCACATCAGCTCCAAATCTCAAATTATCCATAGAGACAAAAAATAAGATGTTGAAGAAAGGAGGTTTACAGTGTGAATGGAGTCCAAGGTATAACTTTAAATGAAAGTTTTAAATTATGAAAATTCTTTTTACACATTTTCAACCCGTCACTTCTCAGCTGTCTGGTCTAGCTGTCCTGGTCTTCTGGGGAAACTGCCAGGCTGGATCCAGATGTGCTTTTACTTGATAAACTTAGAAAGTGGATAAGCTAAAGCACACTCTTTTAGGCTGGAGGAAACCGAGAGAGTGTTTCCTGGGGAATAAGGCAGAAGTAAATTCCAAGTACTTTTTCCCTAAGTTGCTGGATGCCAACAGTACCATGTGCACTATTAAAGAGATGGGCTTGCGTGATGATGCACTGTAATGGTGATTTGAATGCGTTAATTGAGATTCAGATTACAGACACCTACTTAAGAGATCTCTTGCAGAGGCACAGACATCTGCTGAAGGATCAGTTTGTGGTAAGAGTGATTTAAGAGGATTTTAAATTTTTGTACAGACTGCTGCTTTGGGTGAGACTGAAGGCTTCTCTCTGGTGTAGAGGATGTGCAGGCAAAATAACTTTGCTTGATGATAGGTGAGAACAGTACTGCTATGTCTTTTATTTTCATTATTTCTACTGCTTCTCCCCAACTGAGCTTTTAGTTTTTACTATTATCATATGCTTTTGCTAAAAAGGCGGAGTATGGCAATGGGCTGGCAGGCTAGCTTTTGTTCTGATGTTCTCTTTTATTTGTTGCAGCATCTTTCTGTATGTCACTTCTATGCAGTCACAATTACATATTATTCCCTCTAACCCCTTCAGCAGCTTTACACTTCAAAGCCCTCCTCAATCCACCAGGAAGAGTTTCTATTTTCTCCAAATTGATTTACATAGTCTGACTCCTATGTCAATAGTCTTGGGAGAGAACCTTCATTGATCTCTAGTGGGAGATTGTGAAGGTGTGATGTAGATGTGGTGGATCCCCCCTGCTTTGAACAAGTCCCGCACCAGAAGTCCATTTTCTCTCTTCCTTTTAAAATATAATACCTCCTATACAAACCAAGAGCTGGGAGTGAGATAGCACATCAGGCGCAAGATACAGGCAAGAAGATACAATTTAATTCCCAATCTCTAGGACTGCCCTGAAGTTCCAAGTATTTGAAATAATATTCAGGCACTGTCACTCACACTATCACCTTTTTATCATCTATTTCATATGTAGAAAGCTAACCCAATTATTTGAGAAAACTACTACTTCCAGAAATCAGGAACTCAGACTCTGTTTATATAAAGCCAGAGAAGGCAGCTGGATAACAGCTGGTGAAATTGGAGTATGACAGATGAGTCATAAATTGGGATTCAAGGCTAATATGGAGAAAGACTCTGTGGTGTTTTAGTAGTCTTGTCGTTGAGGTTTTTTTGTTGGTTGGTTTGTTTGCTTTTAAATTTGTTCAAAGCAAAAGGCACAAATAGTCCAGTTTCTGAAGCAGAACTAGGAGTACAGCAGGATAGTTTAGGCTGTGATTTCTTATCATTAGGCTGCAAAAAGAGGAGACTTAAGTTGCAAGTCAGACTGAAAAGATTCACAAGAACATCTTCCAAGAACCTTAATTACTCCACGCCTTATCTTTGCGTCTTGATGATAAAATTACATCTTGATGATAAAACCCTTATCATTTGGAGCATCTCTCAGTGATTTGTATCAGTACGTAGATTTCACAGTACACTTTTTATACACTTTACAGACATTTTTCATCTCTTAGGAAACATTTTGCATTGTATAACAAGCCTTTTTAAAAGCTGTACAAGTGATTTTCAAATAGACATTAATTTCAATTGAATCTGAACTAAATCAGCAGCATTCCCAAAGCCAAAGTGAACGATCTGAACTGCTATCCAGTCATTTGGTTTCTGCTGTAACCCTGTTATAGTACTCTTACCCCCTGCAGCTGTGGCTCATTATTACTATGCAGCTATGCAGGCTTGCGTTCTGAATCCCACAGTGGCAATGTTTTAACTTGCTAATTGTTAGTACCACTGGTGATCTTTGTTGCTATCTGTGGAGAAAGCTTGAAGTTCTTACAGCTTTAAGAAACAAGATTCTGGTAGCTAAGACGGTTTCAAGGAAAGCTTTTTTCAGTGAAACTACTTAGACCTGAGTTGAGCTGCCTTGTCAGAATTTCTCCATGGGAAGCACTGTAAAGAACTGTTGAGACCTTATTTCTGAGGTATCTGCTAAGATGCCCCAAAAACAAGGCGACACCAGTGACAGCAGTGAAATTTTAGTTGTTTTTTTTGTTTTGTTTTTTGTGGGAGGACAGCTGGCCTAACTGATGTCTTGGACGAAGTCCTAGCTACCTGAAACCAGCAGGAAACCATAGATCATTTTCAGAAACATCTCTTAAACTTTAAAATGTCCTTTTTTTTTTTTTTTTTTTTGCCTGCAAGATTGACATGAGGAGTCTCTACTTAAAAAGCACCTGCATGGTTTAATCAACTTCATGGTTATAGTCAAGTTTATCTCATATATTCATCTGTACAAGTAGGTTCTGGCCTTACACATCATGTGTTTACACTGCAAAATGCCGTAGGTAGTCTCTCTAAAGCTGTTTTGCATCAGGTGCCACATCCTTTCTTGCACTGATTCCTGTTGCCCCTGTTCAGGCTATCTTAGCTTATAATGCTGCAGCCCTTCCCCCACTTCTCCCCCTCTCCATGTGGGATACCCGTCCATCCACTGATGGCTGCTGTCCCACTATGCATGGAAAACTGGTAACAGATGTTACCATATGTTTATTTTCAGTTTTGGGAAAGGTACAACTTAGGCCAGTCAATTGGAATGTCTTGAATGATAAGCCCCATCAAATTGAAACCATACGGCTGTTTGAACTGTGTTTACAAGGCTCCAAGCTGAAACCTGCAAGCAACGTGCATTCTGGTAGGGCTCTCATAAACAGTGTGTGCCTTCTGATCTCAGCCTGTGCTTCCTTTCCGATTAAAAATACTAGAGCAATAAGTCAAAGACCTAGATGTGATGTTCTGACATTTTGATTTTACACTTCCAAGTACATTAGGACATAAAAATATGTGATACCCTGAATTTGTCTCTTTTTGCCGAAGCATCATCAACAGGAATACTTAAAATCCCACATAGTAACTTATTAACAGCCTTTCTAAGCAGTAATAATGTGAGCATTATCTTACCAATGTGGAATAAGACCTAAAAAAGAGCTGTAACTCATTAAGGGCAAACAAAAAGTCAATAATCATAGAATCATTTAGGTTGGAAAAGATCTTTAAGATCATTGAGTCCACCTGTAAAACTAACATTGCCAAATCCACCGCTAAACCATGTCCCTAAGTGACACATCTATATATACAGAAATTAAAAGTAGCTCTCCTTCCTTCCAATGACATAATGTGTCCATTCCAAAATACATTGTTTCTGAATCTGTAGCACTAATAGCTTTCTTGATGATGATCAGCTATCTTGATTTAGTTGAGGCAACAGACTGCAGACCCTTGCTGCCTTTTCCCGCCTTCTGGATAAAGTGCTTCTGTATCCCTTTTCTGAACAGAGCAAATGAATAGCAGATTTGTACTATTTCTCCTTAAAATATAACAAGCAGACCTCTGTTTTTGGGGGAAAGAGCTAAAAAGACCAAAAGAAAACAAAAGTAAGATGCTGTAGTCTTTGATGACTTTGGAGGAAATTAATATTTCAAAGTCTGGCTTTGTTTTGGGAATCATTCTCAGTATTTCCTGTGGTTTTGGCCACATTTAAAGAGAAGCATATTTAGGGAGAACTGAAGATGACCCACCCTCCTCCTTCTCTGTGTCCCTCCATTATCGTGCTTTGGAAGCTGGGGTGAAAGGCATAGTCTGATCTTCTCCTGGGAATTATCTAATTCTCCTGAGAATTAGATAGATTCTCCTTTTGCAGCTAGTTCTCTGTGTCTCCTTATCTTACCACCAAGGTATTTGTCCATAACTCTTCCTTTCAGTTTTCTGCTAATGGCCTTTGTGCAGGAGACTGCTTAACTGGTCAGAGCCCGAGGCTGTCAGCCCTTTCCCTAGAAAGCTTCAGCAATCTTGAAACAACTGAAAGTTAGCAGCTTTACCCACACTATGAATCTCTTCAAAAGCAGAAAGGCAATAGCTCAGTTAGTTAACTATCACGGTGCTTCAGTGAGATTTATTAAATAATAATATTTACTAGTATTTAATGACAATGCCATTGATTGTTGAAAACAGGAAATGCCCTTTTTGAAACGGGTGCAGAGTAGTACCTACCTTTTTGCTTTTTCTCTTCTGTATTCTCTTGATGATTTTCTTTCCAGACCAGTCTGGGTTTGTGTTTTCTGTGTCTCTGCTCTGATCTCTCTGAACAGCTCCTGTCCTACTTGTAGCGCCATTCGAGGGGGTGGAGACTCCCTGGGCCGTGCTGTCCGCATCCCACCCCTTCCCGAGCATCTAGGGGATGGTCCAGGCAGGCGGCTGGCATCCAGATTGTCGGGGAGGGAGCCTGTGCGGGATGGGAGGAAAGCTGCTTGCTGTCATGACGCTGGATTTTACAGCCAGTTTGTTTTGTTCTTTCTCTTTTCCAGTCAGAGAGCAGATTCAATCTTCGAAACAATTTTTCCCCATTGAACACCGTACTGTTCAGTGACAGAACAGTATGTATCCCTTACAATGAACTGTCCTGTCCCATTTTGCTTCTAGGAGTGTGAGTGAGTACACAGCTGTATTATTTCTAATATAATTAGAGGTCTGCAGTATATAGTCCTAATAATGAGAAACTCCTGTTTCAAGCGTAAGTGTGGTGTGCTGTACTCCTAATTAAGATGTTTGGCAGAGAGACCCTGACCTGCATGTGCAGCAAAGCATGCCCTGAGCAGAGCAATGGGAGAAGAAACAGTCAGAGGAGCTTGCAAGTTAAATGAGCAAAACTTCTAATGGACTTTACATAGAAATAAAGAACAGCATGCTGAGGGCCAGAGTTAAATGTTCACTGATACTACTCATCCTAGAAAATGAAGATCTACTCACCAGGGTGTGGTCATGAGGTATTCAGTTATCAAAGTGTGGCAGACAAATCTGATGATCAGTTTAAGAGCTGATCTTAGGGCACTGTTATGAAAACAGTCAGTGGTGCAGTTACAGTGATGAATGTGTCCTACCTGCTTGGAACTGATGCACTAGCAATCAGGTTCCTGACAGAGTTTAGTGTAAGACGTAAGAACTGGTGTGCGAGGGACTTCCATCTTCAGGAAGCAGCTGTGTGGAGTCCTCATTTGGAAAGCATGGCAGTGGTTATTTTGCATAATGGTAAAGATGAAACACTGGTTACTCTGTATGTTTAGCCCTTCTCTGCATGGAGATCTATGTCAAGATTATCAAAGGCATTTCTCCACAAGTCACAGTGCTGGTGATAACATTACTGCTATAAATCTGATTTAAGTGTAGCTGCATTTGACTGTTTCCAGAAGGGACTTTCAGTTGTTGAAAAAAAAAGGATTGAACACTGCTGAGCGAGATGGGGCCAATTTATTTTATTTTTAAAGACAACAACCATTTGACTTCTAGACTAAAGATGCTAGCAAACTAATGTCCGTGGGGGAAGATTTCAAAAATTATTTCCTGGCTTTTCACAGCTTACGGACAACTATAATTGTCTACAGAGTGTGGTGCCATTTGTAGCGGTTAACATATTTTAGGAAAGCCAGCAATAAAAATGTCTCCTCTCTCAAGCACCATCTACTGGCTTTTCTCTAAGTTCATCCTCGGGGTAATTTCAGCAGGACTGTTTAATGTCAGTGACGAAGTGTGACATCGTGCCATCCCGCAGCAGGCCCGTATCACCCTCTGTGCCCGGTGGCTTTGGCAGGTCCAGCGCAGGCGGCTGGAGCTGTGGTAGGTCCTGGAGTGCACCTTCCACCCCCACGTGCTGTTTTGCGTCTTTGCAGTGGCATTAAAGCACCTCACGCCAGCCAGCCCAGGAGGAAGAAGTATTCAAACCCGATGTAATGCCCAGAACAGCGCTTTGGCTCGGGCGGTGCGGTGCGAAACGCAAATGGTGCATCCCGGATTGGCAAGTTTTGGAGATGCTGTGGGAACAAGACGGCAACTCCGCAATTTTACTTACACAGCCCACGAGCTGTACTCTCCTCTCATCCCGAGCCCCTGACTCCACGCGGTATCGCGGCCCCGACGATCGCGACTCCCCCACTCCGCGCCGGGGCGGCCCCGACCGGGCCGAGCGCCGACCCCGTGCGGCCCCTTTAAGGTCGGGCGGGCGCTCGCGCCGGAGCCGGAAGCGCGCGTCCCGCGGAGCGGAGCCGGGCCCGCCATGAGCCGGCCGCCCGCGCTGCAGGCGCTGACCTGCGGGCCCTGGGAGATGCGGGAGCGCCTCGGCACCGGCGGGTTCGGCAACGTCATCCGCTGGCACAACAAGGTAGGCGGCGGCCGGGCCGGCGGCGCCCCGGCTCGGGGCCCGCGCTCAGCCCAACCCTTGCTCTGTCCACAGGAAACCGGCGAGCAGTTGGCCATCAAGCAGTGCCGGCAGGAGCTGAGCCCGCGCAACCGCGACCGCTGGGCGCTGGAAATACAGATCATGAAGAGGTGAGGCGGGGCGGCGGTGCTGCCGGGCCGAGCCCAGTGCCCGCTTGCGGCCCGGCCGGGCCGGGCGGAGGGGTCACTGCGCGGTGTCGCGTCAGTGCCCCGGGACGCGCGGCGGAGACGGCCCTGGAGCGCGGGTCCGACGGTGCGCTGAGGGAAATGGTGGGAAATGGTGGGAGGGGCTGTTGGCCGCCGGCCGCCAAGGGATCCCCTTCCGGGAGGTGCCCAGTCCGCTGCGATGGCAAGTGCGTGGAAGTTCACGCTTAAGAAAACTTCACGTTATGATGCATGAGACTCTTGGGTCTCACACTGCCGTCTTCGGCTCGTCTGCCGTGGCCTCAGCGCTACAACAACGCTCCTACCTAGCCGCTCCTTTGCCTGCCTTAACGGCTGTGCTGGGACAGTCCCTTGGGGTGTTGGGTTGACATTTTAGGATGTAGTGGTCTGATTGCAGTTTGGGTCTTTTCTGGACGGTGACGACAGACTGCCTTGCACTCCTTTGCAGGGCTTGTTGCTGTGCCTTCTAGACAGATCTGTCATGCACGTGTGTTGAAGAAACACACTGTCTTGCACGTGAAATGCCAGGAGTTGGAATGAGTCTAAATCCATGAAAGGTGCAAACCTTTAGAATTCACTAGTTCAGTTTCTAAAAAGATTTGTGACCATGTGGGACTTTGAGGGATGACCATGAGCACGTGAAACTGCATAGCAGTTGCAGAACGTCATGCGTACTTGCCTAATTTTTTTTCTGCAGGCTGAACCATCCCAATGTGGTGGCTGCCCGGGATGTCCCTGAAGGGATGCAGAAGCTCGCACCAAATGACTTGCCATTGTTGGCCATGGAGTACTGCCAAGGTGGAGACCTCCGCAAGGTGAGGTCCCTGGGGTGGTGGCCAAGGTCTTATCTGATCCTAGGTTTTCTACTGAAATTTTCCCTTAAAACCTTTGTTTTCATATCCCAATGCTTCCTGATTCTAGTCATGGCATCAACAGGTGTTGGTGGCTTGGTCCTTGATATTATGTTCAGCTTTTGAAGACTTAAGTGCTTTGTGAAACTCTTTGTATTTTTTTGGATGCAAGTGACACTGTGAGGAGTTTGCACATAATGAGCCTTCGTGTGGAAGGGATGTGCAACAGTACGTGAGTATGGCCAAGACCGTTGTAGGGTAGGTGCATCTGTAGGCTATACCCTTCTTGAAAGTGATTAACTCCTGTCTGTCATAGGAAGAAATAACACATGATAGTTCTAATCCTAAGGCTTTTCTAACCTTTGCTATAATCTGCCCATAGCTAAAGCACAGACGTTAGACCTCAGATTTGAGCTGATATTGTCAGGCACAGGGGAAATGGCAAAGTAGGATGGAACAAATAGAAGGATGAGAATGGGATGACACTGACTTCTTTCACCTGCTCCTTTATCCTCCCATGCAATTAAACCAAGGCACGAAGCTGTAATTGCTGCTACCGGAGGTCACAGTCCATAGAGTTTTGTGCACCTGGAGAATTTAATTGCTGTTGCTGAAACTTCTTGCATCCCTGAGAATTTTTGGGACTGTGAGCCTCACTCAGGATAGAGGAGGGAAAGACTACATTCTGTGTTGCTTACTTGCAGTACCTGAACCAGCTGGAGAATTGCTGTGGCTTGCGGGAAGAAGCTATTCTCATCTTGTTATCTGACATTGGTAAGTGGCAGCAGTACCTTCAGTTGTCTGAGCTATGGAAATCCTTTTAGTCCTGAATCCACACTATGAGTATGCAGCAATGACCTTAGTGACTCCACTTTAGACTGACCTTTTGTGATCTTGATCACCTACCAAAAGTCTTGGTAGGCTGGGGAGGTCCTTGCCTACTGGAAGCTAGCCAGCATTACTACAGTTCACAGGAAGGATGTGAGAGGGAAGTCAGCTTATGTCCAGAGTTTTATGATGCTGACTTTACCTCTTGCACTTAGTGTTTCCTTGTATGTTTGATTGTACAAGGTTTGATGCAAAAGCCATGCTTATTACTAGATAGAACTGAACCCTTACTGAGCTCGTGCTAGGTAGCGTTAATTATGCTTTTACAACTGGCTTTCTCTGCGTCTCAGCTTCTGCTCTCAGATACCTTCATGAGAACAGGATCATCCACAGAGACTTGAAACCAGAGAACATTGTGCTGCAGCAAGGAGAGCAAAGGGTAAGCAGGAGCCACTTGTCTCTACCTGCACAGACAAGTAAGCTTAAGAGGAACACACATGTGCTTCATGCAGTTGCATTGTCCCTCCGCAAGAGCACTCAGCCCAGGATAACGCCTGTCTCAGGTCACTGTGTCAGATGAATAGTATTCTGTGTGCAGCTGAGATGAGACATTGTGTTACACATCCGTTAACACATGACATTTTGACTTTCAACTATTAAGGAAAGAACCAGACTGTACTGGTTGACCAAAGATTGGAAGGAGCTAAGTGTGCCACGACACCTTCAAATTCATTGCAGTTTTAGGAATATACAGTAGCCTCCCATTTCTGCTTCTGTCTCTCCGCTGGCACCTTTCCTGCGTAGCTTTGAAGAGCTGAACCTTTTCTTTCTGCTGTATGATGTGCTTTTAACAGGACTTCAGTCTAGTGTTCTTATTCTCTGTTGTGTGTTTCAGTTAATACACAAAATCATTGACCTTGGTTATGCTAAGGAGTTGGATCAGGGTAGCCTATGCACATCCTTTGTTGGGACTCTGCAGTACTTGGTAAGGAAGGAGTTTGGCTAGAAGAGCAGCTGCTGCTTTCTAGTGGGATAGAATTAACCGTTATCAAGCTTTGGGCTGGGATTAAGTACTTGAGTGGTATGGGGTGCATTTGTGGTGCTGAAGCTAGCAAAGGTGACTGGGGTTTTTTTTTGCTAGCTATGCCTGTTATAAGTAAGCAGGAGTGCCAGCAACCTATGCTGCTCACTCTGAGAGGGTCTTAAAGCTCGTGAGAGGCAGCGTTCAGTAATGTCTTTAATCATTTGTACAAATGTTAATGAGATGTTAAGGGACAGAGAAAGCTAAGAGCTGGGTGGCTTTGTCTCATGTATGCATACTGTATCAGGCTCCAGAGCTGCTGGAACAGCAGAAATATACGGTGACAGTGGATTACTGGAGCTTTGGCACACTTGCCTTTGAGTGCATTACAGGCTTCCGACCGTTCCTACCCAACTGGCAGCCAGTGCAATGGTGAGTGAGCCGTGGCTTGGTGATGAATGGGCATGATGTGACTTTCCTGTTTACAGGAAGTAGAAGTGTGGTCCCTTGATTCTGAGGATAATACCCCTATGTTCCTTGCTCTTATGGAAACTGACGCCCTTCGCAGGAGTTTGACCTACCTGAGCAAGTTCAGCATTCCTGATACTTGCTCTATGGGATAAGGGCTGCCTCCTACAGGGCAGATAACAGAAACCAAAGTGGTATCTGTATTCTATCTGTCAAGGGTAGCTTTAAGAGCCTACTAACATGCAGGCTGGGAAAGGCAGGCAATTATTTCACCATTGTACTTGCTTACATTAGGCATACAAAAGTGCGTCAGAAGGATGAGCTGGATATTGTTGTTTCAGAAGACTTATCCGGAGAAGTCAAGTTTTCTAGCAGTTTGCCCTGCCCAAACAATCTAAACAGGTGAGTACTAGAAATTGCTGTACTGAGATAAACCAATTCTTCTGCAAAAGGACCAAGTTTATATTATATGCCTTACTGTGTTAACCTGTGAATAAATTGAGTGCATGACACAGGCAGTACTTTTGTTGCTTGTCACACTTGTGCAGTTGTGAGTCTTGGTTTCTGCCTTCTAAACGCTGCATTTGTGATGGGGAGAGGTGGAGTGTTGGAGGGGGGGTGGGTTTTGTCAGTCCTCCCACACAGAACAGGCCATATGGTTACTGCAAATGCACTTTGACCTCTTCTGACCTCCTTCTGGTTTTTATTGCTAAGTGTTTTGTCTGAGAGGCTGGAGAAATGGCTGCAACTCATGTTAATGTGGCACCCACGTCAGAGAGGTACAGATCCTACGTACGGACCCAATGGGTGTTTCAAAGCTTTGGATGACATTTTGAACTTGAAGGTAAGCAATGGTCTGTATTACCCTGGAAAGTTTTCCAGAGAGCAGTTGCCTGTAGCCTATGAGAGGAGAGGCTTGAATCATAGACTTAGGAGGAAGAATGAGGCAGAAACTCATAGAACTGTCTTCTGACAGTTAGTGACAGGTGCTTTACTCTTGCTTCTTTGAGGACAAATACTCCCTGAGCTTGTTGGGAGTAGTAAATAGCTTCTGTGCATGCTTAGTTCCATATTCTGATAGAGGATGCTACAGCTGAAGCTGTTTAATTGCCATGTAGCCTCTCTTCCACTTAATGGAGGGCAAGAACTTTGCCGTAACGTTAGGAAGTAGCTGCAAAGTGACTTCTTGAGTCTGCCAAGTGCTTTGAACAGTTTATTGGTGGGCACTGTCTCAGTCCCTCAAATCTCTGCTCTAACGTGACCAATGTGTCTTCAGCCTTTCTCAAGCCATGCTACTCTTCTTGTAGTTGCTTCATGTTTTGAACATGGTTACGGGAACTGTGCACACTTACCCTGTGACAGAGGAAGAGACTCTGCAGAGTGTGACGGCCAGGATTCAGTCAGATACGGGAATTCCAGAACAGGACCAGGAGCTACTGCAGGAAGCAGGACTTGAATTGTTTTCTCAGAAGCTGGTCACGAAACACACAGCTGATAGCAAGGTGAGTCTGGATACTCCCTTTCTTGCTTTTGAGTGAATCGGCAGGCACTGCTCTCACTTTGGGATCACAGCACTCCCTGCTGTTGTGGCATACTTTTGTCATGGTAACTACACAGACCTAACAGCTGTTGCAGCATAGGCACCCTATTGCCTTTGGTGTTCTGTGTTTGGCCGAGGAGGACTGTTCTGTTTATGGTGTTACCAAGGCTTGCTTTTCCTGAGAAAACCTAGTTGGGTCTTTTTTTCCTGCAGGTGAATGATACTGCAGCTGCAGACACAGACCTTCTCTTCCTCTTTGATAACAGGAAAGTTTCCTATGAAGCTCAGGTGGCCTTGCGTCCTCATCCAGAAAGTGTTGACTGCATCCGTAAGGACTTTGTCTGGCACGAACATGAAGTCGTGGTGCGGGGAGGGGGGTTGGTGGGCTCTGTGTTGAGAGGGGTGTCCGTGTTCTGTGGTCACATCACATGCAAAGACTAGAGGGAGCTTTTGCATATTGGGACTGAAGAAGCAGTAAAATGGACTGTCATTCATTCAATTTATCAGAATAACTGAAAAAAGGAAGTGTTTGGTTTTGATATACTGGGGAAACTGCACAGGGGTTATCCAGCTCTAGGCTTTGCAGGTGGTAACATGCCCCTCAAAGGAGTAATGTTGGTCTGTTTTGTGATAACACTACTTTCACACTTCATGCTGAACTGTACATTTCCCTTTCCCTTGCCTCCTCTGTTTTCAGTTCAGGATCCAAAGAAGAATCTCCACTTTTTCCAGTTGCGGAAAGTGTGGGGTCAGATCTGGCACACAATCCGGATGCTGAAAGAGGACTGTAACCGGCTTCAGCAGGGGCAGCGAGCAGCCATGTACGGTGGCAGTTTCTCTTGAATACTTATCTCTGTCTTTGTGCTCTGGTGAAAGGGAAGATGGAAATGGGACCCTGTTGGAATGGGGAAGCCCATGATTGGAGCTGTAAGCAATTAGTGAAAAGCTGAGAGTTAGCCTTTTGGCACAAGTGCATTTGTCCTCGCTGCTATCTCAAGTATCTGCTTTGGATGTAAGTGGAAGCCTGGTGGATTTTTAGTTTCAGAGGCTAATAGGACCTTCTTGTCCATGCAGGATGAATCTATTGCGTTACAACAGTACCCTCTCGAAGATGAAGAATTCTATGGCCTCTCTTTCTCAGCAGCTGAAGGCAAAGCTGGACTTCTTTAAAACAAGCATCCAAATTGATCTGGAAAAGTATAAAGAGCAGATTGAATTTGGAATTAGTGAGTATAGCATCTGGCAAACAGGTCTTTTCATGCCTCTTATCCTCACAAAAACACCTACCTCTTTCTCTGTGAACCTGAGAAAGCCAATCACTGTTCTTTGATTCCTGTAGCTTCTGAGAAGCTGCTGTTTGCCTGGAAAGAGATGGAGCAAGCAGTGGAACTTTGTGGGCGGGTATGTTTCTAAATGCAACTGCTTATCATAAAGAAAAAGAGGCTTGTTTCTATTATCTCCCCCCCACCCTTTTTCTTCATTGCCCCTGCCTTAAATGGAAACTCCTTGTGTCTGGACTGATTCCATATTTCACATTGCCTTGGTTTGCATGGCACCATTTTTGTCCATTACTAGTACTACATGAAGCTCACTCTGTTGCAGGGCTCAGGGGAAAAAGGGAGATCTTGGGGAAACCCCAAAAATGTCTTGGAAGTGGTTTTATCCAAGAGCACCAACCTAATTTCCTTGAATTGAAATGACTTGTATTCTCATTTGTCTTTGGCCGAGGCTGCTGTTTGCATCTTGCTGGTGTGTTTAGAAATGTGAATGAGAAAGGAAGAACCAATGTGAGTGGTAGTGTCTCTAAGTACGAGACTGTTCTATGGCTTATGTTCTACCCTGCTTTCAGGAGGATGATGTGGACCAGTTAGTGAAGAGGATGATGGCCCTGCAGACAGACATCGTGGACCTACAGAGAAGCCCACTAGGTCGTAAACAAGGAGGAACACTGGAGGATTTGTGAGTTGAACTACCTTGAGCTTCAGATGCAGGAGTGTTTCTAGCTAAGCTTACTCACTACAAGACAATGAAAGGGCCATTTCTTCCACCCAAATTATGGGGGACTGGGAGGACTTTAACACTAAAAGATGGTTTTTGACTCATCTGTCATTGGTCTGAAATGGCAGACAGGTGTAGAAAAGATTTGAGTTCTCAAACTATTTGTCCTTAATTTTGGTTCTTTGGAAATCCTTTGTTTTTTCCTGCCTTTTTCTTCTAGAGAAGAACAAGCCAGAGAGCTGTACCGAAGACTGAGAGAGAAGCCAAGAGGTAAAAGACACTTTAGCTCAGGGTCAGCTTGCTTTGTGTGGATAGTAACTTTGAAGATGTAGTAACATCTGCAAACAAACAGTCCAGAATACTACTAGTTTTTTGTAGTATTGAGAAAACTATCTGCCTTCTAGGCCTGCCCAGACACTAGCAGCACACGGACTCTCCTGGACTTGCCTTTTTTTTGGAGAGGGGAGTCGGGGAGTCAGTTTCACACTAGGCCAGCCTTCCTTTCTTGGTGCTTTGTAAGCTGTTCTCGAAACACCTCTGGAGCTCTTCTCAGAGCAGGCTGTTGCTACAAGCATATGCTGCTGCTTCTGTGTAGGAAGGATAAAAGACATGGTTGTTCCTTTGATACAGTCCCAACTTACCTTTTCAAGTTCTTTAAATTTTGAAGAAGGTGGCTAAAATTCAGTGTAATTCATCCCACTCAAACTTGCATATCCTGAACTTTGGATGTTACAGGATTGAAGCAGCAGTGGAAACAAGCCACTAAGACTCTTTTCACTCTGTCCTGTAAACTTACCTTTCTGTGTAATGCTGACTCTCATTTCAGATCAGAGGACAAGCGGTGACAGCCAGGAAATAGTACGACTGCTCCTACAGGCAATCCAGACCTTTGAAAAAAAAGTTCGAGTCATTTATGCTCAGCTCAGGTGAGCTTTGTAGATTTTATTCGGAGTTGAGAGGAGGCATTTTCTCTTCCAGCAAGAGAAGGTTTAAAACTCAATGCATACAGCTAAGGAGATCTTGCCGTATTACAGGAAATAAGTAACTTCAGAAATGTTCTCCTACTGCAGTGGCCCATGTGTGATCTGATTACTTTTTACTTTTTTTGTAGTAAAACTGTAGTTTGCAAACAGAAGGCATTGGAATTGTTCCCCAGAGTGGAGAAAGTGATGAATCTGATGAGTGAAGATGAGGAAACAGTTGTTAGGCTTCAGGAGAAACGACAGAAAGAACTGTGGAACTTGCTAAAAATTGCTTGTGTAAGTAAAATAAAAACTCCACTTTAACCTGAAAATATGGTTTGTAGCACAGGTTCCTGAAATAATAGTAAATCAAATATGCCCTATGATCCTTTTCTTTATTTTGAATTAGTATTAAAGCCAAGTTCCAGGTTGTCTCGTATTCCTGGCTGCTGAAAACTAGTGGAAATAATTGCACTCTGAATATTCTGTGTTTTCTTCAGAGTAAAGTACGTGGTCCTGTTACTGGCAGTCCAGAGAGCATGAACCCATCACGTCTTGGTAGCTCGGGTCAGCTGCTGCTGCAGGTCCCTTCTGGAACATACAATTTATCCAACTCTGTAAGAAAAAGGTGAGGCAAAGTCTGGAGTTCTTCAGCTGCTACCGCCAGCACTACAAAGCTGGGCTTCCTGCTTTATGAAATAACAGCACACAGGCTTTCTCATATTTTACACTTTGCATTCAGCTTGCATTGTCAATAGTCTTGGTTTACTTAGTAGTTAGACTTCCTGGGTGGGGCTTGCAGATCTTCCTTATGAAAAATGGAGAATCATGTATAGCTTCACTTCCCCCTGCCTCAATAATAAAGATAGTTTTTTGGTTTTCTTCCTTTAATCTGAGATGGTTGGGCTCCCTTGGAAGTACACTGCCAACAAGAACTGCTGAAGCATTGTCATGTAAGGTCATAGTAGCTGAGCTGTATCTTTGAGGAGACTGCTGTAACCAAGCATGTGTAGTTCTGGCTTGCTTAAATGAACTGGGTCACCACTTGGAATGAGAGACCTTGATTTGCTTATTTGCATGTTGCCCCATCCTTAAGTTTATAGGCTGTTCTCAGCTTTTTCTCTAGCAACAGTGGTTCCACATAATAAGAACCCAGTCCCATCTTGGAATACATTTCCTTTCCCCTGTCCAGTGAATCAGGGGCTGCCACCAACTTTTCAAGTTGCAGCATGAATTACAAGCCTATGACCTGACTGACTTCAGTGTTCTGCAGCATATCTGCCAGAAATACTTCTTAATGAGAGAGGCAGCATCTCTTTAAACTGCCATAGAAAATCATAGTGTAATAATTGTCCCTTTCAGTGAGGAGCTACTGCTGGAGTCCCGGAAACTTTGTAGCCAACTGGAAAACGTGATGCATGACACAATGAAGGATCAAGAGCAGAGTTTCTTGGTAATGTATTCATTCTTCTATAAATGGACTGGGGAAGTGCATGGCTTCAGAGTTCTGCTTGTGTAACTTTGCCACCACTAACACAGCTGATTGAAATCTGCAATTTACTCTTGGACAAGGGGAGAGTAGGAGTTGCAGAGATAGGAAGCACCTGCTCCCCCATAATCTGCTGACTGACTGATTCTGCTTGCCAAGACTGGGAGCCACGTGCTGGGGACTTGTTGCACTGAACAGTAAAGGATGGGGCAAAGCACTTGGCCAGCGTACAAAAATACTGCAAAACCGCACGCAAAGTTGGGATGATCGGGTGGCAATACAGCGGTGGGCAGGGATGCTTATGATGCAGAATATTAAAAAGAGTGTAAAATACTAGAGAATGCAAGTAACTTGAGGGTTTCCTTGGCAGCAGTCACATGGCTCATCATGAAGTGATATTGACCAACTTGTTCACAGTAATTTTTTTTAAGACTCTTAACATGCTTCCCCTTTATTCTAGAGAAAGCTCAACTGTAAGCTAGTGTTGAACTTCATTTATTCTTTAGGCTCTAGACTGGAGCTGGCTGCAGCTTCAGGTAGAAGAAACAAACAGTCCAGAACAAACCCAGATGTAAAATCACTTTGGTTGCCTCTGAAGCCATGCTACTTTGGGAAGCCAACTGTGAAAAGCTGCTGCCTCTGAGAAGGGAGTATCAACCGCCTCCTTCTACTGTCACCTACTGCTTCTGTGATACTTACGGCCTAGCTTTTAGTATCCACTTCTCAGACACTTTTTTTCACAAAGATACAGCAGGGAATGCCTGTTCTAACTGCTTGGAAAATGTTCTTAACTGTGCCTTAAGACAGCAGATACTCTCTGTCCTGATATATCTTCCCTTAGGCATCACCCTGTGGCTATTTCGCTGCATTTTACGCTTTCTAATGAACAATGGACAACAAGTGTACCCAGTCACTGGTAGATGTCACCTTCCTAATGAACTGTGAACGTAATTTCTTAACTTTGCTGATTTGCACTTTTTTTCTTTAAGTGTAATGGTTGTATTTACCAAATACTTGTTTCCTATATGGGAACGAAATTATCTAAAACATGTATATTTTTGGTTTGCTTTTTTGGATGCCCTCGATAACGTTATAATGGAAAAAGCTGCTTTCACTGTGCAGATCTCTAAAACATGAAAGGTGTAAGGATATTATCCTAGAAACCACAGTAGAAGGTACAGGTATCTTGAGCATACAGGTATCTCATAACAAAGCATTTGCAGATTATCTATTAACCATGCTTAAAGTTTCATGAAAAGAAAAAAAAAACCCAAAAAACCACCAGCTTGATGGAACTTTGGTGAGAGTCAAGACATGCCAACCTTACGTTCTGTGACCAATTTATTTCATTCTGCTGCAACCCCAAATTTCCACTACAGCACAGAGACCTCCTTTTATAAAAGGCTGTGAAGTATAGGACATGCAAAATGCAATACAATAATGGGGAGAGGTTGGATTTTCTTCTGGTTTTTTTGGAACAGATTTAAAATACAGGAAAACTGAAATGTGGCACAAACATCACAACTTCCATGCACGCCTTCAAGTGTCTTTCTTTGTTGTGCTGGCACTCTCTGGACTTCAGCATCAGGTTAAAGTCATTCTTGGGAAGAGTAGAAAGTTCACACTTCTTCAAATTTCAGAGTAGTATTAAGGCTGAAATGCACTGGGTACACTTTTCCTTCATCTTCCAGAGCACCACCAGTTGTTTTACTTAAAGCTGTGTTAAGCTTCCAGCTCAAATCCCAGACCAATTTTGTGACCTCCAGCACTGAAATTCTTGCCGTCAATCAAGCCTGAGAGGGTCAGCTTTACACCTACAAAAGCAAGTAATGAGAACCATCATACACTGAGATCCCTGTACAGTGCTCTCCCTCAGGTACTTGACCTCACTAAATGTGGCTTAGTTGCTGCAGGAACTTGTGTACATACACATCCTTTACTCCTCTGAGTCTGCATAAAGACTTCTAGCTCCTTTGTTCATCTCTTCTGTTCTTAATACTATTTGCTGCTACCAGTGAGAATTACGTACCAGGTCGCAGGGCATGAGTGTAACCAATTCCAATGAGGCTGGCATTGTTCACTTTAGCCTACAAGAAAAAAAATCACAGTATCTATACTCTGTTTTTAAGTATTCATACAGAAGTGTCCCAGTGCCCTGAGAAGGTGGCTTATGCATTAATGCTCTTCAGCTATTTGTAGACCAACCTCAATTAGAAGCATGTTCCAATCTTTTCTCAGGAGTTTCCAGTTTAAGCAAATGGTGGTCCAATTCTGCCTACACAAAATGCCACACTGTTCTTCACTGCCCCCTCTATTATGTCTCTATATCCTTTAAAGAGCTACTTACTACAGTCCCTCAGAGCCTGTCTTGTTCACATCACTCAGGAGTGATTTTCTTTTTTCTTCTAATGAGCAATAAATGGATATGCAATCCCCTTCTTGCATTACTAAGTTTTGAGCTCTTTACAGTAGTATTTCTCAACTTTAATTTTGGTTCAATGGTCCTGGAACTAATTGTTGTTTTGAAACATAAATGCTCACTACTTCAGTTCTTAGTATTAAAACACACACACGTCAGCTAACATTCAAGGGTTAACTTACTGTTAGGAGAAGGCTGTAAGCTCAGCTGAATTTCCACCATTGTAACTATAACATGGTTTCACGTTATGGATTTAAGAATTAAAAGGACACTGCGTCCTCTCATTACCTTTTAAAATACATTTTGCAGCACACTAGTTGGACTATTTCCCTACGGACAAAATTGTATTTTAGATTTTTTTCCCCCCATGATTTCACAAGTGTGATGTGTGAGGTCCAAGTTTAAATCTGAACCACAACAGAAGCCACAGTTTGCCATCTACCGTACTTCCTCAGTAACTAGTTAAAGCAACTGCTTCATAACACAAATTTTCAGTATTTAGGAGAGCTTGAAATACTCATTTCTGTAACAAAATTCTTACCACAATGGAAGTCTTCTCATCCAGTTGGTACTTTCCAGCAATACCAAAACGTGTGTTGTTACTGCCAGCAGTCCATGCAAGATTGACTGATGTCTCAACCTTGTTATTAACCTTCTGATAAATAGACCCACCAAACTCAGTGCCATCATTCCTGTTTGTAATAGATGCAAGTATGTCAAGCCTTGCCTTGTTCAGTAACTCTTTAGATTAACCCATCCCCACAGTCATTTGATCATTATCTCCTAAAATGAACCAAGAGATCCAATACTTCCCTGAACGCAGGCTCACTACTTCGAAGCTGGAGCTGGCAGACTCCTGCTTATATTCTTTTTTACACAAAACATGTTTTGCTTGCAGAATGGAAGAAGACTTTGCAATGGCCAGAGACCTACAGTTTGAGGTTCTGACAAAAAAACCAAAACCAACAAACCCCACACCCAGATAACCTGGTTGCTTGTCTCAAGTAAGCCAGTGTGCAGTAACACATAAAGGAGACTTCAGTAACAATACAGGAGACTTCAATTATGGGAATGAGAAGACTGAAAATAACGTTGTTGCATTACAGTTGTTTAAATACACCATCTTCAAAGCATCTGAATGCCAAGACTAGAGCTGCACAGTGATGACAGCTGGAGACAAACACAAGGCAACACATGCCTCTCTCCTTCACCTTGGGCATTTCTGGGGGGAGAAACCTTCTGTCTGATGGAGAGAGGGAGAAGGTACAGTAGTTTAATTGAAGGCTCTTTTGCCTAGTGCCATAACAGAAGTTAAAGCTCACAGCTTTTAATTACAAATTAACATAAAGTGGCTTTACATCACCATCTTAGATATACAAACCCCAAAATCACTCTGAAACAAGGTATCAAGACAGCCAAGACTTGGGAAGTTACCCCTGTTTTAGTTGTACTGAAAATGAAAACACTGAATATAAATTAATTTGAAACAAATCAGCATCCCCTTCCATTTACCCACCTTTGACCTAAGGCCATTACTGCTAACTACTCCTACAGTTTTTGCTCCTCTGATAATGTATTTCTAGGCTCAGGTAATACTTACACGTTAGTGTGCAGCTGGAAGTCTCCTGCCTTATATCCCAAGGCAAAGTTATTTTGTGAAAGCTTAGACTTGGCTGTATCAAAAGCCATCTGGTAGCCAGCAAGCCAGCCTTCATAGCCCAACACTGCCCAGCCATAAATGGTTGGTCCAGAGAGATCAATGTCTATGTTGCAGCCTAGATGTACATAATCTCTTTTGTAGGAGGTCTTCAACTTTCCGCTCTTCTTCCTGCAGAGAGAAACAAGCCGTTTTATCTGCAGTAGGATACAAGTATATAATGTATGTAGTTTTATTCCGATATATATTCCTTTACGGCCAGTTAATGAAACTACTGTAATTCCTACTCAAAACTTAACTGCTGATGAAGAGGGCATGGAATAAGGATAATGGTATTACGTATATTCACATGGTGCCACTTTTCCCCCTACCACCTCAAACTCCTTACAATCCTCAAGAAGCAAAAAAACCCAAAATCGTTTCTCCGTAATGCTTTAAAACCCATCCGGTTTCAATTTTTTTTCCCCGCAAGCATCATGTGTTAAGGCATCATCAGTTTCTTTCATGAGCATCCATAACCCTGCAGCAACACCTGTCTTTCAATGATTTTTTTGTCTGTTTGGTTCTCCCCACTGTTCCTTCCTTTGCGCAGTGCTTGCTTTCCTTTCTTCGCTGCTGGGTACCAGTCTGCTCTACTGAAAACGGATTTCTTCATCCTCCAGACATCATCCACTTAGTCAGCCTTTCTCTGTCCCTCTTGTGATACCTCTTCCTCTCTCCAATGCATGTCTCTGTTGATTTTGCTACCAATTCAAACACAACTATGACAAAACTTTA
Organism: Corvus cornix cornix; assembly: GCF_000738735.6. Lineage (NCBI taxonomy): Eukaryota > Metazoa > Chordata > Aves > Passeriformes > Corvidae > Corvus > Corvus cornix. Next base: position 98,586 of record NC_046351.1, on the reverse strand, counting down.
CCACCTCTTTAATTCTCTCCCCAACCTCCTTTCTCTTCCACTCAAGAGACAGAAGTGTGCCTGTTACTCACACCTAGGCCTGGGGTCTCATTTTTGACTTAGCTTCTAATTCCTCATATCCAAGCAGTATTTCAAACTCAAGATTCTTCTGACAGGCTCTCCCCAACAATAAATAAATACCAGTCATTATTTGCAAAGCAGGCACAAGCTTTGTGCGTTATTCAGACATAAACACCCCTCCTTTGCTCTACTACTTACCGAAATTAAGCACATGAGAATTGAGAAAGACAGCTAAGTGCTATTCCACTGCCCATTCTACCTCCTCATTGAACTGTGCACAGACATCTGGCCAAAAGCATTAGCAAAAAAAAAAAATTGGTTTACTGAGTTGACAGCATTAGGACTGTCAACACCATGAAGACCTAGTTGTTTAAGGGGACAGTTAGAGATCTAGTACCTACTGCAAAACAGTAAATTTGCCACTGGCCAAAAAGCTGAAGAATGCTTTCTAGCAGACCTTGTCCTTCTGAGTTCAGTATTATCCACTGCCTGCAGAAGATTCTACAGTGACTGCAGAATCTTCTCCAGTAAGTGCTGAGCATTTACACAATGAGCAGAGTAAGTATTTTTAGAAGTTATGGGAAATTCTAGCATTCCTTAGATAAAGGCAATAGAAAACATTTACCCTGTGTTTGGTACAAATGTACTGTCAAGAGCAACCTTCAATCCTTCAGCCAACTGCAAAGAAAAATAGACATCTGCTCAAAAATCGGTTGAAACATAATTTGTTGTATTCCACTACTAGAACTCTACTTCCTGTCTAAAGAGAAAGCAAAATACAACCCTAATGTCTCCCTCATGATTTTCAACAAAATCTGAAGATGCTGCATGATGAAGCATTAAAATAGAACTTTTTCTTCCCACAACGAAGCCCTTTAACAGCACAGACTTGGTGGGTATGCTTTTACATACAGGAAGATGACACATCTAGTGCTGAAAACAAGAAATTATTCACAGAATAATGACAGAAAGAAAACTACTCAGTTCACGTTTGCTTATTCTTTATAGTTCCAGCAATCCATACAGTAGCTCAAAAATTTCTCTCATAATCTACAGATACTCTGTTAAGACAGAGCGTATAACCAAAGTGTATAACCGTCTCATTTTCCCCCACCTTTGTTATGCTCAGACAGCATTTTCCATTTCAAAGCACGGGTAAAAGTACAAACATGAATGGCCATACGTGGCAGACAGCACTACAGAATTTTTACTATCTTTGGCATCTTTACCTTGTACTTGAGGCATTCAGTGAAAGGCATAAACCTATTAAGGTCCAAAAGAACCGTGTTTTGAGAGTGCTGTATGCTAGCAGTCCTTTGCGTAAGGAGCGCCAAGCTGCAAACACTCATCTTTCTCTTCAACCTTACAAAATATATTCAATCTCAAGGCAGCCAAACTTAAGTCCTTACACATTAAAGCACTTAAAATTATGAGACCTGTCTTTGGTTTCCCTGCATGACTGCAGCAGTGACAGTTCTACATGGTTAGGTTCATTCAATCAGCTAGGTAATTCCACACACCTGTAACTGCAGTAACTGTACCCCCAAATCATTACCTAGCAGCACACGGCTCTGAGAATGCCAGCACCCCCCACTCCCAGCCTGCGTGTTCTGCAAATATATATAGCTTCTTTTAGTACTCCAGATTCTTTTGTGCAATTTTCATTCTCCAATGTTTTCTGTTCAACTCAACACTTTCTCATACCAGTTGCAGGAACATTTCCAAAGTATCTATTTGGTCTTACCTGATCCTCCACAGAAACTTCTGTTCCCAATGTGTTATCTGTGTTCCACTTCTGGGTGAATGTAAGTCCATAGTCTTTGACCTTATATTTGGTCTCTAGACTGCCTGAAGCCTTGCCTGTGTCCGTGTTGGAAGAACCAGTTGCAGTGAATTCCTGTCAAGAGCATAGTATCACAGAATCACAAAACAGTCTTGAGTTGGAAGGGACCCAGAAAGATCATCGAGTCCAATTCTTATGTGAATGGCCCATACGGAGATCGAACCTGCGACCGTGGCGTTATTAGCACCATGCTCCGATCGACTGAGCTAATCACAGGGTCATGAGTTTCAGCAGCCTTTATATTTAATTACACTCAGTTTTACCACTTGTCAAGTGCCAGCACTCACACCCTTAGGCCTTTTGACAGAACCCTCAAAATCATCATTGTCCTCTTCACTATCCCCGCCTAAAATAATTTCTTTTGCGTCACAAAATGCTACGCCTTCTGGCATCCCGGTTCTGAATATTTCTTTTATTGAGGTGTACTGATAGAGCCTTGGAACTTGCCTAGGTTGGAAAAAGCCCTATTACACAAAGACATGACACCTTCATTTACTTTTTGTCATGGCAGTTTGATTACTTGCTCCCCCCAATCTTAACTTTACCACACTTTTCCCCTAGCTTATCTGTCAAAAAAATCCTTTTTCTGACTTCTTTTTTTTTTTTGTCAAAGCAGCAGTTATTTCAACATTCCTGTACCCTCAAGTGAATCCATACCCAGATATAAAAAGATACTTGCTTAGGATACAAAGCTGTATATATTCCTGGATTTTTCCTCACAATCTCTTCTAATTCCCTTTATCATCTTACTAGTACTGTCCCAACTGTGGATGAAAAAGCACCTGCTGCAGTCCTGGAAATCCGCTCCCCCTTAGGAAAAGCAATCCTACATTCAAGTTACACTGTTAGATGAATAGCAAAAAGAAGAAAAAAAAAAAAAAAGAGTTTTTTCTCACATTTCTCCAAACATTTTGTGTGTTTCTTCATTGTAATTATTTTTTTGCCCGTGTTTCAGCAGTGAAAATGTTTTTTGGAGAACTGATGCTTTTCACACCGACTACTGCACCCTAACATTATGGTTCCCCCTACCATTTATGCTACTGTCATTTAGACTCTTCATATACTGTGGTGATGACTTTAGTACCATCCCCAACAACTTCTCTTTCATTACATCAGCCAGTAACTCCACTTCAGAAGCTAAGTCACCCTTCATAAGGCACCTTCAAATTGTAGACCTTTCCTCCTTTACAGTATCAGAAAGTAACGTGACCCCCACAGCACCCTGACATCTCTCTGTCAGGCTGGTCCTTCACTGAGTCGTGTAATGGAACCAACCACTTTGAATTTTGTGTGACATGTATTCTGTAACATGCTATTCGGCCAGTCCTCCGCACATCAGAGCTTCCCGTTATTTAGTGGACTTGAAGTCTCAATATACGTCTCTCCTGGAATAGCTCAAGAGGTCTACTCAGTGCTTCATGCGCAGCTGAGTATTAAGCAGCAAATAGGCATATTGCTGCAAGAGTAAGCTCAAGGTGTATGAGTTAGGTTTTAAGAAGCATCTGAGAACTGCTCTCATTTGTTATCCTCATCTCCCAAATATTTTCCTTGAAGAACAACAAATAATCTGTCACTACATTTCCAAGTTACGTCTCTCTTGAAGTTTCAACATTGAAAGATACAGTACTTAAGAAATGGCAGGATCCATTGCCAACATATCCAAGCTTTGGAACCCTGACTTTTGAGATCCTTCTAATTCCAGGTTTGTATTCCTGGATGCTGTGCACATTACTTTCACAATTCTGGACTTTGCAACGCATACAAGGATACAAAGACTGTCTTTAAATGGCTGTGAAGTGCTAGGGAGCCAGGTCACATTCCTTACACACAGGCTGGGGCTGTGAGGGACACTGCTGGCCTGGGGGGCAGACTTGCTTAAGCTAAAGCACCCCTGCAACAGCACAGCAGTTATAACAACACATCTAGCCAGATAACAAAAACGTGACAGAAGCCAGGATGCGTTAAGATTACCCTTTAAGATAATTGCTACACAGTGTTCTAACGTCAGGTTCCACAAATTCAGCGTAAAGACAACTCAAACCTGCGTCAGAACTCAGTAAGTAACTGAAGTAACTTTCTTCTAATCTTAGAGCAGGTAACTGACTAAAAAAGCTTGGTTTCTTTCTCAGATCAAGCAAAGGAGGGATTGTAATCACTTGTCTCAAAGCCAGAGGATACAGAAAACCCTGCATTGTCCTATGATCAAAAGCCAAAGCATTCTGTCAGGCATCAAGGACTCAATCTGCTTCTGGAAGCAGAAGCCACAGAGTCAGAAGTCTGCTGCCAATCAGTCTTTATCTATGCAAACCAGAACATCTCACCAAACCATCATTTCATGAATTTTTTGTAGCTGAAAAATCAAACTCCTTCTGGCTCCATGTCACACACCAGTCTGCACCAGCAGTTAAGCTTAGCTTCTCATTGTCCTTCTAGCTGATGGTGCCCGGCATCTACAGGAATGCCATGCACTTAGTAGGCAAAACCACTTGCAATCTATGAAACAATTATAGTCACTAGACACTATCATTGTGGTTTTCTAGGTCTACAGGTATCACTGTTGTTTTCTAAGTCCACAGGAAAAACATCCACGTTTGTGTCATAACAATCAGAGGTACTGTTAGTATCCATGTATGAATTAGATCTCATGCTTCGTTCCTAACTTCATCTCCATCCCCAAAACTCTATTTTCTTGTATCAGAATCCTCATCAGAAACACTAACAAGCTCAAATCCTGAAGCAACAGACAACTGTACCAATACCATATCAATCTTGTTTTCCCTCTCGCTGTTTTTACAGTGTTCTTGTTGTGGATTGTTGGACAAAGATTGCAAATGGCTTTACATACATGGATCATACAGCAGATTTAGAGCTATGGAAACAGTCAAATTGCACAGCGTGAATAACAACACGACTACAAACAATTTAACGGTTTACAAATGACAGTATGCAGCACAGAAAGCCTTGTCAGACAAAGCATTAAAGAACCAACGTGTCAAAACAGTCACTATTCTTACCAACTGGATAAACATCCAATGAAAATTGCATGGAAAAGAAAAAGCCCATTTTAGAACTTAATACAGTTGTTCATGTTCCATCACAATCAGGAGATGGCATCATTAACTATTAGCATATTATTTGAAAATCGAAACTTCCAGCCAGGAAAATGTCCAGCCTGGAAAACTGCCTATCAACGAGATGTCAGTAAGCGGAGGCAGCCACAGTATGGAGACCACACAGTTCCTCTTGCCCACACATTCCTGGTGCACAATGCAAGTAATCATCAAAAGCTCAACTGAGACAGAATACAGTAATACAGAAGTAAGAATTTACACCATTTGCATAATAAGAATGCAAGAAAAGAAGGGAGCTAAGGCAAATATGGCTATGAAGTAGGCTGAAAAGCAGCTCATCTTACCAATCAGAACAGCATTGAGTGGTAAGATGTGGAGAACTCAGAGTCAGTGTGAGAAAAATATTATCTAGTAAATGGTATATGCCTGTGGTTAAAGGTCAACATTAGGACACCCATTCCTGGTTTTGCCAGCCCTCCTGTGAAATTGTGAGGAAGCTTCAATTCTCCATCGTTAAAATGGGGACCACAGAGATTCTTGTTACTTGGAATGCTAAAGCTTACTTAAAATCTCAAATTCTATGTATTGGGTACCACAGAAGGACTGTTTTCAGTCTTAATTAGGTCTTGAATTTTAAGCACAGTGGAAATGAGTGAGAATGCAGTTAAGTTAAACTCTGGTGCTTATTTGCCCCTTGACCTTGTGGATAAAAGTCCCTCTGGACTAAAAATCCTACGAAAACCAGTAACAGCAGGGAAACTCAGTTGCATTCATAAGTAGAAATGAGAGCTACGTAAGGTGAAAAAACTCACGTTTGGGATGCGTTAATGGGAACAGGGAGGAGAGTAACAACAAGATGAGTGAAAATTCTTGCACACCACAGGAAAAGAAAAGACTGCTACATCAGGTACGTACTATTGTAGAAATAGTTCAGTCAGCTATGAGTTTTAAAATGAGAAATGAAAGAGAGAAGCAACACCTGCCAGCAAGTTAATACTTGTTACCAGTTCAGGAATTTGTCCTTCCATTGCCATGCTGGTGATGTTGAAAGCCCCCAATACTTACCACCCCACTGGAAGACTTGGTCTTCAACTCTAACTTGACCATTCCAAATCCTGAAAATGAAACAGCACACAGCACCTGTTTCACTGCAACATACAAACAAGTCTTACTTCCAAGATACCCAGAGTAGGCCAGATAGGGTACACCGACCTGAAACAGCCTATTTTCATGTTTAAACAGTTGTTGATCATACCAATGGTTATGAGGATTATGAGAAGAATGGCTGAAGGAATTGTGACAACCCAGAGTAAGTGGCCTCATAATCTATAGTCATAATAGACACCACTCATCAAGTATCTCCACCTTTTATAGCTACCTGCAGTCTGGGACCCATCAACACAGTTAACCCTCTCTTCTGATTTACTTACTTTACATTTGTATTTCTGATTGCAAGGCGGGAAACTTGTCTTTTCCTCTACTCCAAAAACCGTATGTTTCAACTTACTTCAATCAGTGCCATATACAGAGATACTATTGCTTTCTTCCTTTTCTGTCTGCTCTGAATCTGGGGAAATACCTTGCGCAAAGCAGAAAAGCTTGAAGTAACTGACACCAAAGCAGGAAACTTGAGTTGATTTTTAGCAAAGTCTGAACTCCAGGGTGGGAGAGAACAGACCACAGTGCATTTTAGTTTTATGTAGCATGTGGATTCGGGATACAAATGAAATCTTTATTACACACAAAATCAGATTTTAAAAAATCAACACTTCCTAGTACTGTTTCCAGAAAAGGGAGAAATGCAAATACCATGAAAATATTTGCACTCCAGCTTTAACAATAGGCTTAAAGATCACTCTGCCTCAGGAACCTGTTTATTGCCACACATGGTCTCCCCTATGGCAATCTACATCAGTATCTCTGATTTCATGACTAAATAGAAAAATCAGAAGGTAAAAAAAGGGTGCAGCATTTTTCAGAGACTGTTCTGGAGTGCATCTTAGGGTCAAACTTGTAACCTTCCCCTCAAAGGGAAGTCTTTGCCACTGCAGTACTTTCATAACACATATCCAAAGTTCAGAATCAAAAGGGGCTGGATACTCCAGAGGCCTCTGCTGATTTTCTGCCATAAGATGTTAGGGAATCTCTGAGGTACTCACGTTCTTACTGGCATTTTCAAGATGCCTGAGGAAAAAATGTGAAAGGTGATCAAACCATCATCACCGTCTTACTTACCATATCCCTTGTTGAATACATCCCTGGCAGACTTTCCCAAGTCACTGTACGGTGGTGGGACAGCCATTGGATCTAAAACATACGGAAAGCTGTAAGAATTTTAGCTGTAACAGCATAGAATCTAAACTATATCCAAAGCATTTATAAATGTCTATGAATACATCACCAACACAGAACTAACAGATCTTTGAAGAATGTTCATCAAAGTCATCCTTGCATCATTGTTGCTTTGTCAAAAACAAGCTTCGATTCAAGGACGTTATGAAAGCCAATCCATTATTTAGAATCACTGAACCCCAGGTATTACATTCAACTACATATGCTGGCCTCACAGTCTTACATTGCAAAAAGAACTCACGGGAGCCTCACTGCTGTTCTGATAACAAGGAAACATCGCTTTTGTGACAGGACCCATTCTGAAAGGGACCCCACGTGGCAAACGACGTCAGCACTTAACAAGCCCAAAGGAAAACCAGTCTCACTTCCATCTGCACTTGTGACTTCACAGAAAGCTTCTTCAGAGATGTGAAAAATATAAAACACATCGCGGTACACTGTCCAGTAGCCATCAGTGAGTACTTTTGCACTGCACCCACAGAGCAACAAAAACTAAATTTGCTAACATGGGTACATTTCCTAATACTGTTACTGCTACATTGGAGGACAAAGCTCAAAAGGACAGGCATTTAATATTGCAGCTTAGATGATACATTTTGTTAGTTACCACAATTTAGAGATTTTACATCAGAAAGTCCACAGTAAAGAAGTAGGAAAACTCTTCCCCAGTGGAAAATTAGCCTTCCTCTTCTAAAATAAGTTTGCATGAATGCAAAGGCACACCTGCTCTGGAAGAGAAAAGCTATCAAAGATGCTCCTTTCATTTGATTTTAAGGGCAATTCTTTGCCATTCCTACTGCTGATGCATTTGGTCATATTCTTCTCTGCAACACCCAGCACCAGAAATCCCTGATCCCCCATTTGTTTATACCAAAAGACTGAAAGACTAATCTATAAAGCAATGATGAGAGCAAAACACGTGGAAGTCCTAAAGTTATCACTTGTATTCCATCATTTTAGTTGCGTACCTATGTACTCACTTTCCCTGTCGCAAATGCAGCACTACTGTCCTGCTTTCAGACAGCAAGCCCTTCCTAAAATGAAGCACTTGGGCAATTTACATCACACAGTATACAAACACTCTTTGTTCGGTGACTTAATAACTAACCTGCACTATCTATCTATCTATCTATCAGTACACAGGCTCGATGATCCTTGTGGGTCCCTTCTAATGCAGGATATTCTATGCTTCTATACGTACCTGTGGGTTTAGAGGATCTGGAGCCCGTGGAAACATTACAGAACGCTCCATAATCGTGGATTTGTAGCTGGCCCTCCCCACCCCCCGCCCTTGCACAAGAAATAACAATACCCGTGAGGCCGGTTTCACATTTCCTGACGGACGCGGCGGGGCCTTGCCCATGGCCGGCGTCGCGCACCTTTGGCGGCAGAGCCGGAGCGGCGGCGGCTGCGCGGGCCCGGGAGCGCCGCCCCCGCCCCGGCACTGCCCGCGTTACGCAACGGGTAACGGAGCGGGCGGCTCCGGCGCCTCTTCGTCTCCCCGGCTACCGGCGCCGTGGGAACACTCGGTCGCAGCCGCCCCACCACTTCGTCCCTCCCGGCCGAGAAACCGGAGCGGCTGGCAAGACCCCCGGCCGCCCGGTCTCAAGAGACAGAGCCGGCCCGCGTGCCGGGGGTGCCCCTTTCGGCAGCCCGTGGACCTGAGGACGAGCAATTGCCGCCGGAGCCAGCGGTCGGCGCCCCTTCGGGCCACTGGCCCAGCCCCGCCGCGGCAAGGTGACTCCGGGGACGCCCGCCTCGGCCGCGCTGAGGCCCGGAGGACACCACCGGGCTCCGGCCGGACATCGCGGGACCCGGCCCGCCGCGGCCCATGTCCCCTGCGCGCCCCCGGCCCCGGCGCTACCTGCCGCCCGCGCTGCCTCCGCTCCGGCTCCCGGCGCCCCAACGTCCGCGTGCGCGCCGCCGCCGCTGCGCACGCGCTCTGGCCCGGCCCGCCCCCCGGGCCCGCCGCCGGCCCCGCTCCCCCCGCGCGGTCCAGGCACGGCGGCGCCGCGGGAGCGCGCCCAGGAGCGCGCCCCGGCCCGTGCCGGTGCGGCCAAAGGCGGCACTGCAGCCGGAGCCGCCGCCGCTCTCGGCGGCCGGTACAAATCGGTGCTTGGGAGGCACGGAGGAGGCGCCTGCGGAGGTATTCAGTGCCGCAGGCCCCGCGCCCACGGAGCTGCAGGGCAGCCCTGCCTCACCCAGCCTGTCAGAGTCGGTATGAGACTCTAGCGGGCACTAAAGCTCCTCTCAAACCCTTCAACCTACCTACAAACATCCTTAACTCATCGTCAGCCCCATTTTGAACTACTGCGCAAACTCCTTCGTAAGGGCCACTATAGCCCTGAATTGAAGGAAGGAGACAGGCTCACCCAATATTGAAGCAAGACTTGGCAACTGGGACAAAACCAAACACTGACAGAACAGTGCAGCCAGTATTGCTGACAAAGCCCAACTGTTATTCTGCACATAAATAAGGTTGCCTATGGGCCCACCAAGAGTATAGTACGTGCCTAATTACACAGGTTCCCTGCAATAGGCACAAGGTTCACAGCTATTGCCTCCCAAGACTACCAGACATCTTGCAGTCTAGTAAAGCAGTCTAGAAGAAAAGCCAGTCAAACTGATATTTAGGGAGTGGGGAAAGGAAAGAAAGAAAAAAATAGGACACATTGTGTATTTATACAGTTCACGAAGACAAGCAAGCTCTCTGAAGAAGCCTTTTGGGTTTTTTTTGCATGTAGAAGAATTCACAGTATCATGGAGAGAGATTGCAAAGCCAACAAATTCTGTATCAAGGCCCAAGACAAAGTAGTCTTCCAAGCTACCTGTTGAAGAGGATGGAGAATGCATCAGTGTAATGCTATGTGCTGCCCAGGAAACATTTGTAAACATGGTAAATATGTGTTACTGCTTTTTGATCTCCTAAAATTACAGCTAATAAAACAATAATCAAATGCCATTACACATTCATGATGGAATATTCAGTCTGTTTATTCCTACTGACTACTGAAGAAAATACTAAGTATATCAGCTAGATGTATTTTTACAATCAGACATCAAAATACTTCACATAGTACCAACTTAACTTCTAGTTACCTTACATACTACTGCATGCATTAACACTGGAGAATATTCCCAGAAAAGAATTAAAACTCCCAACAAGAAAAATGGAAGAAAATATAGGGATAACTAAGAGCATCAGCCTATAATCTCCATTACTACAATTGATCAACTCTCCTTGTATAAGAACAAGTCAAAAATGTAGTTGTTCTGCAGGCTTCAGTCAGATAAAAATAAGAAATAGTATTATGCCTGTTTCATGATTCAGGCCAGGTTAAGTAGTCTAACAATACATAATCCTCTCTGCCCTCATAGATGCCGATAAAGAGCCTATCCATTAAGAAACCAAGAGAACTGTTATATAGTTAGCAGTAGTCGATTTGACTATGTACAAAATAGTCTCATCTTTTCAAGCTTGCAGTTCTGTAATATGGTTGCCTTACTGCTACAAGGTATTCAAATACAGTAGCAGCAATACATTCTATGCTCATGCTCTGTAACACACAGAAGCTAGCAGTTTACTACTTTGAAAAGTTTTAAGTTGACCAACAAAATCCCTGTCCCAAATACAACTAGTAATGCATTCTTGAAGAGACCTCTTCTCACATCCAAAATATTCATTACCTTTCCCAACAATTAAAGTGGAGGTATGTAAAATAAGATTTGACAGGTTTGCATATAAAAAAGGGCAGATTGAATCTACAGGAGCAGTAGCAGTGCATCAATTAATCAGACCAAGCCAAACAAGTTAAATGAAACACAGAGCACTGCAATCAATGGCACTACAACATATCTAGTAGCAAAATTCATAGGTCACGTGCAACAGCAGAATGGTCACCTTAGCATATAACCCATATTGAAAGATTTTACAAGTAACTACACAAACAACTCATCGTGAGCTTCAGCACCACACCAAGACACTTCACACAGGTATGAGGAGATACAGACAGTAGTTGAAAACAGTACTCTTTAGGAGTACTTCACGATATAGCCCGCTTTTTCATTCTGGTATCTACATATATAAATATATAAGATACAAAAAGAGATGCTGGATGCCCCATCCCTGGAAACATTCAAGGTCAGATTGGACTGGGCTCTAAGCAGTCTTATCTAGTCAAAGATGGCCTGCTTATGGCAGGGGGACTGGACTACATGATATTTAGGGGTCCCTACCAACCCCAATTATTCTGTGACTATATGAAAATGAAATCTCCCAGGATTTATCTTCGCTAGACATTTTGTACGAGTGCCATGGACTTGCTTTAGACATCAGTAATATACAGTTTTTCCAGTAACATCCAAAGTAAGACTATGGACTTTCACATGTTCATAAGCTATGAAAACACCTCTCTAGGCTACAAATCCAGGCAAGCAGTTAGTTATTCACTCCGATCCTTTGGCTCTCGGTACTTCCACTGGATATAGTCAAAGATGTCTTTTTCGCATTCTACTGGCAGGGCCTCTCCAGCAACTCCTGCAAGCAAATTACACAGGCTATTTGAAAGGTGGAAAGCATGTACCATTCAGAAATGCCAAATGCACTGCAAGATTAAGACAAAACTGCTGTAGGTAAAAGACCTAAAAAACCCACCCAGAATGACCTCCCCACCCTCTGTGAACTTTTCATAGTGTTTACATACTGATTCTCATTAGCATCAAAGGAAACAAGGTCATGAATTAACTTTGGGGCCATGTGGTTATGCAGCTGAATAAATTCATAATTGTGTGTGGGTATATAGAGTCACCTCTCCTCCGAAACAAAGCAACTGAAGGATATGACATACCCTGTGAAAAGAGTAGGAAACCAAGTATGTGCTGTCCATGACACAGAAAAAAAATCTTTAAATCAGTAAGACTTTAAGCAGATTAGGTGGCCCAAAGAGGTAACTTTGTGCCACAGAGCTGTCTGTACATAAGTGGGCTGCCCCTTCTTGCTGTAATGGTGTCCAGTACCAAAAAGGACACCGTGAAAAATTTCACCAACTATAGCATTTATCAGAAGTATTTCCAAAACACTGCAATCAACTGAAGAAGATCACACAAACTGCATAACTAGAAAGAATACTCCGTGCAAAGGCCCAGACTTACCAGTAACACCCAAACGACGTATGGTATATTCATTGATTGTGAAGCCCATTTCCAGAGCATGAGTTCTCATGTTCTTATTGAATATATCACTTCCTGTGAAATACAGTACACCACAGTAATACTGATCTTTCGGGATAAGCCTAGAATAAAAAACAGAAGCACAGACTTAGGACAAATACGTAACAAAAAAGTTACAAGCCATTTAGAATTCAGTCATTCCGACACTTGTAGGTTTACTTTGTATTTATGTGTATACATTCTGCAACTCTGTACAATTAATTTCCCACAAGCCAGATGCAAGAATGAAAGGAACTGCATATCAAAGAAAGGTTCAACACATCCACCCTTACCCCGAAGTTATTGGTGTTCAGCCACTACCCGGTTATGATGCTTGCACTCCTGCCAAGAATCAGTGTCAAAGCAGGAAGATAAAATAGGACAATTCTGAATCTGAAGAGAATATAATTATTTGAAACACAGCATTATTGCTAATAACCTGTTGTAGTTACTGGCAATTGTCCAGTGGCTGCCACACTGCAAAGGCATTAGAAACCCAGTAAATGTCACATTCTGAACACGGAAATAGAGATTTGAATGCGAAAACCGATGCAAATGCCTACTCTGTAGCAGACAGCTAAACTAGGGGTTTGGGTGGGGGTTTTTGATGTGTGTACCGGATGTCGATTCTCCTATGTGGATAGGCTGTTCCATCTTCTTTATCTGGCAGCTGACAGACACCCTGTGAGGAAGTAAGGCAAGCAAGAAATTCAAATGAAATTAAACAGATTTGAGAACCATCTTTACCTCCGCATCCCTAAACAACCTCTAAATAATCCTCAGTCATCCTGGAAAGCAAAGATAAATCCCTGCTGAATTGAATAAATATTTTACTAGGACAGCCAGACATCAGAATACAGTGAATCACTATTTTACACTGTTATGAGAACTGTTGTTCAATGTAGCATATAACTGCTTCTTAAATTTTTATTGCACCAGGAAGGATCGCAGGATTCCTCATTTCCCTGTCCTAATTATTATCAGGGTTTTCAGTACGTACAAATATCAGCAGGTTAAGAAAAGAAAAAAACCCTGCACTATCAGCATGGGATCTAAGAAAATTAATGTTCTTGTAATTCATTACTTGCTTTAGGCATCTCACATAATCCCTATTATATCCTGTGTCTAGTAGCTTATCCATTAAATCTGTTCTGCAGCAAAACTGACACAAAAGGAGACAAAAGTATATTATGTATTAGACAAAATCAGGTAAAAATAGCTCCGAGATCAAAGCTAAATGTTTCCAAGATCCTGACGCACAGTAACAGAAGTGGTCACCGGTGCAACTGAAGAGGCGATGCTGCGCTGAGGTTCCAGGAAACATCCAGCAATACAGACACAACTGACATTATGTGAGGAAGGTTATGTCAGCAGGGTTCAGAACTATGCAAATACCTGCACACTTTCAAATACTGACATCTTACCATATGGGACTCCCTGAGTTAACTGCAGAAGTTCTTACGAGGTGCAAGGGGGAGAATTAAAAAAACAAACACAGACACACCATCCCCCACCCCCAATTCCAGCAGTCCAAGCAACATATCTTGTATTCATCCTAGCTTCTGTCAGGAAAAGTAATTCCCCCACAACATCCTTCACCACCAAAAAAGCTCTTACCATGAATTTTGTGTCACCTTTAGAAAGCATATCTGTGACAAAGTGGACTTTTTCTAGTTGTTCTACAACATGACGCAGGAGTTTCGACTAGGAACAACAGTAAAGAAGAAGAAATTACTTCACAAATAACAAGAATATCTTACCTATTTACTAGACAGAGGCTCATATAAGTATAGGACATCATCATAATTATATGTACTATTCTACACAAAATCTGACCCAAATGGAAAAAACCTAACAATGATACCAGGAAAAAGCTAATAAAATTATAGTTGTGCAACATAAAAACCATTTCCACCAATACCCCCATGTGAGATTGCCTTTAGTTGGAAATGACAAATCTAATTCAGGTTTTAAACAATGAATCTATAGAAGCAACACAAGAAGAAAAACCACTGTCATTAATATCACTTCAGAGTTAGTCCCAAAACATTACAAGGGCAGCAGGACAGTTTCCTATCATCTAAATGATTATGGCTACATAAAGAGATACTCAGTCTACCTTTAATCCAGCTGGCTTTACAGTTCTGCATTATAAAAGCACTCAAATTCAAGGGAGTGGGGGAATGCGTGTGACAGGAAGAGGAAGGACAGAAGGATAAAAACAAGCATATTGACCAGTTCTGCAAGAGAAACGCAATATAATACACGGACTTGAGAAGTAATTTTAACTCCTCAAAATAAACATGGTGATCCAAGAGAAGAGTTTAATATTATAGTAAATACAAAACCACAAAAAGCTGCAATACAAGTCTGAGACTATATGCAAGGTACAGTACTGATCCACAGCATCTGAGAAACACACCTGTTTGGATGATTCAGATGTGAAGCTGGGATGGGTTAGGAGAACATCCATATCACCACTTGACTCTGCACCTAGGCAAGAAAGACGCAAAGAAAAATCCTTCTGTGTACAGCAAAGTATACTAATGTTGGTGAATGTCCATCTTACCTCTTCTTGGAAACATGTTTTTCTAGCAGAAAATGGTCGCTATTCTAGGTATTAGTAAAAAAAAAAAAGTCTCATAGTAAAAGAATCTTGTTATTTCATCAAAAGGTTTATACACCCCATACCTAAGAAAAGATCCAAGGCTTTCCTGCTGCACTCTATAGCAACGAAGCACAAATGTCGTTCATGTAAAAACAAAGCAAACAATTTATGTTACAACATCCTACTCTTTATGGGGGAAGGGTGGAGAAGCAAAGATTTATGTGTCTCACCACCGAACTAGCTAGTCAAGACAATACTAACAGGAAAGGCCAGGTTCCAGCATAGGCTCTCTCAAGAAGAACAACACACAGAGTAACTTGTCTTGCTTATTATCCCAAAATAAAGATAACAAGATCATAGCGTACCAACCTCGCCTAAAACTGCCACAGACTGTAGCAATATAGTTTGGGTCCAGCTTCTTTATCTCCTTCAGCACAATTTCCTACGTAAAAAGGAAAGAAGCGTGTTTAGAGGCGTCAGTCATTCACCAGCCATCAGTACTCACATTCTTAACAAAGAGATCTTACCTGCATTTGCAGCATTTCTTCCCTTGGGATTCTTTTCTCGAAATCTTCAAAATACCTGCAAGTACAAAAATAAAAATATCTCAAAGAGTGGCAGGGGCAGCATCTTAAAATTGTAGTCAATTAAATGTATGTCAGAGGAAAGAATACCATCTTACAAAAGCTCCCAACTCTCATCAAACATCTCAGAAAACATCTTGCAAGGCAACAGCAAAAACTCACAACTGCAAGTTTGACAACGCTCGGAACACGGTTTCAGTATTTCCACTGGATACAAAGAGCTGCTATGAGGTGGGAGTAGTATTACCATATAACCAATTGCTTAATATTTACTTAGCCCTCTGAAAATACAAAAGGTTCCTGACGAAACAGCCCACCAGCTGAGTGGAAGGGGTCCCTCACCCATGGTCAGAGGTGACCTATTCTGGAAAGAGTTAAATGGAAGCTCCCGACTCAAATACAGCTCCAGACATATTTGCCTTCCACTGTAAAAATCAGATTGTCAGCATGCTGCTTGACTGTGGAGAAAAAGAGGCCAAGTAAAACAGCATTTGGTACATCTGGTTCACTTGCAGCTTCTGACAAACACAACTGTAGTTCTTCCAGAACCAGCACACCAGACACTCAACAAGCAGCATTCAAGTAGACAAATACTGAAGGACAAACACACACTCTGCACAGCATTCTCAAGTTCAGACATGCAAAGGTCTTACCTCATTCACAGCACATAAAGAAACAGTCCAGGCCACTTCTATGCAGATCATGAAGAAACACCACTACAACCTCACTAAAGTGGTTCTCCATGAGCTAACTGAGGAACTTGATATTAACTTCCTTCTGAATGGAGACTAAGCCTTTCAACCCCAATGAAACAAAAGCTCTAAATAACTGCTGAAAAGCACATAGAACACAGAGAGAAGAGAACCTTACTCGGCCTGCATAATCTTACGTTACATCCTGGTGTATGAAGGACTCATTAAAAATGCCAAGCACTTGCACCCAAGAAAGCTTACTTCAACCCAATTCGCTGGTGATGGGTCAGCTTGTGCTCAATTTTTCTTAGATCTAGGAAAAAAACCCCAAACAAAATAGTTAACCGAGGACTAAAAATCTTACAGTAAGTTTCCACCAATGCAAAGATGACACATGCAAAAAATACCTAACGAGAACGCAACCTCAAAGCAGGGAATTTCAAGCTATCTACGCAACAGCTGATAGGATGACCACATATGCACAGAGCACTTCTGAGAAAGACTTAATAGACCACCAAAGAGCCAAAATCCTCATTATCTTCCACGTAACCTGCACGTCCTTTACTTTGGATACGTACAGTATACCTTAAGCCTGTGTACTAGCTTTACAATCTTGCACACCTTCCTCAAAACCTAGGGCATATATGCTACTACTGTACCACTGTAAAAGAGGCAGCTTGACAGAAAAAAAGATTACTGGAGCATGAACAGAGGCCCCAAATTTACACTTACCTTCTAGAGTCTTAATTCCTTCCTCGACAAACTTCCTAGCGGCAGCAGGACTGCGAAGAGACAAGGCAGTCTGGCATCAGGAACAGTAAGAATCTTACGACACTGAATGAGACATTAGAATTCTTTATAACTATCTCAGTTCTTAAAGGCCAAGACTGAGGTTGCTTGTGCTGTTTACATCTTTTCAGCATACTCATTTTCAGTTAATGCTTTCCACTTCAACTCCTGTGCCACAAAGTCTGTAATTGATGATTCTATACCCTTTTGTCTCAGTCAATCCTGTAATCACGACTGCAGTGTGTCAGTGGGGGCATTACATCATCAGCTCAGGCTCAATCTCTTCATTATTTGCAATCACCCAAATTCTGCTCATAAGTCTATCAAATGAACAGGAGAAGGGGGGGAAAAAACGAAAAAACACCCCAAGAAACTTTTACCCAATGCCAGTGACTCGCGTCAGGAGGTTGATAGAAGCACTTGTATCATCTTGTCGAATCTACAAAAACAAAACAACGCAACCCAAATCCTTCTTTGCTCCATTTGCAATAAACAAAAAAAAAGCCTTGAGAAGACAAAACAGCCTAGTCAGGCTCAGGCTCCGGTCTGGAGGTTCACTGTAAGTCACTGGAAAACAGTACCGAGGGTAGTACGGCACATCACAACAATGCCACACGTAACTAGCCTGAAAACCGCCCAACTATCCATGCTAAGGCGAACAGCAGGCCTAAAGCACAAAACTCCACGGCCTTCCAGAGACAGAATTCCACTTCTGACAGAAGACCTGCGCATGCCAATCACGTAAGCTAACATATTTTCATAAACAGACGGTTTTGAGGCTTTGGCTGAGCTTCTCAATCCTTGATTCTTACTTACCATACACTCTGCGTTCACCATTCCTAAGATTCTCCAGGGACAACAACAACAGAAATGTGCAAAGCAAGCAGGCTACTTTGCAAGTTATCAAGGAAAGCAACTATCGAGAACCACAGAACAGGGGAAAGAAACCCACCTTTTCCAATTTGCGTAGTTTTCCAGTGGATAAGAACTCGTCTATCTTCTCAGCTATTTTAGCACCTACTCCATCCTAAATATTGGGGGGGGGAGTACAAACAAGTTAACTTCAAAATCACCATTATATGGGGGAAGCAAGGAAAACTCCCTAGAATTTAGAGCCCAGAAAGAACTATGGGGCACCCAAGACCACAATAAAATATTGGGCTATAAAAGAGCACAAGAATTCAGGGGCACAATACACATGGCATAAACACTGTAATTCAAGGGCTATTGCAAGTTTCCTCGAAGCAATAATTTTGAACAAGGCTTTGATTCTTACTGCTCAAGATCTCTGAATCAACAGAGGAGTAACAGAGCAAAGGGGAAAGATATTTTTACAGGCAAAGACTCAGATGGGACGCCCAGTTCCAGCTGCGAAACCCCCACAGTGGCCACCCTTCGTCCCCGTCCCCGAACTCTGACTCGGGTGTCGGAAAGAGGCGCTGGCAGAAGCGGGGCTGCCCCCACGCTTCCCAGGAACCTCCGGCACCTCGTCCCCGCTCCGGGTGCCCCAGATCGTCCCGCCGGCAACCCGGGCGCGAGCACCTACCAGCTTCTTGGCTTCAGCCCCGCTCCGTATCTTGCTCGGATACCGAGATATGACCGAGGCCGCTTTCCTGCGGAACAGTGCCGGTCAGCGCCCGAACGGGTTGGGCCCCGGGGCGGGGGCGCGGCGGCAGGGAGGCGGTACCTGTACGCGTTGTACTTGTGGATGGCCCGGTTCACGTTGCGCTCGTAGTTGGCCAGTTCTGCAGGAGAACCGCGGTGAGAGCAGCCAGTCCGCGGCCTTTCCCACCCACGGAACCGACCGAGCGCAGACACCTACCGGTGAGGAAGTCGGTGATGCCCTCGTTGGGGCTCTCCTGGGGAGCTTTGCGCTTGCTCATGGCCGGCACCGGCACCGGGCGCCCGCGGGAGCTCCGGGCAGCGATCGCGGGGAGGCGCTTCCGGCAGTGGCGTCACCGCGCGTCCGGCCCCGCTACGCGTGCGCGGGAGCGCCGGAGCGGCCGCGGCGGGGCCGCGGGGGCGGCAGAGGATCGGCCGGTGGCCGCTGTGCTGCTGAACGCCAGTGTGCCGTGTCACGGGCCTTCCTCACGTCTTGATGGCCTCGTAGCTCTTTTTACCCAAGTAGCCAAGTATCGTGGGCTTCAGGTGCCATCACCTGGGTCTCGAACGTCCGTACTTATCGACCTAGCGCTCCTCACGCGCCCCTCTGTTCACGCACAGCACGCATGTTTCTGCCTCGCGCATCTGAGATTTTTGGCCAGTCTGCTTTAGCGGCACTGTTCCAGGCTGCATCGGCAGCCGCGGTCTAATACCAAAGTAACCCAGTTCCAAAATACCAGAATAAACCGGTTTCAAAGTAATAGAAAACCAAACTTCAAAATACCAAAGAAAACCAGGTTTCAAAATCTCAGATGTAAAATATCAGAATTTTAACCTAACCCAAGTTCCAAAATACCAAAGTAACCCAGTTTCAAAATACCAGAACAGCGAGTTCAGAAATACCAAAATGACTCCATTTCAAAACACCATAACATCAAGTTCTAAAATATAAAAACGTCCCAATTTCAAAATATCAAATCGCAAAATACCGATTTTCAGATCTCTCATATGGGCAGGATTCCCAAACCCAAAAGAATGCGATGTTGTCAAAATGGAACCTGTGCTACCAAAATGAGTATTTTCTTCTCTGAAAAGCTTTCCCCTGATGACCATCAATCCATATATTTATTTTAATCATACAGCCAGATGTAATAAGAATTTTACTTTTTGTTTAAAAGCAAACACTCGTAGCAATTTCCCACTTAGATTGTGTCTGTGAGAACCGGCATTTGGGCCGCAGAGCTGCAGTCAAGAACAAAGGCTGGAGTAAATCTGCTCCCTGGATGGACAGGGAAAGACTGAGTAGCAGGCAAACAAAGGGAGTATTTATAAAATATATCAATATTTCACTGAAATTCAGGGTGGACCAGCGACAGAGGTGCTCGGGTTAGGTCTGGGCCTGTCAGGATCAGCCATAAAAAATCCAGTCAAATCCCTGGCCCCTGAAGGGAACTGTCAAATGCTTCAACAGAAACACAATTTGGTAACGATTGCAGAGGAAAAATTGCTGGTGATCACTTACGATCTGTGGGAAATTTCCTCGGTAATTATAAACCTAGGGCGTTGAGAAGTCTTGGAGGCAGGATCCCAATTTTGGCCACGGGCATCTGGACAAGAAAGCCAGTCCTTTTCCACAGAAAGGAAAGCCCAGCACCCCAGTGTTTCAGGGGCAGACAATGGCCCATGTAGGGGAGGGAACGACCGGCAGGACCTTTCTCCACTTCACCCCCTCGCTCTGAGGTGTGGCAGCTCCAGGTGTGGCCAGCTGCTTTCAGAGCATTACCCGGGCACACCTGTGCAGGGAGCTGCTAGTCCAGAGGGGCCAATAGGGCCATCCCCAGCGTCCCCATCAGGGACAGCGGTTGGAGCATCCAGCAGGGGCGGGGGAGCAGCCAGCCGCACCTGGGCACAGAGAGCATCACTTCAAGAAAATGCCCAGGGAAAAGCCCTTGTTGCCAAGGGGCAGCACCTGAGCAGGTGGGGCCAACATGTGGGGTCCCAGGGGTAAAACCTTCAACTCTCCCCTTTCATCTTGCCTCCCCAGAGCCCACAGAAAAGAATGGGGTTACTAGGAGAAAAAGGGTTTAAATTGAGGGGAAAATATTCCTTTTCCCTAACTGTCTGTGTTCAAATTGAGGGAGAAACCCCTTCCCTTACAATTTTAATGGTAACAATTAAAGGAAGCCCTGCTTCTTCCATGCTTTTAGGGATATCAACTGACAGGGAATCCCCATTTTCCATTATTTTCCAGTTTAAAGGGAAGGGGAAAACACTGATGATGCTATTTTATAGGTTTGAATTACAGCTAACTCCCCCATTTGCATCATCTTAAGGCTTAAATTGAGGGTGAAGCCCAGTCGTCCTGCCTTTTAAAGCATTTGAATCAAGGTAAAAATCCCCCTTTTCCATCATTTGAGATATTTAAAGTGAGGAAAGCACCTCTTTTTCTTGTATTTTAGGGAGTTAAGTTAAAGGGGAGAAGCCATTTATTTGCCGTTGTATAGGATTAAGTAAAGGTAAACACCCTCTGTGTTCCCTCATTTTAAGGGGTTCCGTTGAAGGAAGCTCTCCCTTTTTGAGCATTTTGAGGGTTTAAATCTGCATTTCAGGGTACTCCTACCCACGCCCCAGTACCAAATGTCATACAGGAGCAAGTCCAGCACAGGTGTAACCCCAACACCACCCAGGAGTCTATTAGTTCTTCTTATTTTTATTTATAAGGTATATAGCCCTTATTAGAGGTCCCAAGGAGGGTTACATCATTCATGTAATTACTATTCTTCTCCACCCTACTTAACCAAAATCACTAAGGAATAATTATGCACATTAACAACAGATTATTGCACTTATCTAGCCGTGCTGCCAAAACACAAAATTTTATGTCTTACCATTCATCTGCTCTTCAGCTCAAAGTAAAAGCAAAAAAAGAAAGCATCATCATTTCCCTGAAGAAGTTTTCTTCTCTTTTGAGCCCTTTACTCAACTTGAATTTAAGTTAGAGGAACCAAACAGCAGCAGCTCCTCTGAGGGCTTTTATACCTTGTGGTATTTGCCTCCTCCCTTTTCCTGGGCATCATGGGAACGAGAGGCGGGCCCAGTCAGGGGTATATTAACCCCAGCCTTTGCTAAAGGGGCTCCTTCCTTCTCTGGGATGGAGTGGGGTAAGAGCTCTCTTCTCACTTCAGCAAAGGGAGGGGTCCTTCATCTTATCTCAGCTTTTTTTTTTTTTTTTTTTTTCAGCAGATGCTTTTAGCTTCTAAAGCAATAGAAGCTTTGAAGACACCTAGAAGAGGATAGCTTTAAATGCAGGGAGTATTTAAGCTTATGATTTTGGGTTGAGCGTTCAGGGGTGGCAAGGTGCTTTTGTAATTTTGGTTTTTGTTCTTGTTTTTTTTTTTAGGAGCATTGTAACTTCCAGGTTGTATTGAGTATGAAGCTTCAAATTTTTTTAGTGCATTCATTGTGTCACAAAATAGACCTGCCCCATGTCAAGGATGACATCCAAAACTGAGGCTTCTGATAGGTAAGTTATCTCCAGGAGAGGGACTGTGAGCAGGGTAACCGGTTTAAGAATAGCGAGGAGGGCTTTTGAAAGCCACATGGTGGGAAAAGGTATCCATTTGGGGCCCCTGAAGGTTTTTCCTCAAGCACAGCAGATGCATTTACGTGTCTTAAAGCACAGAAATGCATTCACCATGGTCACAGAAACACCACATAACTTTGTTCCTCGCTAACCCAAGTGTCCATTGAAATAATGGCCACAGCTTTTGACTCGGGACAAAGCTGGAGACTCAAGGACCTGGGCACACTTAGGAGAGGGTGAGTAGCTGAGTTGCTGGGGTTTGGCCCATATGCCACTAAACTTGTGCATTGATTTTGGTTTTCTTTATCTTAGCTGACTAAGAGCCTAACCAGGCTATCACGGGACCTTCCGAGACGGCCAAGGAGGACTCATTTTGCATCCAAAGTGGATTCATGTTGCTGGTCGTCTGAAAGATAAGTTGGGGGCTTTGACTCGGAGATGGGATGATAGCAGGGTGGAAATTCCTGGGAGAGATTCAATAATTAGTGCAGGGTAAGGGATGTCCTCTAAGGGTCCTCTTAGGACAGCTAAAGGCAGTGGCTCTACTCTTGATTGTAACTGTAGAGTGTGCAGAGCAGCTCCAGTCTGTCTTGCGTTGTCTAGTGTGTTGTGTTGTCTAGTGGGTTTCTGGGATCCCTTGGATCAGCTATCTCTGCCTTTTCCCCTTGAGGACTTTATTGCAAATGTGAGCTGTCATCTCTAGGTTCTCAAATGTTTGTGCTTATTGGCACAATGCCAATATCATTTGTCCTTTTACTGGTGGGCTCGGCCGCATCTCAGTAGCGTTGAGTTGGATGTCTTTTGAGGCCTCGTTCCCAGCTGTATTGCCATTCATCCTTTCCAGCTGTGAGTTGTAATGTCCTGGGGCTTGTACGATTTTAAGGATATAGGGAGCATTCTGAACGTACCATTGTCTTGTAACCATCTTGATCATTGTGACCGACTGTTCTTATAATAGGTCACTCTGTTACAGTCTTGTCTTCTGCTCTCTAGAGCCTCCTCTGTTCACTGCTGCCATGATACTGGTCATCTCTTTTAGTGTCATCTCGGCCCTGGCCATCATTCTTCTCCCCGAGAGCTTTTTTTATCATCCTTGTCACACTGTTTGTAGCATAATGTGTTGTTTGAGTTTGTGTTTAGCCTGGAACTGCTCTGCCCTGTGGAATAGACTGGGGGGTAGGTGGAGTAGAAAGAAGACTTTACAGGTCGCCTTTAGCTTTGCTTAGCCACCCAAGCCACACCTCAGACAAAGCAGCCATGGCTATGTTACAGCACTGTTCTTTGTCTTTATTTTACTTGGGAAGTAAACCTGGAGAGCAGCAGTCAAGGTCGATGGAGGGAGGTGAGCGGTGAACAGAACCGGTTGTTATTCCTCGGGTGCCAAGTTCTGGTACAGCTCTAAGCATCCATTGTCATTTGTGTTCCAGGCAGTCCGCTTGTATTATGCTGCATCCCCTGGCCGACCGGCTGACAGACCCGGCCCACCACCCTCGTGAGCCCTCCAGAAGTATTACGGGACTCTGCGATGAAGCCTTTACCCTTTGCATTCAAAGGTGCTGTCCGGGCAGCCTTTGGCAATGGCCGAGTAGTTGCGGCAAGTCGGGGAGGGAGGGAGGAGGAGCGAGGGTCTGCTCAAGTTTCAGCAATGCCACATCACCTTGTCTCCTCTTAACCCAGGCATACCCTGCGACGACGGCGACAGCCTCGGAGTGCGGCCGAAGCGTGCAGCCCGAGAACCCCGGCCTTCCTAGGAGATGGTGAGCGGTGGAATTGTTGGGTTCTGGCCGAGGTGCCACTAAGTTCGTGCACTGATGTTTGGTTTGGTTTTCTTTATTGTAGCCGACTAAGAGAGAACAGCCCGGCGACAGCAGGAGCTTCCCGGACGGCGAGGCGGCCTTCTTTTACGCCTGAGGTGGATTCTCATTCCCAGACATCCAATAGATGTGTCGAGAGGATGCAAGCGGGGTGTCGGGTCGGGGCTCGCCGGGAGGGAATATTGAGTCAGCTTCAGAGATGGAGCTACCCAAGAAGGGGCCCCTAAGGCCACATGAAGGGAAAGTTTCACTTCAGATCATAATGCTGAGGTGCGTGTGGCAGAGCAGTCCTGGTGCGTGTCATTTCACTTGTCTATTGTGCATTCCATGTCCTTTGGGCATCTTGTGTTGCATGTCTTTTTATTTAGCCCTTTGATGTGCTTGCGGTCATTTTTCTTGCCGAGAGTTTTCTCTCCTCATTGCATCACCTTGTTTGTCGCTTCCTGTGTCATGGGTGCTTGTGTGGGTTTGGTCTGGAGCTGCTCTGCCCTGCTGCATAGTCTGGTGTATAGATGCGATATGACAAAGCCTGGGAAATTGAAATTTGTAATATAGCGCTTAGTTGGGCTTAAGATGGTATTCCTACATTGACATGAGATGTCTGGAGCTGTTAGGTTACCATGCAGCCCTTTGAGTTTTGTCATCGCTTTCTTTCAGATGCAGATGGATTAAAGCTGTGGCAGAGCACCCCACATCGGCTGAGGGGGTTCCCACAGGAAGGTCAGTCACTGTTTGTGTTTGCAGGGCAAGCGGATGTTGGAAGGGTTTCAAGGACTCTGGCGAGGGGAGAAACTTGCAGTCAAAAACCAATGTGGTTGATAAGAGCAAAACTCCGTTTATTAGCAATCCAGAGGCACTTATATAGTATACCAGCTTGTTAACTCTTAAGTGGCTTAAAACTTATCAAAGCGCATTTCTACTTCTACCTAATTGGACTTACATTGGCAAGCTTCTACAGTTATGTTATGATTAAAAGAATTCAGAGTTTACCTCCCTTCTCTGGGTCTTATCTGAACAGCTGCAAATCTTCAAACTCCCTCTTTGTTCCCAGTCCTGTTTTTTCTTCACACAAGAATTTTCTCATGGAGAGTTTTTCTCACACACAGGCCTTTTGCTTACAGGCCTATTGCTACAGTTCTTTTATTGATCCCATAATTCTGTCAATGATCCATGCCCCTGATCCTTTAATAATTGCCAACAAATTCCCCCTTTTTCTTTTTGTACAAGCAATACCTGATTGGTCACAGATGTAGGGACTTTGTATATGATCCTTTGCAAGCATTGGAAGGCAAGGTGAACATGCTATTACTAATAATATTACTAGTCCTACAGTAATCAAATGCTATACAAATAAAACTAGCCATGATTTTAAATGTAATAACTTTAACTATCCCTCTAAGTTGAGACCGTCTTCTTTTTTCTGTAATTGTGTAGTTAATTGATGTAACTCACTTACCTGCTTGTGAAGTAGGAAAAAGTGGTTAGAATGATTCATACAGCACATACCTTGGAACCTTTCACAGCCGTGGCTGTGGGCTAATAGTAGAAAATCATTGGCTGCTTAATCTTGTAATATTATATGTCTAACACTAATAACATACACACTTAACTCATTGAGCATTTGCAAGGTCATATTAAACTTATCCCTCTCCCAGCAAGCAAGTTTATGTAATATAGCGTAAGCCCTGGCTGCTAAAGTACCAGGTAAAAACAAAAATGCTAACTAAATTAACTGCTTTTACTTGATCTAAATGGGCAGACAGCTGATTGAAAATGCCTGCTAATGCTCTTGTCTCAAGACAGTCAAAAAACAATTTTTCACTTTACTTCTGTGTTTGGTGTTATACCCAAATTCTCTTATTACAACAATCACAAGGTATTTTAACCCAAGCTCTACAGTTCACAAAACCACAGTTAAAACAGTTTCTTGACATAAGGTGAGCCCTTATTCCAAGTCAGGTTTGCAGTCTGTATACAGAGGGCACAACAGCCTGTTTCAGCCTTTCCTCCTCACATGGATGCACTTCTGGATCCAGGGTCGGCGCTGTTCACTGCAGGCTCTGTTGCAGCACGAGTCCAGCAGCTGGGTACCCACAGAGGTCCTGCTGGGGTAATGTCCTGGGTTGCAGTGTATTCTGTTACCATCCTCATGAGCTGTTGAAACCAGGTGGGGCAGTGTTTCCTTGCCTCCTGCCCCCAGACTATCTTTCTGTTAATTGCCCATCATTGTCCTGCCGCATGACTCAGAGATAACTCCCTCCGGACTATCTTCTGTTAATGAGCCTAATCAACACTTGGCCTCATGACTCATTACCCCATTGTGAGATGCTCCACCCAGAGGGAGGAACCAAGCATCCCATTGTGGATATAAGCTGGGACTCTGAACACCAGAGACAACCTTTCCACTGGATTTCCAGAGGACAGGAGCTACACAGCCACCATTGGACTTTCTGAGGAAGAGCAGACTGTTTTACTACAGGATCACTGCTTCAGAGGACTGCAGCCACCATTCTACCAGACTGCTACCACCACCGTGCCTAACAGGGTGGCAGGTTGTACCTTGACTCTGTCAGTTTGAACCAGTGTTTTCTTTTACTTTTTTTCCCCTTTCTTTAATTTCCATTAAATTGTTATTCTGACTTGGTGCCTCCCACTGGTTTGTTTTCAAACTAGTACAGTAACTTACTTTTGTGATTGGATAATAATGACTCCGCCCAGCCGTATCCCTCCGCGCAGCGCAGCCTTGCCTCACAGGCCGCAAACAGGGAGGGAACGGAGGGCAATGATGCAGCTCCAGTGGCAGGGGGGACGGAGAGCCGCTCTGCCGGAGCTGATGCTTTAAATCTAACACAAGGAAACCCTGAAAAGCAGCCAGATTTGTTTGCAATGAGCCCCAGAGTCTCGCCAGCGAGCGGCGGGGATCTTGCAACCCAGAAAGAGAAAACGAGTTCCGAGAGTTTGTTTGCTCTACTTTCTGAATCAAAAAATCCCTCAAAGTGCTCAGATTATTCTCACTTAACAGATTGGCATGAAATAAGATGCCAAATCTGTAAAGATTTAAGTCTTAGTCTATTAGCTAAGCCTGTGATAGCTAGCCAACAGCCTGACAGTCCTAAAACGTGGGCTCCCATCCCCACTCTCAAAATTAAAGAACTAAGAAGAGCTGTAAAATACAGTGGTATTTGCTCACCGTATCTTAAACAACTGCTAAAAAGTACCCTAAAAGGAACACATCAAACTTTAAAACACATTTTAAATCAACAGAAAGGGGGAGAAGCCCAGGCTACACTTCAAAGAAGGTTGAATAAAGCCTTGTATGTTTATAATTTCTTGAACAGCTCTGCAGAAGAGCCTGACCCCGCCATTTACAGATATTTCTTGAACAACAAAAAAGCAAAATTGAAAGAACATCCCCCAGTTTTAATTAAGAATTTAGAATCAGGAAAAATAGAAAGACCATATGATCTTATAACATGGGGAAAGGGATTTGCATGTCTCTCCACAGGTGAAGGAACCAAGTGGATTCCAGCAAAGAACGTGAAGCCGTACCACGCATCAAAGCCCATTGTCGGTTCCACTTCAGCCAGTGACCCCGCGAGTGGAAGCCGAGAAGCGGCACCCAAATTTGAACTAGGCAGAACCACTGAGAGAAGATCGTCTGCCAGAAACAGCTCAAGAAAAGAATGGAGTTTTAGTATTATTTGTACAGATGCGTGTTTCTTTTACCCTTTTGTTTTTGTTCTTGCAGTGAAGCTTTACCTGTAAATCAACCAAAGACAAATATTTGGGTTTCTTTAGCCAAGTCCCAGGCTCCAACACCATCTGTTTATGCGACACGAGCCCTGACAAACCCTTCTCAACTTGTTTAGTTGGAGTGCCTTTCCCAGAAGGTTTTGGTAATGTTACTTTGGATAAATATTGGCCATATGATGATCATCACATTTCTCCAACTCCCACCCTGAGGCACTGTAGATACAAAAATGCTGCTAGCAAGGATTTTCTTGTTATTTTCTAAGTCCGTGAGAGATTTTTCTCTCTCACAGAAGAGGTAGCAGAGTATGTAAACAACCAAGCCACCTGCAACCTTGAAAAGTCTTGTTTATGGTATAGTAGGAAAATATTTTGACAATGGATGTTTTAGAATTTTAGCCAATCACCCCAAGGGGTGGCTGATCCTTTGTCCAAATAGATTATGAAGAAAAAAGTCTGTAAAAGAGTTTGTAAAATAATTAAATAAATCAATCTTGCTGCACAATTCCTGCCTGCTGGATCTTTTCCTCCTCCTCCTCCTCCCTATGGCTGCGGGACACGGTGATATACTGTAGGAACCAGGCCTGCGGTAATAAGGCACCAAACTTATATTGATAATTTCAAAGTTGATAAATCTGACCTTCAAGAATTAGAAATTTTGGGCTCATTAACTATGGACACTTGTGACGTGTTTCATTTTATAGGAAAAAATGGCCCTCATCTAAACATCACTCCTTACCACCCAGTTTATAGTAATATGACTTCCTGGTGTAATCAAACTAAGCTTCTCACATATGATGAACCTCACACAGATCGCTTTAACAAGCTTCCTATTCGATTTCCTAAAGGAATTTGGCTCATCTGTGGAGACAGAGCTTGGCAAGGTATTCCCTCAAAAACAGATGGTGGTCCTTGCGCCCTGGGACAACTTACAATAATTGCTCCCAGTGTCAAAAAAAGCAATCAAAAAGAAAAACAGAAAAATAAGATCTTCCCAAGGACATTACTATGAGGGCAATTGTGATAGTGATTTTCACCCTTGGAATTCTGGAAAATCAATTGTTACAAGCATTCTTTTGCCTCAGCTAAGTTCTTCAATTGCATTGAATCAACTAAACAAATTAGGATGCTGGCTCAGTAAATAAGTAAATGCCACTTCGTCTATGATCAGTGACTTGCTGACAGATGAAGAGGCTGTCAAACATGCCACTTTACAAAACAGAGCTGCCCTTGACTATCTTCTACTAGTACATAGGCATGGCTGTGAAGATTTTGAAGGATTGTGTTGTATGAACTTATCTGATCATTCTGCTTCTATTCATAAGCAGTTGCAAAACTTAAGAGATTTAGCTAACCAAGTTACAACAGATGAACCATCTTGGCTAGACAGTTTGTTTGATGGTTGGAGCTTTGCACCTTGGCTGAAGGAACTTTGTAAAATAGGCTAAATTATTTTAGTAGTGATAATTGTGGTTATAGTAGTAGTACCCTGTGTACTTCAATGTGTGCAGAAAATAATGAATAAGACAATTTCTAATGTTTTAATAGTCCAACAGAAAGGGGAGATGTTGGAGAGAATGAAAGTTTGGTAAGAAAGTTTCACAGATATGTAGGCTTGGCAGAAAGATCTCTGAATGTAGAAACTGAGGATGAGATAGAAATGGAAGCAAGTTTTGATACAGAGTAAAAGACATTTTGCTGAAACACTGAGTGCTGAATAACTGAGAAGGCAAAGGTTGGAGATGCGTTGGAAGGAGATTTTTACGAATAGGACAAAGGTATGTGACTACAAACAAAGACATGTTTTTTACCAAGTAAATGAGTCTCAAGAAGAGCATAAGTAAATAGAAAACATGTTTTTACCAAAAAGAGAGATACCGCAGGCAAACAAGAAATGTCGAAGTAGGAAGAAAAAGAGAGGTCTGAGAATTTTCCACTGTAAGCTTAAATTGTAACTTACTTACTCTTGTGATTGGATAATAATGACTATAATATGGTGATGGTAGTAGCTATAATAGGCTATAGGCAAATGTAAAGGTATTGTGTATGGTGCTTACTGGTTGTTATGTGTTAAGATACTCTGCAAAGAAAAGTATCTAATGCTTTGTAACTTGAACAGCGGGTGGCTTCAGGTATGCCCAGAGCTGGAGCTGGCAGCTGTAGGGCTGGCTCTGGATCCCCACTCCCTGAACTGCTGTAATTTCGCCTATGCAATAAACAGCTTTCAAGAGAGCCGCCTGAAGTCCAGACATCCTTCGTGAACTCTTCTCCTATAGGACAGATTTATTGTAGCACTGTGATTAAGCCTGCAAGCTGTAGCTAAAATTAGCCTTTAGGTTTAGAGGTATATATACTGAGTGCTTCCAAATAAAATCCTAGATTAACCCGCATTTTTGTTGTTGGTGTCCCTCATCTCTTCACGTATCACAACGAGCAGCCAGCCTGAACAGGTCAGCTGGAGGACAGAATGACAAAGATGAAGATGATGAAGAAGTGAAGAGACCCCCTACACAGAATTACCTGAAAAGGACAGCCCTGCTCCATGAAAGAGTAGTGCTGTGAAGCAAGATATCTACTTCAGCGACGTGACATGTAAGACAGGCTGTTGGGGGGATATGAGAAAGTTCTGGATGTTGAAGTGTATATGAACCTTTGAAGGTCTTTCTTTTGCTGGACATATCTTAGCAAATAAATACCTGGATGTCCCCATCTTCTGGCCAGAGTTGTTATTCAGAAAGTTCATCTAACAGACCTTGGATGTAAGATTTTGAACCCTTTGCTTCAGCCATTTGTTTCAACGTAGCACCCCCTCACACAGCCAGGGTCATCCCCAAACCAGACAAATGCTCGCATGTCTGCAGAGAGGAGCAAGGAGCCCTCGGCTCCTCTCAGGCTATCTCAGCTGGCCTTGCTCCAGAACGCGCCCCAGCTTTAACGCCTGCTAATGCCCAGCTGCCAGAAATGCCGACCTTGTTCTCTCCAAGATGCACAGGAAGAGCCAGTGAGCAGGTGTTGCAGTGGGGATCCTGCAACATGCATATATCAAACCAGGAGTCCCGTGGAAAGGAAATATATATGGACAGACAGATTCTTGATAGCTGTTTCAGAGATGTTTATTTCTCCAGCCGCATGGCCGGAGCTCTGCCGAGGAACTGTTCAATCACGGGACCAAGGGTCCTTCTGCCCGCGCAGGGAACACAAACCAACCAATGGGAACGAGGCTGAGCAGGGGCAGGGAAACCCCGTGTCTGTGCCCTCAGGGCCCCTCTCCCAGGGCTACACGGCAGGGGAGGGACCCCAACAAGCAGGATGCTTTGGGAGGCAAACCTTGCAAGCCTTTTCTGAGGCCAGGGACACACCAAGATCAGCCAAGACTCTCCACACTGCCTGGCCCACACAGCCCAGCTCTGTGCTGGCCCTGGGCCAGAGCAGCTTCCACCAAGCAAGAGGCAAATGCATATTGCCAAGAGTTGAAACCCACCAGACAGGTAAGATGAGAAAAGTCTGTGTGTAAAGGCCTTTTAATTCCCAGCTCTCAAAGAGAGCTTTAGGGCTCGCAGGTGGACAGAGATGCTCCTGCTCACACCTCTGTCCAAAGGGGGGTGACACACCCTGCTGCTGGTGCTTGGGTTGGTCTCTGCAGGTTCAGGCACATGCCAAACCTGCTCTTCCCAGCCTTCTCCCTTCCCCTGCCCCTCTGCCAAGTGCATCAGGCCTCAAGGACCATAGAGAGCCAAAGGGAGACTGTTGCACATACCTCACTGGGAGCTCCTTGGGAAGCCCTTGCCTTGAGAAGCAAGCCCCTTTCCTCCTAAGGAATTTCCCCAAATGTCTAGCTTTCCTGGGGAGCAGCAACACACTCTTAAGAAACCCTGGCAAGGCTGAATTACTTCTGGTCCTTTCAGAACCCGCACTCCAGCTCTAGCACGTATTCCCACTAGTGTGTTTCCAGGTGTAGGTTCAGACATGCAGCCCCAGGCCCTCTTGTAGCAGGTTCAGTTTGAACCGGGTGGAAACACCAATTTAGTGTAGTGCTTTGGTCCAAAATACTCATTACTGTTTACCTTCTGTGAGATAAGAAGTAGGAGAAAAGCAAAGCAGGCACAAGACTTGAAAGAATATAAAGAAGTTTATTAATAGACCTAAAATAAAGAAAAAGGAAAGAAAAGAACAAAGAAAAGAAAAGAAAAGAATCAATCCACACCTTCAGAACACTTCTCCTCCCCCCACCTTCCTCCCTTCTCCCACTGATGATGTAAAAAGACAACCCTTGAGATGTTCAGTCTGTTTATCACTTCTGTAATAGCCTTGTTCAGTTCATTTAGGAAGAGGAGTCTCTCTTGCCCAAGCTATGAAAACATTATCACAACGAGACAGCCGCCCGGGTTGGTTCTCTGCTCACATCAGGAGAGAGTCCCCCTCCCACGACCTGCAACTTTTCCCACAACTGCTTCGAGGGTCCAATCTTGAGCCACTGGGGTACAGTTTTAAGGTTGAACCGTTCAGAAACAGAAGTTCTCTTCACCCATCTCTGGGAGCATTTCATCTCTAAGAACAGAGGCCCTCCTCCTTCCCTGCGAGCAAAGGGTCCTCCCTTTGGTCTCCTCGGAGCTGGGGCTTGGCCCAGGGCCAGGCCCTCTGTGCTCGGTGGAAAGTCCTCCCGATGTGTTCTGATATTGAAGCAGTCCAGCAGAAAAGGGAGAAATCCAAAATTCCTGGGAAGGAAAAAAGTTCAACTCTCAGTCTCTCTCTGGAGAAAAAGAAGCTGAAACTGGCCAAAAACTGACCGGGGAGCAGCCAGCCGGGTGCTTCCTCACTCCCCTGCAGCAGCTGGAAAAAATGAGAGCTCAGATTTCCAGGGTGACTGATGAGACACCTGACCCAGAGGTGGAAAATCCTGAGTGGTGGGGGAGGGGTGGTGACCTGCCTTCTCTCAGAGGATGTATTTCTAAATTTGGCCAAACCGGCACACCTCTACAAACACAAGCTGCCCGCTGCCTCTTCACCTGCCTCAACTCCTGCCTGCGGTCACAGCAGCAAAACCAGGCTGTTCCCAGCCAGAGACCAGAGCCCTGTTCCTGCAGGATGCCCTTGTGAGCCCCTTCCAGGACTTTCCCTGTGCACGCAGCACTTTTCATGCCCGCTCTGAGCAGTCTTTGGAACAAGAGCACAACCTGGCTGGCTCTGCCATCAGCAGACCAGTGCAGGACATTTCTCCCTGCCGCAGAGATCTTACCTCTTCTGTCAGCTGCTGTGGTAATTCCAGGCACTCTGCCCCCCACGTGAATGGGTGAGTTAACCCAGGCCAGATAGGAACCCACTGAAGGAATTCTCTCTGACACCAGCTGTAGGGAGCTTTGGTGGGTCAGACGGTTGGGACGGAAGGAGACGAGAGATCTCTGAAGTCAGATCTTGGAACATGCGGTTTATTGCAAAGGGCGTGGGTATAGGGGCACTGCTTAGAGCTGCCAGACTCAGCTCGGAGCAGGCCCAGGAGAGCAAGAGAGTAAGCGGGTAAGTAAAGAGAGAGAGAGAGCGAGAGGAATGAAAGTGAAGAAGAAGTAGTGAGAGAGAGTGTAGTAAGAGTGTGAGTAAGAGTGACTGAAGTCCTGGTTACAATACAATAAATCATCTTCTGTACTGAATATTCTAATTGTCACTAACCAATCTAATACAAGATACAAATCCTATAGCATTTACATACAGCCTATAAGAGTTCTTATATTACCACAGAGTGTTACATCTTAACTTCTAAAAACTACTCTTCGGACCCCTTCTGCTGAGCTAGTAGGGTCTGCTCTGACCCCTGGACCTGCCTGCAAGCAGAGGGTATTGTTCAATCAAGAGGGGATTACCTTCAGTCGGCCATACCATTGTTTTCCAGTTGTTCAGTAACTAAGACTTGGTATCTCAAAAGGTGGCTTTCATTTCGATGTTGCCTGTAGTTTTCACATTCCCAAAATCTCCCATCAGGCAATCATATTTATAAGGCTTTCCTGTTTCATCTTCCCCAACAACCAGCGGGATGGGATACAACAAACATCCCTCCTGACAAGGAACGTAAGTCCTTAATAAGGGCAAACTCACAATAGGTTTTCATGAGGTTTTCATTAGCTACATATTTATTTCCAGTGCTGCCCATAGAAAGGTGTTTCCTCTGAAATGAGTATACCTAAGAGAAAATATCACCTGCTTGTATCTTTGAGAAGCTCGTTCATTCACAGATTCTTTTTTTAAAATCTTGAATAAAGCATAGAAGTGCCAAATGACATGTCATTTTGGCCTATTCTTTTTGCAGAACACAACAACAGGAATAACAGATACTAAAATACAAACCTAGCCCATCTGGTTATGTGAGATAATTCAAAAGTTGCATGAAATTTTTATTAGCATTATTATGACAAATGACTTGGTATCAGCAGCCTACCTGGCAAGCTTATGAACTTTATCATAGCATTTACAGTAACCATAATCTACGATTTCTGCAACAAACCACAACAACCACAAATTCATTCTACCTCTGATTATTTCCTTCATAGTCCAGAAGCATTACAATTGTATTGTATAACTACATCCCTGCCTTATTGTTATATTTGATTTTATAGTGCAAAGTAACTTCTTCTTGTCCGGTGTCAGGTGGAGTGCTTTTTTCTGTTTATTTTTTGTTTGGTTTTGCAGGGGGTGCATTAAGAGGGGTTTTTTGGATTGGTTGATTGGCTGGCTGGTTTGGTTTGGTTTGGTTAGTTGGTTTGGTTTGGATTGGGTTTTTTTAAGAGAAGAGTTCAAGGACATTCAGCAGTTCAAGGACCTGATTCAGGATCTGATGTTTTGTAAAGCATTTGGAGACCTCAGTGGAATTGATAATATTAAATTCTGAAGTGAAAATTGATAATAGTTTTATACTTTGTGTGTGGATGCTTCTCAAATGCAGAGGTGAAGTTTTCACCACATGTGAATGACATATTTTTTGACACTTATTTCCCTACCAAACTGTGTTATTGCCACTCTTATCTAGAGATATCCATACTCATTTGATTTACTTCTTGCTCTCTCTGTCAGGTAGTAGGAAATTGATCACATTAAGCAGTCCAAGTGATAGATCAAAATTCTTATACTACTTTTAAATCAAAGTGAAAATTTGACACATCAGCAATTTGGCTGCTAGGAAAGATTACTTATCAAGGCCAACTAATATTAGATGTAAGAGTAGCTGTAGTTTGAGTTTGTGGCAATGATCAAATGTAGCTAAAACAGCTAGAGAATATTCACCTTTAAAGTTTGGAGTTGTTCATGCACATAAACATAAATTCCTACAAGTTATTTCCAAGCTTTTTTGTAGTCTGTAAACAATTATTTGCTCCTCAGAGGTCCACCACTGAGGGGAGAAAAAGAGGACTCTGCTTAACAGTAGCTATTTCTGTTATGGCAGATATTAATTCTCATTAGCTGTATTTTGTGCTGTCATTTGGGAAATATTAGAGAGCCTTGAAGAACTTAAGGTACCTGTCACTTAGCTAGTAGAGAAGAATGCTAATTTTCCAGTTCCATTGCCTGATATTTCATTGGTGTATTGTGTATGCTCAGTCCATTTATATCCCTCTGAGACAAATAAGTGGTATTTGAACTAAAGTGAAAGTGTGACTATGCTTAGGAAGGGAAAGAAAATATAGGCATCTGCATGAGCTTAAGATAGGGGTTACTTTCTCCCCTGAGGTTACAAGAAAGTTGCCCTTAACTCCACAGATGCTCAGGGGCCTGGGATAGTTTCTAAATCACTTATTAGTCTGACTTACTATACCAGCAGGGTAAATCCTAAACTCATTTGTTTTCTTCTGCTGACATCTGTGGCAATTTTGCACACAGAATGAATACAGAGCATACCTCTTAG
The DNA here is from genome assembly GCF_000738735.6 of Corvus cornix cornix. Lineage (NCBI taxonomy): Eukaryota > Metazoa > Chordata > Aves > Passeriformes > Corvidae > Corvus > Corvus cornix. The sequence continues at coordinate 62,742 of NC_046351.1, read as the reverse complement.
ACTTTCACTCCACATAAAGTGTCAGGATCCAGGAGCTGAAATGCAGTTTCTAATTTTAATGGAAAGTTGTATGTGGAATGAATAGAAAGTATTGCTTTACAATTTTACAGGTTAATTTCTTCCTAGCCTCTTTGTAGATATACAAGGGGGTTTAGTTTTAATTTTAATAGGGAAAAAACCCATAAGAGTGTCTTTCTGTTAGAGTCATGAGTACTTCTCAGTAATGAACAAAATCTCTGATTTTAATAGGCATATTGAGCAGTCATGGTCCACTTGATATAAAAGTTTTTTAAAATGTGACCTTATATAAAAGGATGTATTATCTTTGAATTAATCTTGCAAAAGAGTAAATGAAAGAAGAATGTCAAATTCTATAGAAATATGTAAGCATAAAAGAACATACAAAACTCTTCCTTTTTTCCTAATCAATTGAGTAGCATGCTTATTAACAATTATGAAACATTCTAGTACTTATCAATTAATATAATATTTATTGTTATTCATAAAAAACAAGCAACAATGCAAAAAGGAGCTTCAGAGTTTAAAATATTTCTGCCTGAATCACTTAATATATTGGCTCCTGATTGTTGAGGCAGTGCCTAAAATCCTGTTATAGAGTTGCCATAATATAATCATCCTCTGTGGCCTATTACTGACTTTCTCTAGCATCATGGCCCTATTGGCTTTGGTAATGCTAGGAAGTGGTTTACCACATGAATTTTTGTCTGTCATAGTAGATAATTTTAATAACTCTTTTTATAGTGTATACTTCTGTGATAGAGAAGCAGACACCATGTGGAAGCCACCAAATTTTCTGTTGTTCAATGCAAATTATCCACTGGAAGAGAATGCAGCACAGTAAAACCAACCTTAAACCTGCAGTGGAACTATTTAATAAGATTTGCCTCTTTATACAGTTGAGAAGACCTAGTATAACTGACAATTCACAAGTCATTCAAGGCTCTGTAACAATATACACTGGAACATATTGTAGGCATTCAAGCGTAGTTGAAAACTTTTTCAAGTTAATGAAACTGTTTAGAAAAGACTGAAAAAAAAAACCAAAAAAAGGGGTGACAGCCAAATAATTCTCTAAAAAGCTAGGTACAGTGTGTTGAATACAGGAGATTTCTTTTTCCAACCTGAACTGTGAAAAGGTATGTTGTTTTGAAGATAAAGCATAAATTTTCATAGAACGTGACTTTTCATTATGTTTTTATTATGTAAAAATAGAACATCTTGAGTTTATGGGCTTAAAATGCATGAAAAAAAAAATGTTAGCAGCCCACACTCATGTTTCTGAACATCGGGAAAGCCCTGAAACATTCACCTATTGCTCTTAGAAATGCATTTATATTTTAATAATTTTTAAGTAATCTATTTCTTATTTTGTTTGTAGTTAGTATAATGGACTTATGTTCTTTTCTCTCATAGGCATATGCTGTAATTTATAGATAGGGTCACACCAAATTAGACTGATAGTCACTGCTAAAGAGCAAATGAAATAACAATTCATTTCTGGAAAATGAATAAAATGTCAGTGTCTCGGTTTTGAAAGACAGGTGTCTGCTAAGGAAGGCAGAGGCCCCCCTTGAAGTGGCAGATATAACCCCTTTTCCCTCCAAGTTATTATATTTTGAAATCAAGGGCCTTTAGGCAAAGATGTGGAAAACAGGAATAACAGTTCTTTACTCTCTCTCTATATATATGTATATAACCAGTCAAACAAAACAACAACAACTATGGCAGTAACAGCAAACAATCACAAACCCAGTGCCAGCCTTCTCGGCTGTCAGGCCCTTTCCCCTCGGGTGCAGTTCCGCTCGCAGCCGGCAGGGGCGCTGGCGGCTCCCGGTGAGCAGGGCAGGTGCGATGGTTCCCCCGCGGCTGCAGGGGGCGCTCCGGAGCGAGCTCGGGGAGCACGCGGCACCGGTGCCCTGGGATCCCGGGAAGGGATGGAACAAAGGCTTCACAAACCGCTGGGCAGCCGATCCCGGACTCTCAGGAACAGCAGGCTGGAACGGCAGGCTGGAACGGCAGGCTGGAACGGCAGGCTAGAACGGCAGGCTGGAGTGGCAGGGACGAACGCAAATCCCGGGTGGCAGACGAGATGTATCCAGATGGGAAAAACCCACGGAGGCCCAGGCAGGCAGGGCGAGCAGGGCTACAGCGTAGCGAAAGCTCGAAGCAGCAGCGGAGCAGGGCAGCCACAGCCCGGTCTCCAGCAGGGCAGGGAAAGTGGCTTTTGGGGTCCCGGCATTGTTTCCAGCAGGAAGAAAGAACGGCCAAAAAGAAAGAAGCAGCAGCTCCTTTCTCTGCAGCTTCTCTCTCCGGACGCTCAGAGCGAACTGACCCCACACCCAGGTGTAGACAAAGGAGTAGCCAGGCCCGCCCCACTCCCCTTTTTGTCTTTCTTAAGTACAGCTATTTGTCCCCTAGCAACATGCATATGGGAGAAAATTCCTTTAACAGGAAAAAAAACTAAGACTAAACTAAAACCCCAACACAGGCCAAGCGGGTGAAGCCCCTGTGGTACGGTGGGCGATGGTCCAAATACAAGTATGGGGAGGCCTGGCAGATTGATTACATCACACTGCCTCAAACCCGCCAAGGCAAGCGCTGTGTGCTCACAATGGTAGAAGCCACCACAGGATGGCTGGAGACCTACCCTGTGCCTCACGCTACTGCCCGGAACACCATCCTGGGCCTGGAAAAGCAAGTCCTTTGGAGGCATGGCACCCCTGAGAGAATTGAATCTGACAATGGGACTCATTTTAAGAACAGCCTTATAAACACCTGGGCTAGAGAACATGACATTGAGTGGGTGTACCACATCCCTTACCATGCACCAGCTGCAGGCAAAGTGGAACGGTGCCATGGATTGTTGAAAACCACCTTGAAGGTACTAGGTGGGAGAACTTTCAAAAATTGGGAGCAGCATCTGGCAAAGGCCACCTGGTTAGTTAACACCTGAGGTTCCACCAATAGAGCTGGTCCAGCCCAATCTGAATCCCTGCATACAACAGATGGAGATAAGGTCCCAGTAGTGCATGTCAGAGGTCTGATAGGAAAGACTGTGGGGATAAATTCTGCCTCGAGTACAGACAAACCCATCCGTGGGGTTGTCTTTGCTCAGGGACCTGGTTGCACATGGTGGGTAATGCAGAAAGATGGAACAACACCTTGTGTACCACAGGAGGATCTGATTGTTGGGTGAAAACCATCTGTAATGTGGAATGCCTGGGTACCACTGCTTGCTGAGGGTCACTGTCACTGGTCGTACATAGCTGTATATATATATATATATATATATGTATATGTATTGATGTGTGTGTGTAGAGTTAGAATATCTTAGTTTGGGCATTGAGCCAATGATATGGGATAAGGGGTGGAATGTCTTGGGGTGACTTTGTGATGTGTATCCCGTATCACTGCCCTATGCCCAGAAATTAACTTTGTGCCTTTCTATGCCTCTAAACTGAGCCTGAGAGAGGGAAGGAAAAACTGAGCAAAACTTTTTCAAGCAGTTTGCAGCTTGTTCAGGGTCACACAGAGATAGGGACTTTCTTTTTCCCAGCTGCAGCAGGGGAGGGAGGAGGCACCCAGCTTGCTGCTTCCCTGGTCAGCTTTTGGCCAGTTCTTCAGCTTCTTTTTCTCCAAAGGGAGACTGAGAGCTGAATTTTTTTTCCTTCCCTGGAATTTTGGATTTTCTCTCTTTTCTGATGGACTGCTTCAATATCAGAGCACATCGGGAGGACTTTCCACCGAGCACAGAGGGCCTGGCCCTGGGCCAAGCCCCAGCTCCGAGGAGACCAAAGGAAGGACTCTAACATTTTCTCAGGTTTTTCCTCCACACTGAAAGATTTTATTATTTAGCATTATTTTCCTTTTCCCGTGTGTTTGTTAAATAAATAGTTTTTATGTCCTTCTCTTTCCTTTGAGGAAAACTTATTTTTTCCCAAACCAGGTTCGGGGGAGGGGTGGTTGTGCCTTCTCTCAGAGGATATCTTTCTAAATTTGGCCAAACCGGCACATATGCAAAGGAACCAAACTTACAAAAGTGTGAAGAACTCGTGACCTGTTGTCCATCTTGGGGTCCCTCTTGGCAGTAGCCTCTGGCTACCCTGGGTGTACCTTTGAAGGCCTTTCAAATAAATACCTACCTTTATTCCCTTATGCTGGTCTAGTCTGTTTTTAGGTGGCCTCTCAAGGCATCAGCAGGGGCTGCGATCCCACACTTGTGGAGACCAGAACTGCCCCCAGGATCCCAACACTGCCTGACAGCGCTCCGGACACCGGGATGGCCGCGCGTCCGAGTCTCGGCCACTGTGCTGCTGCTTCCTTTGCTCGTAGACGCACCCAGAGGCCACTGGTAAGCCCGGATGGTCTCTGGTTCTGCCCTCTTCCTGATCCCGTGCAGGGATGGAGCACTGCTGGGCTTTCAGGAAGCTGCTCTTGAAAACTTCCAGCATTCCAAGCTCCTTTGCCCTCCGTGGAGGCTTGCCACGGAATCCCTCACAGCTGCCTCCGGAGCATCCTCCTGTTGGCTGTTCTAAAATCCAGGGCCTTCAGGGTGCTCAGCAAGACCTCTGACTCCACAGTGTTGTGGAACTGGACCTTCAGGACAGGGACCTTTCCAGCCTGAGCTGCCCTCGTTCCTCTGTGTCTCTGCATAAAACACGGCACGGTGTGGATACAAAAATGCTGCTAGCAAGGATTTTCTGGCTGTTTTCTAAGCCTGTGAGAGACTTTTCTCTCTCACAGAAGAGGTAGCAGAGTTATGTAAACAACCAAGCCACCTGCACCCTATAAAAGTCTTGTTTATAGTACAGTAGAAAATATTTTGACAATGGATGCTTTAGGATTTTAGCCAATCACCCCAAGGGGTGGCTGATCCTTTGTCCAATTAGACTATGAAGAAAAAAGTTTATAAAAGAGTTTGTAAAATAATTAAATTAATCAATCTTGCTGCACAGTTCCTGCCTGCTGGATCTTCTCTCTTCCTCCCTACGGCTGCGGGACACGGTGATATACCCTAGGGTTGCAGTAATAGCACGGAAGAGAGAGGCAGGAGGGGCCTGTGTGTCCCAGGGCTCAGGTTTTGGGCCGCTTCAGCACCACAGAGATGCAGGTCAAGTGAAGAAGCCAAACTGTTTATTAATAGGAGGCGAAGCGAAGGGATGAGCTGGGAGGAAAAAAGGGGATGGGCAGGGTCTGAGGGCTGGAGGGATGGAGCTGTCAAAAGGGAGGGAGAGGGCAGGAGCTATGGGAGCTTTCCACAGGCTCAGCTGTGACCAGCATCAGCTGTGCCTGGAGGTCCAGCTGCTCTACTCCAGTCTCCAGATGGTCTCATCTTCCAGGATATCTGGAGGTCTTAAAGGGACTCTGGTTCTGAGCCAGCAGATGAACGTAGTTCAGCAGCTCTTTTGTTGAATATTTTCTGAACTACGATGTTTGTCTGGGAAGGGCTGTCATCTCTCCTCAGGGCTTGAAGGGCTGGAAGAGACAGGAACAGAGGCACGGTCAGAGCCTGGATCTGCGGGAATCCAAGCAGACCTTCCTGCCAGGGCCATCTCACCCAGCTGCTGCCATGGCCAGAAGACAGCAGGGGCCAAGGAGATCAGCCAGAAGGTGCTGGCCGTGAAGCTCCCCACCGTGTCCCTGAAACCTCTCTGTGCTCTGCCCACGTCACCCCGAGTCCACACATGGAGCAAAGCCCCCACAGCCAGGGCAGGGATTGCAGCTCCCGAGCCAGGCATTGCAGCTCGCCCCCGCCAGCCGCCGCTGCCAGCCCGCTGCCCTCACTCACCCTCACTGAGGAGCTGGAGCTCTTCCTTGTGCCCCCTCAAGAACACCCTGGCAGCCCCTGGGAGCACAGAGGCGGTCACGGCCCCGCGGCACAGCTCCCTCGCAGCGGCGCTGCCAGCCCCGTGGCCACCCGCTCTCCTGCCCCGGCAGGGCTCAGCCCGGGCCCTTGCCGCATCCTGACGCCCGAGGGCACGGCTGCGAGAGGGCGGCAGCGGCCCCGAGGGCAGGCGGGGCTCCACGGCCCCGGGCCCGGATCCCGCTGCCGGGGCAGCAGCCGGGGCTGGGGCCGAGCTGCGGCGGGGCGGGGAGGGGCCCCGGGCTCGTGGCTCACCCATGAACCTGACGGCCGCCTCTCGCAGGGACTCCTGCGGGCTCTCCACGAACGGCAGCGCCTGGTGCAGGCGCTCGGCCGCTCGGCTCCTGTCCTCTGCCAGCTGCAGAGAGCGCCAGGAGGGAAGGGTTGGCGCGGGCTCAGCCCCTCGGCCGGGCTCTCTGCGCCCAGCCCTGGCCTCCCCTGCCCGCACGGCCCCGAGGCCCGGCCAGCAGCCGCTGGCGCCGGGCTCTGGAGGGGGCCGAGGGCCGGCTGCTGCCCGGGGAGCCGCGGTGCCGCCCCGCGCCACAGCCCAGCGGGGCCGGGGCTCCATCGGCACCCGGCTCGGGGCCACAGGAGCCTGGAGAAGAGCCCGGGGAAGGGAGCAGCGTGTGGGGCGCAGGCTGGCACCCCTGGTGCAGCACAGCTGCCAGCCCCACGCACTGGGCACCAGGGGCAGGGGACTTCTCCAGGCTCAGCTTAGGCTTCCAGGCGGTCCTTACCAGGCACTCGGCAAACTTCGACAGCTGCTCCTTCTTCACCAGCTGCCCAAGATTTCTCCTCTTCAGGAACTTGGCCGCACAAATCAGCGTTTCCCGAGAAGCCTGGAGAGCAGCAGAGACACGGAGATGGCACCACAGCCCAGGGCACAGGACCCGCGTCCCTGTGCCAAGGCCAGGAGAAGGCTGCAGCCTGCGAGGCCCCAGGGCAGGAGGCAGCTGAGCCCCCTCCCAGGAGGACACATCAGCCCACAAGTCCTCACCTCTGCCACGTTCCGGTTCTCATCATGGCAGTGGAATAAAAGTGGGAGTAGGCTCTGGCACACAATTGTCTTAAGGGGCTTTTTTCCCTCGTCCACTACCAACTCCATCACCTTGCAGAAGAGGTGAATGGAGAGCATCTGCACATTGCTGTTGTCCTGGAGTAAAGGAAAAAACCTCAGCAGCAACTTCTCCAGCCCATGTGGGCAACGGCCTAAAATCCAGGCACAAGTGTTGCAGCACCAGTGCCTATGGGTGGGGGCACAGAGCCTTACATTTTCAAAGAGTGGCAGGAGCGCCTCAGCCAGTTTCGGGGCAGTGGTGCTGGATACCAGGATGTCTTTGTTCTCCAGCACATTCATGAACACAGAGAGGGACATCCTGACCACCTCTCCATCTGCATCGCCCAGCAGCTCCACAAGCCGTTGAGACAGGCTGCCCATTCTTCTGGCCTGTGTGGAACACAAGGCTGTGCTGTGAAGCCATGAACGGCTGCACTGCCTACACCACCCTGGCCCTGCAAGCCCACCCTGCTGCCGCAGGGCCCAGAGGCCAAAGGCCTGTCCCGAAGCACTGGGGCAGCTGAGCCGGGAGGCAGGAGAGCTGGGAGCAGCTGCCTCAGCTCCTGAAGCCCAGCCAAGCCCATGTGACTGCTTTCCCCAGCGCAGCTTCAGCCGCTGCCGCCTTCTCACCATGGCGGGATCCTTGCTGAGCACCACGAGGCCTCTGAGTGCCAGGCGACATCTCTGCCTGCACTCGCTCAGCAGGTACCTGGACATCATCTCCAGGACACTGTCACCACATTCCCTCAAGTCCAGGCACTCGAGGACCTGAAAGGCACAGGGCAGTGACAGGGGAGCCGGCCGGCAGGAGCCCGGAACCGCCCAGGGCTGGGCCCAGGCAGCAGCGCAGGGCGCGGGCACGTCCCAGGCAGCTGCGGCTACGAGAGGGCAGAGAGGCGGGAGGCAGCTCAGCGAGGCAGCGCTGGCCGTCAGGCTCACCTCCACAAGGAAAGCCAGGAAGGGCAGATCCCAGCATGGCTCCTCCCTGCTGAGTGGTTTGAGCAGGTGGAATGCAATGCGGGAGCAGAAGGGGATCAAGACCTGGCGCATCTCTCTGGTAGGGGGAAAAAGGCACCAAGACCCTGAGGCAGGGGGCAAACCTCTCCCAGGACTGACTCACACAGGTCTGGTCTTCCCCACCACGTTGCAAGGGGATCTGGGTGCTCTGGGAGGCAGCTCCTTCTGGGCACCCTCCCCTTCCAGCCTTTTCCAGTCCGCTTGGCCATCCCTCGGTGACGAGGCCCCACAGGGACTGTGTGGGGCACCTCGGGCACAGGGCACAAGTGCCGGGGGCAGTGGGGAGAAGGGGGTCTCACCTGGCCAGCAGACCCACTGCATAGTGCTGGGTGTCAGCACACAGCAGCGTGTCCCAGCCACGCTTGCGCTCCATAGCCACCACCTCATTGTCACAGCGCAGTCGACAGAGCAGAGCCTTCATGGCCTGCACTGCAAACCTGTGTGCAGAGCAAAGCCCAGGTCACACTGGGAGCACTGGCGCTGGCCACAAGGGCATGGGAAGGACAGGAGGACTGGGACCTGTTGGGGTTGGTGGGAAGGCGGTGTTCCTCCCGGCATGCTCTCCAGAAGTGATCAACTTCCTCTGGCACCTGCTGTGTGGTGATGACAACTTGGAAGAGCAGAGTCACAAACAGGCGGGCTGAATAAAGGATCATGCCTCGTGGCACCGAGGCACCTGGACAATCACCCACAGCCCCAGAGTTGCCTGCAAAAGAAGCAGCCCGAGACAGCTCTCAGTGCCGAGCTGTCCATGTGGCAGGGCCCGAGGGGAGACGCAGGGGGAGCACCGGGCCTGGTGCCCCCTGAGCCTGCCCTAGCCCAGGTTTCAGCCCAGCACCTGAGGCAAGGAGATGCAGTGGGGGAAGGATGGAGAGCTGGTGAGGATGTGACCTCAGGGTGAGTAAAGGCCAGTTCCAGAAACTCACAGCCAGGGCAAAGACATCTGTATCATCCCCATCAGAGGTGGACGTGCTATGCAGTGGCCATTCCTGCATCACACAGAGCAGCGTTGGCAACACCTTCTCCACTGCTGGTCCCAATGATCCTATGATTCTCCACATCATTGTAGCAGCTCTGTGGATCGGAGCTCTGAGTCAGGGGCGTCTCAGTCACAGTACCATGCCCTGTGCAGCTGTGGGGGCCCAGGTGACAGAGCCCCGGTGCCCTGAGGGGCAGGGAGGGAGCATGGCAGCAGGCTCAGGAAACAGAGGGGCCCGAGGGTCCTGCAGCTCTCCGCCTGTCTGGCAGACCCCATTGGACAGGCGGCACAGGGCGATGGGCCCTAAGGGCTGGTGAGCCCCGAGCTCTCAAGGCAGCTGGGCCCCGTACCTGTCGCACGATGGGGCACAGCGCAGGAGGGTCAGCACCACATCAGCGGGGTGCTCTTCAGCCAGCCTCAGAAGGTTAAAGCCCAGCCTGGCGCCCACAGTGACATGGGACCCGAGACTCTGGTGAATGTTCCTCACCATGGCTGGCACCTGGAGGAGGCATGGGGAAGACTTGGAGCACTGTCCAAGGGAGCAACTTCCCCAGCTGCCCCCAAGAAATGCTTCCCTTCTCGACTCACTGTTCTGGTCTCAAAGGCTGAGGGGGCCCAGAAGCCGTGGCTTGAGGGGGCACACGATCCTTGGAGTCTCCAGCCCTGGCCCCAGGCTGCTTACCTGCTGCTGAGAAGAATCAGCACTCTCTTGAAATAACCCAGTTCAGGAGCATGAATCCCAGTGGGAATGGGCGTAGTGTCAGTATTTGGGATGCCCTGAGTCTCTCCGGTGTCGGTGTTTGTGATGGCCATCCTCAGTCACTGCCCTGTCAGTCTTCACCGTGTGATCATTCATTGGACTGTCAGAGTCTTCTGAGGGTGCAGTGATATCTGTGCTGACATCAGGCTCTGCCTGGAGCTCGGTCAGCCCAGAGTCAGGCTCAGCTGTGCCCTCAGTTGCTGTGGTGCTGGTCTTTCCACGCCGAATGCATGAACTTCCGGAACATCTGCAGGAGAACAAAGGACAGGGAAGGGAGGGCTGTTCCAAGGGGTGCTCCAGGCGCGGTGCTCGGCTGAGCAGCGACAGCAGGCCCAGCCCAGGTGGGGATGGCTGCAGGTACCTGCACTGTTCTCCGGAAGCGGCCGTGGGCACGGTCCTGCTCTTGTGTCCGGTCCGGGGCTGCATCTGGCAAAGAGCGAGCGCAGCCAGAGCTGAGGGGCTGCAGGAGAGGCCGGAGAACGCAGCCCAGCCCTGCGCTCCCCAGGCAGGGACAGCCCCGGGATGCCCAGGGGATGGAGCACGGCTGCTGCGGGGGTCTGGCCCGGCCCCTCTTCCATCCTATCCATGGGCCTGTTCTCCAGGGATGCGATGGGATGGGATGGATGGGTGGGATGGATGGGATGGGATGGGATGGGATGGGATGGGATGGGATGGGATGGGATGGGATGGGATGGCGCCAAGCTGGCTGCCGCCATCAGCCCTGTGGCCCAGCTCTGTCACTCACCGTCCTGCCGTGGCTGGAACTGCTCCAGCTCTTCGGGCTGTTGTGCTGGGGCAGCTCCAGGGCCTTTTTTCCCCCTGAACACTTTGAACAGGCGACGGAATCTGCCCGCCATGCCACAGTCTGGCCTCGAGGGCACCTTCAAGAGAGATTCCTTGGGAAAGCTCTGAGTGAACAAGTCCTGCACTTGTGCCTTGAAGGCACCAGCAGCAGAGAAGCCTCCGGAAGGCTACAGGACAGCAAGTCCTGCAGCCTGGTCTCAGAGGGCTCCTGCCACAAGGACAGGAGACTCCTCGTCAAGGATTGTGGTCAGCAAAGCCAACGGTCTGGCCTTGAGGGCACCGGCCACAGGGATGGCAGATGCCTCAGAAAAGCTCCAGGGCACCAAGTCCCACGGTCTGCCCTCGAGGGCACCTGCAAAAGAGAAGCCTCGAGAAGGCCACAGGTCACCAAGTCCTGTGGTCTGGCCTCGAGGTCACCTGCAGGAATAACGCCTCGGAAAAGCTCCAGGTCAGCGAGGAACGAGTGCGCTGTGCGGGGGCTCCTCACGGCACCGCTCTGTCCCGTCCTGTCCCGTCGCGTGCTCCGAGCACTGTGGCGTGGCCGCGTCGCCGCCAGCCCCTATGTCAGCACGTGTCACAAAGGGCCCTGGGACACCCTGTCCCGTTCCACCCCACGGTGACCATGCTGCACCGTGTCACAAAGGGCCCTTGCACACGCTGCCACCTGCCCTGGGGCCACCCCCAGCCCACCCCAAGTGGCCCAGGTTGGAAGGAATGCCTTGCCCCAAGTGTCTAAGAGAGCCCAACAGGAACTTTAGCATCGGCTCCAGCCATAAGCAAACGCTCCCCTGCTCTGCGGGCTCGGGGCAGCACCAGGAGCCCCCACGGCTGCCGCCGCAGCTGCCACGGGAAGGGCTCGGGGTCTTCCACAGAAGCTGGCACGGCCTCCTTGGGACACGTCCCGGCCGGTGGCCATCCTAAAGCCGGGGCTGTGACACAGACAAGGAACGTGTGGGCCAGGGCGCGAATGCTGCTCTGAGCCCTGGGGCCCGGGGAGCGCTGAAATCAGCAGGTGTGGCAGAGTCCCCTCCGAAGCAGACCTGCCACCCCCGAGCCCTGGCAGCACCGGTGCCCATCTCCTGCCCCAGAGACCTGTGCCCCCGGGGGCTTCTCTGCCAGAGGGCAGCCAAAGCCAAGGTGCATTGGGGTCTGTGCTCCTTCCTACAGGGGGCTGTTGGCAGGAGCACCTGGAGTGACTGGGGGCAGCACTTGGTATCCAACAGGAGATGCTGCTCCTTCCTGGAGTGAATTTTTTCATGGAAGGGGTTAGCAGTAGCACCAGAACAGCATCAGCTGCAGAGTTTCACAGGACAAAGAGATTCTACAGAGACACTGTGACGTCTCCTTGTGCTTTTCTGTCTTTCTTGCATTCTGGAAATGAAAGAATCGGCCCAGCCTCTGATATTCAACATTCCCGTTGCTGCGTGTCTGGCTGTGGCAGCTCACGTCCAAACACAACTGCGTCCCTGCTGAGCAGGGCAGTGGACGGCCACAAACAGGGAGGTTCCCCAGGGAACATCAAGGGAGCCACCTGGGGAAGCGCAGAGGATAGGGATAGCTGTGGGAGGAGAAGCTGTTCTGTGTCTCTGATGATGGTGCCAGCACCCTGAAGGAGCAGCCAAGACAGGCGCTGGAAGCACACAGGTCCCACCCTTTCCTGCTGTCACAGGGACTCGGGACACACTTGTTGCCACAGGTCCAGCAGACGTGATGCAGGAACAATGGAGGGCCAGGCATTGGTAGGGAATGGCCTCCAGCAAGAGCAAAGCAGGATCCTCTGGCAGCAAAGCCTGAGCTTGTGAACCGGGCCATCTCCTCTGCACACAGCAAAGTGCTTCCCTCCGCCCCTGAACGTCTGCCAGCACTCCCTGCTTTCCTTCAGTGCCGGCTGCATCTTCCTTTGTTCCAAGCAAGTCCAGGATTTAGTTTGGAAGCTCATGTACGTGTCTTTAGGGGGCCTGCATGGAGGAGAGGGATGGCACCTGCAGTGCAGGGCTTGTGTCCATCAGAGTCTCTCTCTCACGATGGCACCAATGCCGCTGCCTTGGGACGCCTGACTGTGGAAGGCGAGTCTGCCCTCAAGCACGGCCACTGAAGTCAGTCAGGGGCACAGGCTGCAGCTGAAGCTGCCAAGCGTCGCTGTGAGGCTGGCAAGGCAAGAGGAAGCCATTGTGGCCAATTCTGCTGGAGCCTTTTGCCAAGCCACGTGCAGCTGTGCCCACAGCGTCGCCCCGTTTGGCGTCCCGGCTGGTGCGGATGCCTTGTTGAGCTGGTGCCGGCACTGGGGCTCCTGCTGTTCCTGTGCACACTCTGCTGCTGTTTCTGTGGCGTCCAGAGCTGTTTTGGCAGCAGCGACTCGGCAGCCCTGCTCGAGGAGACATCGCCGCCCTCCCCATGGTGGCAGCAGCTGTGCGGGCCCAGAGCTCTGTGTCAGGGGGGCCTCGGTCACAGCTCCGTGGCCTGGGCAGCCGCGGGGGCCCGGGCTGGCCGCCAGCCCTGCCTCTGCCCACGGCCCCTTCTTGGCAGCAGCCAGGGGCCGTGCCCCAGCAGGGCCCCCTGCCCTCCTGGTCCCCAGCCAGCCCAGCCTCAGCACCTCGGGGTGGTCCCCACCCTCGTGCTGAGGCCCGGCCGTGAGGGCTTCTGCCGCAGGCCTGGGAGATGCTCGGGGGAAGCGCCAGAGCAGCGGGCGGCAGGAACGAGGCGGCTGCCTGGAGGCTGCTTATGGCCTCTGACAGCCACTTCCTCGGGCCTTCCCACCACCCCAGCCCCTCAGGGGCCTCCTGTTGTTCTGCCAAGGGGCAGAGGCGATTTAAAGGACACAGACAGCACTGGAAAGAATGCTCTTATTTTACTGTGAAATTAAGGAACCGCAAATGTAAAACAATACATTCAGTAAAACTAGGGGCTTGGCTTTAGCAACAAGCAAAAATAAGCAAGGTAATGCACCTAATTATTACTATCCAAGAGAAAGGAGAGGGATTTAGAAAGATGCATCACCAATTGCCTAAATACCTTACCATCATCCAGATCTGCAGTCCCTGGGGAGCCCCGTTTCGCAGCAAGGAGCTGGAGAACCCTTCCCGTCAATTGGGAAAATCCTATGGGTGCATCTACCCGTATGTGAGGCCTCCAAATTTGCCCCAAACGTGGGTCCAGCTTTTATAGGCCCAAATCAGGAAGTCCAAGTGACCTGATTGTGTTTTTAGCCCGGAAACACCTGGATCTGATGGCACACTTTGCAACCAGCAGGGGCCACAGCTTGGCCAGTGCCCAGGCCTTGCCTGGGAGGGTTTCCCCTCAAACACCCTGCAAACAAACCTTTATTCATGTCAGCTGGGGAAAGCTTCTTAAATTATCCATTTCTTGCAGATAACTGTACACGGTTATGGGAAAGTTTCTAAAGCAGCCCGTTTGGCATTAAACAGCTAGCATAAGCATCTTTGTCATCTGTTTTTAGCTAAATAATACTGATGGTGTTAGTCACAGATTGGCCAGGGTTCATCTGTAGGTCAGCTCCGGCTGAGGCCTGCTGCTCAGGCCTCAGCACATCAGTCGCTCCTCTGACTTACAGGATGAATCATGGTTGTCACGCTGCCTCTGCAGTTGTTGCATGTAGGGTTGGTTGATCTTGAGGCGTAGCTGCGAGCTGCCTTCCCTGTACTCTGTGCTGGATGAGTCGTACAATACAAGGAACGAAACAAGGAATAAACAAGAAGGTAGCAGCTGCACAAAGGGAAAGGAGAAAGGGCCCCTTTGAGCCACAGACTCCCTGGCAGCCACAAGAATATATCTGGTTCCCAACATTCCCATATCTGGGTTGGTACATGGGCTAATTTTCTCATCTCCCTAGTTGTCTGTTTTCCTACTTTTCCATTGTCATCAATTTGTAAGCGACAGTTGGATTCATTTTCTTTCCTGCAAACTCCTCCTTCTTCTGCGGCAGTCTAAAACCACGCGATGCTGGAAAATCGCATTCCGCGTTTGCGTGGATTGGTCGGCCATAAGGTCAGGGGCGGCAGCCGTCTGGTTAGTTATTATCTCCGAGACAGCTTGCAGTCTTATTATCCAATTCAGATTATAGGCAGGTTCTCTGGCCCCTGACACCAACTGGCTAGGGCTCCATGGAGCCGGTCCATAATGTTGTGTAACTCTCTCAGGTGGCCGTTCATCATGTCCCCATCTTTGGGAGCTTCCCTTACTTAGGGAGGTGTCAAGAGACCATGTTTCTCTGACCAAATCATGATATGCTTTGACTCTGAGCCCCGTCCCCTGACTTTGTGTCCATGTCCCTGATGGGCCTATTGTTAAGGATGTGCAGTGCATCAGTGAGATGGCTTCTCCACCAGGACAGGTGTCCATCTCCCAGGTTTCTCACTGCTCTTTCAATAGCCCATTCATTTGCTCAGGTAATCCCACAGCTTGGGGATAATATGGTATGTGAAAACCCCACTGAATGTTTTTCTGCTCAGCGTACTGCTGAATGAATTTGTTCTGGAAATGAGACCCATTATCTGTTTGACTCGGTAATGGCATTCCGTAATACAGAATTATTGTGTCTATAGTACAGATGGTGCTATGCTGAGTGGCCTTCTCACAAGGATGGGCAATCAAATACCCAGGATATGTGTCTACGGCAGATATATTTACACCCTCGGTCCTGGGGTAAAGGTCCAATGTAATCCATTTGCCAAGTTGGTCCGGGCAATTTTCCTCTCCCCAGCGGTCCTTTTACAATGTTTGGCACCGGGCGTTTGTACATATGTTGGCACACGGGGCATTGAGCAATTCTAGTTCTACTCATATCGAGTGACATGGCAATGCCACGCTCTTGAGCCCACCTGTAAGTGGCTTTTTGTCCAAGGTGCACACATTTTTGGTGCGCACATTTTGCCAAGCCTTTGTGATCCTCCTTTGGAGGGAACTCTGGTCTGGCTTGGGAAATCTTTGCCCGGTTGCCTGCAACAGAGTTATAAAGTCGCTCTAAAGTGTCTGTGTTACTATGGGCATCAACATGAATCACAGTCACATCAGTTCTTTGTACCATTTCCCAAAGATCACTCCACAGTTCCTTTCCCCAGACCTCTTTGGAGTAGATTTTCCAGGCTCTGCCTACCCATGTCGGTAGCCACGGAGAGAACCCATTTAGCTACCGACCAAGAAGCAGTATAGGAAAGGCATTCTCCTAGATCTTCTTGTTTTAAAGCCATATCAGTTGCACAGAATTCAGCATATTGACTGCTTTTCCCCTCTCTGGTCATTTCTAAAAACTTTTCTGAATGAGGATGGTCAGCTACTGCTTTCCAAAACCTTTTCCCTCCTATATATTTAGCTGACCCATCCATAAACCAAGCATGTTCTTTTTCCTGTGGCGTTAGTTGATCTGAAGGCTTTTCCCACTTCCCTGGAGATTCCCTCTCAGCTGGGAAGTTGGCACTCACCTCTTGGTCCCTCCCGGGGGCAGCTGCTATTGGCTCATGAAGAGTGGCTATCTGCCCCGTTCCCAGCTTGGCCCTATCCCGAATATACCACTTCCACTTTACAATACCACACTCCGGAGCGTGCCCAATCCAATGGGCTTTCGGGGACCTTCTGACCCACTGCACAATAGGAATTTCCGGATGAAGAGCCACTTCATATCCTATGGTTAAGTTGTTCTGTTTCCATCAGTGCCCAATAACATGCCAATAACTGTTTCTCAAAAGGTGTGTAGTTGTTTCCTGCTTCTGGCAACTTCCTCCCCCAAAACCCCGGGGGAACCTTTTTCTTCCCCTGTTTCTGCCAGAGGCTCCCATCAGCATGTGACCCATTTACAGGTACATTTAACTCAACTTCTCCCTTTTGCATAGGCCATAGATCTAAAGGCCTTTTTGGCTAATAGCCTCTGGCTAATTCAAAGGCAGCCTGCTGCTCACTTCCCCATTCCAATTGCCTATTTCCCCTGGTTACTTTATGCAAAGGGGTTGAGATTTGTCTCAGATGCAGAATACGTTGTCTCCAAAAGACGAATAATCCAATAAATCTTGGTGCCTCCTTTTTATTTTGTGGCACTGCAAACTCTAAAATTTTCTGTCGGGCTTTGGGGAAGATTTCCCGATGCCCGCATTGCCACTGAATTCCCAAAAATTTCACTTGAATTTTGGTAGGGTTAATTTCCCAGTCTTTCTGTTTCCTATGATCCACAACTAATTCAAGGACTTGTTGCACTTCCTCCTCATTGCTGCCCTGGACCAAGATGTCATCTATATAATGAATGAGTTGCGTATGAGGAGTCAGTTTGATTTCATCCAAGTGCTCGGCCGCTGTTTGATGACAAATTGTTGGGCCGTGCACACATGCCTGGGGCAATGTGCTGAGTGCGCAGTGTCGTCCCTGCCACGTGAAGGCAAAGTGACGCCCCTGCTCCTCAGCAATGGGTACTGCAAAGAAAGCATCAGCCAAATCAATTACTGCATGCCAGGTTCTTCCAGAGTGTTCCTGGATTTTTTCTATTAAAGTAACAATATCTGGTACAGCTGCTGCAAGAGGTGGCTGTGTTTATTTGATTCTCTAAAGTCCACGGTCGTTCTCCATGACCTGTCACTTTTCTTGGCAGGCCAGACGGGGTTATTCCAAGCCATTCTAGTGGGTTTTAAAACATCCACTAAGTCTTTAATTGCCGGTGAAATGTCTTCATGCCCCCCGGGATTTGGTATTGCTTCACGGTTACCAATTTAGTTGTGGCAGGAATCTGCACAGGGGGCATTTTCACCTGCCTGACTAAAACTGGCCGGGCACTGATATAAGGCTTTGTCCCAAACTGATACAAACCGTTGGATAAATTTAAAGCCAGTCCCTTTAAGATACCAATCCCAACTATATATTCAGGGACCAGGACAATCATAACTGAATGCAATCATCTGGGGAGGTTCCCTAGTTTCATTTTGATTTGTGTTTGCACAGCTTCAATTTGTTTCCCCCCACCAAACCTGTAAGAATCACTGGTTGTCCTTTAAATTTCTTGGGATTCCCATAAATGTAAAGAGGCCTCCGCTCTGCTGTCAATCCAGGCTTTTACAGTTTGTGAGGACCAGTTTTTCCAAAGTATCTGAAGCTCCACAGGAGGCCGCCAGTCCTTTTGTGCTGATTGCACGGGAGCTTGGCCCTTATCTCATTCTTGTTTAACATGCTGAACTATTTCCCTAGTGTCTTTCCAGGGATACAGGTCAGAATAGGGTCCCCAGCCCTCCCTCTCCCCCGGAACAGCCGACCCGCTCGCGGTGGGCCCTCCGCAAGCAGATGTGAAGAAGTCCCGTTGAGGCTCCGGGGGTGCCATAGGCCGAGTTGTTCCCCTATTTTTTGCTTTAGCATTCTGCACTTTCTTGCTAGGTTTGTGCAATCCTCTCTGTTTCTGTGTCTTCCATAAATCAGGAGCTGGGATCCCATCAATTTTATCGTGAGACACGCTGAGGAGATTGACAGTTGGACTGACAATCTCTCCAAGAGCAAGGAGGACTGTATTGCACTGATATCCCTGCGATCAAGGGTATTGGCTTGCATTGAGATGCACTGGAGCCCAAATAGCAACGAATAACAAAAAAATGCAGGTGCCAATATGGTCCTTGTCAGTTTTGCTGAGCTTACTGCCTGCTGTTTCTGCTTGGCCTGTCAGTCAGCCGAGAACCAACATGTGAGTTACCCTGGCCAATGCGACAGGGCAAGATACTCTGTGCTTAGCCACTGCTACTCCTGACAATCCTCTTTCTACCTGCCTTGTTGGCTTGCCAATAGATGACTGGCCAAAGCCTAAGGCAGTTAACAAACTTTTACAATCACACAATCACGCTGATGCTTGAGATCAGTGGGTTTCATACCTTCCCTGGGCAACTCTTGAGCCGCAGGAAATAGAGCTTTTAGGATCTGTGAAAATAGGCCTTTGTGCTAAATTTATTTACTCTGGATCTGATCAATCCAAAGTATGGGATGTTTCTCCTAACCAACCCATATTTGCAGAGGAAATTGCCTGGTGCAATTCCAGTTCACCACATATTTCACACTCTACTACTGTTCATCTGGCTTTGCCTCCAGGGATGTTTTTTATTTGCAGAGACCGAGCATGGGCTGCGATTCCATCACACATCAAGGGACGTCCTTGCAGCTTAGGACGACTCTCACTGTTAACACCTAACACATAGCTATGATTTTACAGCATAAACTACGAAGAGGAAAATGCAGCACCCGTGCGTTTGCCCCTGATTGTGATGACAACACCAAATTTTGGCCACCAGGTGCTCGATGGGCTGTTTCCTTCCTTTCTCCACAAATAGCATCTGCTAAAGCACTGGGACTGTTAAACAAGTTAGGATGTTGGCTAGCTTGGCAGGCTAACGCTACTTCCCTTGCTTTAGCCGGATTATGAACAGGTGTTGGTTCAGTAAGGCACGCTACACTGTAAAATAGAGCTGCTGTTGATTTTTTGTTGCTAGCACATGGACATAGATGTGAGGATTTTGATAGAACATGTTGTATGAATTTGTCTGATCATTCAAAATCTATTCATGCCCACATTAAAGAATTACAAACAAGCGTGTCAAAATTGCATGAAGAATCAGAATCTGATTGGCTCAACAGTTTGTTTGGCAATTGGCAAATTGCAAGATAGATCAAAAATCTGCTTAAAATTAGATGCCTGGCCCTATTGGTTATTTTTTGCATCCTGCTCATTGTGCCATGTTTATTGTCTTTTTTGCAAAAGTATAGGAGAAAGGTTCACGAAGGATGTCTGGACTTCAGGCAGCTCTCTTGAAAGCTGTTTATTGCATAGGCAAAGTTACAGCATTTCAGGGAGTGGGTATCCAGAGCCAGCCCTACAGCTGCCAGCTCCAGCTGTAGGCATACCTGAAGCCGCTTGCTGTTCACGTTACAAAGCATTTTATACTTTTCTTTGCTGAGTATCTTAATACATAACAACCAATAAGCACCATACACAATACCGTTACATTTGCCTATAGCCTATCATAGTTACTACCATCACCATATTATAGTCATTATTATCCAATCACAGGAGTAAGTAAGTTACAATTTAAGCTTACAATGGAAAATTCTCAGACCTCTCTTCTTCTTCCTGCATCGACATTTCTTGTTTGACTGCGATATCTCTCTTGTTGGTAAAAACATGTTTTCTATTGACTTATGCTCTTCTTGAGACTTATTTACTTGGTGAAAAACATGTCTTTGTTTGTAGTCACATACCTTTGTCCTAATCATAAAAATCTCCTTCCAACTCATCTCCAACATTTGCCTTCTCAGTTATTCAGTGGTCAGTGTTTCAGCAAAACCGCTTTTATCAAAACTTGCTTTCATTTCTCTCTCATCCTGAGTTTCTACATTCAGAGATCTTTCTGCCAAGCCTACATATCTGTGAAACGTTCTTACCAAACTTTCATCCTCCCCAACACTCTGTGCCAGGAGCCCGGCCCAGCTCAGCAGCACAGCAGCAGCACAAGGACTTTAATGACCCTCTCGGGGCTTTGGTGTTGTTCACATCAGACTCAGTCCCTCAGAGTGTCTTCAAAAAACTTCTCAAGAACTCAAAGTCAGATTCAAAGTCCAAAGTTTCTTTAACTTTTAATGGGTCCCAGTGAGGGACACGACTCACGTGAAAGTGTCCCCAGGTTCCAGTGAGAGCAGAACTCTGGAGGCAGTGATGGCAGGTGGGGACAAGCAAGGGAAAGGTGTCTCTGGTGCTGAGCAAAGCTGGCTGTGTTCCATGAGTGCAAAGGGCCAAGGCCTGAGCCCCAGCCCCTGGCAAGGCAGATCCTGTCCCTCCCTCAGTGCTCAGGGCTCTTCCCGGGGCACTGGGATGTGGGGATGGGCAGTGCCCAGGGCAGCACCATGGGGTGGCCCCTGCCAGGCTGCTGGGCAGGGACAAGGAGGCCCTGAGGCCCCAGGGCTGCAGGGGTCACTTGTCTCCTCCTGGCCTCAGGGCCAGGGCCAGCAGCCGTGGCCAAAGGGCTGCACAAGTTGGCTCTGTCAGGGCCTTGCAGCTGCTGCCCATCCCTCTGCCCTCTGCAGCCCAGGCTGTCCCACGGTGTCCCTGCCCTGCGCCTCTGTCCCTGCAGGCTGTCCTCATCCCCCCGGCTGCCCCACCTGGCTGGCCCCTTCCTTTGCTGGCAGCTCTGTGTCCTGCCTGCCTCTGCCTTGGCACACAAAGCCTTGGGCTGCTCCAGACTCCTTCTGGGGGACACGTTGCACCCCAGCCCTGCCCTGGGAGGGAAATTCCTTTCTCCTGGTGTCCACTCTGGGCCTCCCCAGCTGCCCTTCACATTCATTTTCTCTTTCTCTGGCTGTTCTCTACAGTGCCAGAAGGATCCACCATCTCTGAAACCTCCCTTCAGTCCCTCCCAGGGCTCTCCTCTGCTCTCCTCAGTCTCCACTCCACTGAGCACAGAGCTCCTTTGTCCCTATACAGTGGTGTCCTGGGGTGACTTGATGATGTGTATCCCATGTCGCTGCTCTATGCCCAGAAATTAACTTTGTGCCTTTCTATGCCTCTAAACTGAGCAAAACTTTTTCAAAGCAGATTGCAGCTTGTTCAAGGCCACACAGAGATAGCTGTTTCTTCCCAGCTGCCGCAGGGGAGCGAGGAGGCACCCAGCTTGCTGCTTTCCAGTCAGCTTTTGGGTAGTTTTTCAGTTTCCTTTTCTCCGGAGAGAGACTGAGAGTTGAACTTTGCTTTTCCTTCCCTGGAATTTTGGATTTTCTCCCTCTTCTACTGGACTGCTTTCAACCTCAGAGCACATCAGGAAGACTTTCCACTGGGCACAGAGGGCCTGGCCCTGGGCCAAGCCCCAGCTCCGAGGAGACCAAAGGGAGGACTCTAACACTTTTTCCCAGGTTTTTTCTCCACAGCGAGAGATTTTATTATTTAGCATCATTTCCCTTTTCCTGTGTGTTTGGTAGATAAATAGTTTTTATCTCCTTCATTTTCCTTTGAGGAAAATTTATTTTTTCCTGAACCTGGTGGGGGAGGGGTGGTTGTGCCTTCTCTCAGGTGATGTATTTCTAAATTTGGCCAAACCGGAACAAATGGTCAGGTGCTCAAGGCCGAGAGCACCCGGACAAGAGGGACGGTTCTTTTCCCCAGGAAGGAAACCACAGAAGCCCAGTATTGAAAGATGAAAGGCGGCCACCAGAGGCCAAGGCCAGCCAGACCTGTTTGCCTTGGCAGCTTTTGTCTGGCAGCAATCCTTGGATAGATGGAATTTTGGAGGCCAAATTGCAATTTTGGCCATGGGCAGCTGGAGGAGAAGGATGGTTCTGTTCCACAGGAAGAAAAGCACAGCCCCAGTGTTTCAAAGGCAGCTGAGAGCTGGCCCTCAGGAAGCCAAGGGAAGCTGGACTTGTCAGTCCTGGCAGATTTTGCCTGGGAGCTTTACTTGGATATATGGAATTTTGGAGGTGGATTCCCAGTTTTGGCCATGGACACCTGGACTTGAAAGATGTTTTTTTCCATGGAAAGAACAGCACAGCCCACAGTGTTTCAAAGGCAGATGAGGGTGGCCCCCAAGAGGCCAAGGCCAGCCAGAGCTGTCTGCTCTGCCAGGTTTGTCTGGGAGCAGCCCTTGGATATTGGGAATTTGGGAGGTGGAATCCCAGTTTTGGCCATGGGCGCCTTGTCAGGAAGGATGGTTTTTTTCCATATGAAAGAAAAGCACAAAGTCCAAGTGTTTTGGAAGAAGATGAGAGGTGGTCAACCATGGGCGAGGGCAGCCAGACCTGTCTCTCATGGCAGCTTTGGTCTGGGAGCCATCCTTGGATATCTGGAATTTTGGAGGTGGATTCTCAATATTGGCCATGGATGCCCGGACATAAAAGATGTTTAATTCCATGGGAAGATGAGAGGTGGTCCCTGGGAGGCCAAGCCAGGCAGAGCTGTCTGTCCTGGAAGGTTTCATCTGGGAACAATCCTTGGATATACAGAAATTTGGAGGTGGAATCCCAGTTTTGGCCATGGGCACCTGGACGGGAATGATGGTTCTTTTCCACTGTAGGGAAAGGGTGGAGTGTTTCTCTTGGGACGGACACGACACACACAAACCCCACCAACAACCCCAGGCAAAAGGCTGTTGTAGTGGATTGGGCTTGTAACCAGGCAGAAACACCAATTTAGTGTAGTGGTTTGGTCCAAAATACTCATTACTGTTTATCTGCCGTGAGATAAGAATTAGGAGAAATGCAAAGCAGGTACCAAACTTGAAAGAATATAAAGAAGTTTATTACCAGACCTAAAAGAGGGGAATAAAAAATTATGCCATACCTTCAGAACTCTCCTCCTCCCCCCACCTTCCTCCCTTCTCCCACTGACAATGTAAAAAGACAACCCTTGAGATGTTCAGTCTGTTTACCACTTCCATAATAACCTTGTTCCATCCATTTAGAAAGAAGAGTCTCTCACTCGTGCTATGAAAACATTATCACAACGAAACAGCTGCCCACTTCCAAATATTGTTCAGTCCATTCAGGAAGAGGAGTCTCTCTGCTCGCATGGGAGTCCCTTCCCCCGACTTGAAGCTTTTCCCGCAACTGCTTTCGAGGGTCCACTCTTGAAGTTTTTGGGGTACAATTTTAAGGTTGAGCCGTTCAGAAACAAAAACAGAGGCCCTTCTCCTTCCCTGGGAGCAAAGGGTCTTCATCTTTAGGACTATCTCTGGGAGCATCTCTAGGAACTGAGGTTTCTCCTTTCCCATTTGGAGCCAAAGTCCTCATCTGGTTCATCTCTAGGAACTGAGGTTTCTCCTTTCCCATTTGGAGCCAAAGTCCTCATCTGGTCCATCTCTCCCTGTCCAAACTTCTCATGAAATTACAGCTGCATCAGCATCTGCCTATCTCAGCGCAGGTGCTTTTGCTTACAAGTTGAACACTCCACCCCCCATATCTTCATGGAATTACAACGGGATACTCTGATATACCATAGCTTCACAACAGAATTTCAGCTTTAAGCATCTCCTCTCTCTCTTCCCTCAGGTTTTCAGCTCTTCACAGCAATAAAAGGGTTAATCTCACCTCAGCCTTGCAGCTTTGCAGCTGGAATGTTGAATGTTGCTTATCGAAGTGGAGAGGGGGAAGAGCCGAGCCGCTCTGGCTGCCCACGGCAAAGCAGTGGGGGGGGGTTCCATGGATAGAACAGGTCCATCAGCTCCAGGGTGGCCGTGGCCCAGCCCGGCCTGGCCCGAGCAGGGCCTGGCCAGGCCCACTGGTCCCCACACGGGGCCCGCAGCCACCTGTCCCAGCACCGGAAATGAGAGAGAGCTGTGGGGGGTTTGTCTATTCTTAAGTGTGGATCACAGAGGCAGTCACAATTTTAAGTGGCTTAAAGAATTGTCCATATTCAAACTGGCCAGCTGATAGGTCCTGTCAGGTCCGAGAGGAAGCTGTAAGCACCCCTTAGGACATCCCTTCCGGGACTATGCTTGCTAACCTATGACAGGTGGCTACCTTCAAAATGCGTTCGCCCTGACCTACAGCACCAGGGGCAGAACAGGCAACCTCCAAATGATGACCAGAACACCAACCATCCAAATGGCGACCAGAATGTAGATCATCAGCCTAATGACCCTTCTGATGATGACCAAGATGTCGACCATCAGGCAGATGGTACTTCGACAAGCAGAGACTGGGATGGTCCCGCCACAAGCAGAGACTGAACTTTAAATTTCTTGTTACGGAGTCAGATAGTTAAAGCCTAAAAGACATATTTAGAATTCATAACTAATGTAGATTTCTATTTAGGATTAATAGTAGAGTTGTTATCTTAAAAAACAAAAAGGGGGAATTGTAGGTACAAAAATGCTGCTAGCGAGGATTTCCTTGCTATTTTCTAAGTCCGTGAGAGACTTTTCTCTCTCAAAGAAGAGGCAGCAGAGTATGTAAACAAGCAAACAACTGCAGCCTTGAAAAGTCTTGTTTATCGTATAGTAGAAAAATATTTTGACAATGGATGTTTTAGGATTTTAGCCAATGACCCCAAGGGGTGGCTGATCCTTTGTGAAATTAGACAATGAAGAAAAAAACCTATAAAAGTTTGTAAAATAATTAAATAAATCAACCTTGCTGCACAATTCCTACCTGATGGATCTTCTCTCCTCCTCCCCCTATAGCTGCGGGACACGGTGATATAGGCTAGGGGCCCAGACCTGCGGAAACAGCCCTGGGGCTGGGGGTCTTGCACAGAAAAAAAGGAAATGCAGCTGCTGAGGCATTGCGAGGCTAAAGAGCATCTCCATGGCCTGAGCAGGAGTCACTGAGCAGGCTTTGGTGGCATCGCTGCAGGGGCCACTCATGTCCAACCCCCCCCTCTGCTGGTGACAGCTTTGCTCTTGGGGACACTGCTCTGCCCCAGCCCAGCAACACGAGCAGGGCCCAGTGCTGGGACTGGCACCAGTGGGACCCCCTGTGCACAGGGACCCCCAGCCCGGGCGGCCGTGCGGCACCCCAGGAGCACCAAGATCTGCAGCACTTTGCTCAGCTGTCCTTTCCAGAAACGGAAACCATCTCCTTCCCGAGAGAATTCAACCTCTACCCAAGATCATTTTCTACACGCTGCTGATCAGAAATGTTCCTCTGGACTTCCTCCACCACAAACATGCCCACAGCCCTGGAAGAGATACCAGGGCATCATTAAAGCCTCCACAAACACTGCACAGGCACCCAGGATCATCAGCTTTCCTTCTTTGGCATTCAGGCTCCTGCACTGCTCCTGTTCATGTCCTCCTCCTCTCTCCATAACTGTGGGAAGCGCAGAGCTCCCAGGCAATGCCAAGGCCAGTGCCTTCCATGGGTTGTTGGACACCGCCATGGCTGCTGCCCCTGTTGTTCCCAGGGAAGCTGCTGAGTGCCAGCAGGGACCATGAAGTTGCTGAGGGCACTGGAGCACCTCCCTTGTGGGGAAAGGCTGAGGAAGCTGGGGCTCCTGAGGCTGGAGAAGAGAAGCTTGTGTGGAGACCTCAGAGCCCCTTCCCAGTGTGTGAAGGGGCTACAGGGAAGCGGGAGAGCGACTCTTCCTCAGGAACTGTAGTGACAGCACAAGGAGTAATGGGATGAAAATGAAAGAGACTTGGAATAGATTTGATGACGGGAAGAAGTTCTTTACTGCCAGGGTGGTGGTCCCTGGCACGGGCTGTGCAGAGAGGCTGTGGACGCCCCATCCCTGGGAACATCCAAGGCCAGGCTGGACAAGCTCCGCAGCAACCTGCCCAGGTGGGAGGTTGTTCAGGTTGGAAGCAGATGATCTTTAGGGTCCCTTCCAAGCCAAAGCATTGAGGATTTGATCATTCTATGATCCCCATGTCCCACCGTGGAGTGGCCCTGAAACTTCTGTGACATCACAGACTGTTCCAGATGGAACATGCAGGACCTGGAAACGAATGCAGTGGACAATCCACCCGCTGCCAGTGGTCAGTTCTCACTCTCTCTTCGCTACATCTGTCGGTGCTGAGCTGTTCCTGCTGCCTGGACTTCTCCTGCCTGCACTGAAGCACCAATCGCAGCAGGATGTCCACTCCTGTCCCAGCAAAGGTACAGTGCCATTCCAGGGAGGTGGACACCCCCTGACCGAGTGGGTGGACTGCAGCCCTGTGGGGATGGTGTGGGACAGGGACCCCACTGAGAGGTTGTGCTCCCTGATGCAGCGTGCCAGAGACAGCGTAGAGGACGTGGAAGTGGACATGGGGGTGGATAGGGAAGAAATGATGGAGGTGGATGTGGAAGAGTCTATTGAGGATATGGGGGTTGATGTGGAGGACGACATCGAGGATATGGAGGTTGATGTGGAGGATGAAATTGAGGACATGGAGGTTGATGTGGAGGACGACATCGAGGACATGGACGTTGATGTGGAGGATGAAATTGAGGATATGGAGGTTGATGTGGAGGACGACATCGAGGATATGGAGGTTGATGTGGAGGATGAAATTGAGGACATGGACGTTGATGTGGAGGACGACATCGAGGATATGGAGGTTGATGTGGAGGATGAAATTGAGGATATGGAGGTTGATGTGGAGGACGACATCGAGGATATGGAGGTTGATGTGGAGGATGAAATTGAGGACATGGACATTGCTGTGGAGGACAGCATCGAAGACATGGACATTGATGTGAAGGACAACATCAAGGATGTGGAGGTCAATGAGAAAGAGAAGGAGCAGCCCATGATCCTGGGATGAAGATGGACCCTCCAGCAGCAGGACTGGCAGATGTTTGCCATGCACTGCCCACAGGCAGAGTGGGTCCCCTGCCGCCAGGCTGGGGCTGGGCTGGCCGGCCCCGCTGGCACACGCCAGCCCTATGCCAGTGCTTGGGGCCCAGCTGCCAGCCCCAGCCAGGCTCAGTGCTCAGGGGAGTCCTGCTCTGCCAGCGTGTGCCAGCCTGGGGACACAGGGAACAGCCCGCAGTGACCATGCTGCTTCCTTTTTACCAGGACTGACAGGGCCTATGGCCACAGCTCTGTAAATACGTTCTGAATGTTAGAGGTTTTCTGTAAATATGTTTTAAAGATTGTTAACTCGATAGGCTCCCATGTAAATGCGTTCTATAGATTGTTGCTGTTAGAAGGATGTTCCTAATGAAAGATGTTGTGTTGCTGATGGTCTCTTAAACTTTGTTTATTTTTAAAACCCCACTTGTCTTTGCAATTCCTTTGAGCCCTGGCAGCCTTTGAGAATTGTTGTGGCTTCTACTTGCTCCAGGTTCCCAGGGCTGGAGGTCCCTGGGGGTGCTGGCACGGCCGCCCTGGGGCTGGGGGTCTTGCACAGAAAAAAAGGAAATGCAGCTGCTGAGGCATTGCGAGGCTAAAGAGCATCTCCATGGCCTGAGCAGGAGTCACTGAGCAGGCTTTGGTGGCATCGCTGCAGGGGCCACTCATGTCCAACCCCCCCCTCTGCTGGTGACAGCTTTGCTCTTGGGGACACTGCTCTGCCCCAGCCCAGCAACACGAGCAGGGCCCAGTGCTGGGACTGGCACCAGTGGGACCCCCTGTGCACAGGGACCCCCAGCCCGGGGCGGCCGTGCCGGCACCCCCAGGAGCACCAAGATCTGGCAGCACTTTGCTCAGCTGTCCTTTCCAGAAACGGAACCATCTCCTTCCCGAGAGAATTCAACCTCTACCCAAGATCATTTTCTACACGCTGCTGATCAGAAATGTTCCTCTGGACTTCCTCCACCACAAACATGCCCACAGCCCTGGAAGAGATACCAGGGGCATCATTAAAGCCTCCACAAACACTGCACAGGCACCCAGGATCATCAGCTTTCCTTCTTTGGCATTCAGGCTCCCTGCACTGCTCCTGTTCATGTCCTCCTCCTCTCTCCATAACTGTGGGAAGCGCAGAGCTCCCAGGCAATGCCAAGGCCAGTGCCTTCCATGGGTTGTTGGACACCGCCATGGCTGCTGCCCCTGTTGTTCCCAGGGAAGCTGCTGAGTGCCAGCAGGGACCATGAAGTTGCTGAGGGCACTGGAGCACCTCCCTTGTGGGGAAAGGCTGAGGAAGCTGGGGCTCCTGAGGCTGGAGAAGAGAAGCTTGTGTGGAGACCTCAGAGCCCCTTCCCAGTGTGTGAAGGGGCTACAGGGAAGCGGGAGAGCGACTCTTCCTCAGGAACTGTAGTGACAGCACAAGGAGTAATGGGATGAAAATGAAAGAGACTTGGAATAGATTTGATGACGGGAAGAAGTTCTTTACTGCCAGGGTGGTGGTCCCTGGCACGGGCTGTGCAGAGAGGCTGTGGACGCCCCATCCCTGGGAACATCCAAGGCCAGGCTGGACAAGCTCCGCAGCAACCTGCCCAGGTGGGAGGTTGTTCAGGTTGGAAGCAGATGATCTTTAGGGTCCCTTCCAAGCCAAAGCATTGAGGATTTGATCATTCTATGATCCCCATGTCCCACCGTGGAGTGGCCCTGAAACTTCTGTGACATCACAGACTGTTCCAGATGGAACATGCAGGACTGGAAACGAATGCAGTGGACATCCACCCGCTGCCAGTGGTCAGTTCTCACTCTCTCTTCGCTACATCTGTCGGTGCTGAGCTGTTCCTGCTGCCTGGACTTCTCCTGCCTGCACTGAAGCACCAATCGCAGCAGGATGTCCACTCCTGTCCCAGCAAAGGTACAGTGCCATTCCAGGGAGGTGGACACCCCCTGACCGAGTGGGTGGACTGCAGCCCTGTGGGGATGGTGTGGGACAGGGACCCCACTGAGAGGTTGTGCTCCCTGATGCAGCGTGCCAGAGACAGCGTAGAGGACGTGGAAGTGGACATGGGGGTGGATAGGGAAGAAATGATGGAGGTGGATGTGGAAGAGTCTATTGAGGATATGGGGGTTGATGTGGAGGACGACATCGAGGATATGGAGGTTGATGTGGAGGATGAAATTGAGGACATGGAGGTTGATGTGGAGGACGACATCGAGGACATGGACGTTGATGTGAAGGACAACATCAAGGATGTGGAGGTCAATGAGAAAGAGAAGGAGCAGCCCATGATCCTGGGATGAAGATGGACCCTCCAGCAGCAGGACTGGCAGATGTTTGCCATGCACTGCCCACAGGCAGAGTGGGTCCCCTGCCGCCAGGCTGGGGCTGGGCTGGCCGGCCCCGCTGCGGCACACGCCAGCCCTATGCCAGTGCTTGGGGCCCAGCTGCCAGCCCCAGCCAGGCTCAGTGCTCAGGGGAGTCCTGCTCTGCCAGCGTGTGCCAGCCTGGGGACACAGGGAACAGCCCGCAGTGACCATGCTGCTTCCTTTTTACCAGGACTGACAGGGCCTATGGCCACAGCTCTGTAAATACGTTCTGGATGTTATAGATTTTCTATTATCGCAGGCCTGTGCCCTAGGGTATATCACTGTATCCTGCAGCCATAGGGAGGAGGAGGAGAGATGATCCAGCAGGCTGGAATTGTGCAGCAAGATCGATTTTTTTAATTATTTTACAAACTCTTTTATAGACTTTTTTCTTCATAGTCTAATTGCACAAAGGATCAGCCACCCCTTGGGGTCATTGGCTAAAATCGTAAAACATCCATTATCAAAATATTTTTCTACTATACCATAAACAAGACTTTCCAAGGTTGCAGGTGGCTTGGTTGTTTACATTCCCTGCTACCTCTTCTGCGTGAGAGAAGAGTCTCTCACGGGCTTAGAAAATAGCAAGAAAATCCTTGCTAGCAGCTTTTTTGTACCTACTATTCCCCCTTTTTGTTTTATAAGATAACAACTCTACTATTAATCTTAAATAGAAATCTACATCAGTTATGAATTCTAAATATGTCCTTAAGGTTTTAACTCTCTGACTCCGTAACAAGGAATTCAAAATTCAGTCTCTTCTTGTGGGAGGACCATCCCAGTCTTGCTTGTCGAAGGACCATCTGCCTGATGGTCGACATCTTGGTCATCATCAGAAGGGTCATTAGGCTGATGATCTACATTCTGGTGCCATTTGGATGGTTAGCGTTCTGGTCATCATTTGGAGGTTGCCTGTTCTGCCTCTGGTGCCGTAGGTCAGGGCGAACGCATTTTGAAGGTAGCCACCGTACCCCAGTATCTGTGGAAACGCAAGCATACCCACGACCCCAAACGATAAGCTCATGAGGGCCTTCCCACTGGTTAGTGAGTAAATTCCGCACCCAGACTTTTGCCCGGGGCAGTTGTCTCGCCTGCAGACTGCAATGAGAGAAAATGATTCAGAATAACAGGATTATTTGAATTTTGTGGTACTGTAAGGTGATTAATTGTATACAAAGCTTTTGCTAGTCGGCTTCAGTAACCAAATTCAAAGGTTCCTGTGAGAATCATTGAAAAGCCATGATAACAGCCCTTAATTCAACTAACTGAGCAGAGTCTGACTCGGATTGGTGTGTTAATGAACCACCACAAAGGCAGTGTAGGATACTGTGTGCCCTTGCGCACAGTGACCCCTGCTAAAAATTTGTCCCAATCCGTACACCCCAAGCTGCCAACACGTCCCGTCCCCAAAGGTTAAGGGAAGTGGTAGCAACATAAGGCCTAATTGTAGCTGTGTGCCCTCTGAGTCCTTCACCACACAGGCGTTCGCTTAAATAGCTCTGTGTGGTTCCTCCTAATCCTGCGATGGCCGATCCCACGGGGCTAAAGGCCATGAGGGAGGCCACGCAGAGAAGGAGATGATAGTTACATCAGCACCCGTATCAATCAAACCTCGAAGCTGAATCCGGGGTGGACGGCGTTCGGCAGGATCAGGGTACATGTCATCTGTGGCCTTTGGTCAGAGATGTCTGCAGTCCAGAAGGCCTGCGGAAGTCCCGTAGATCCACTGCCGTTATCTTCGTGAGTTTGTTGTTCTATCCTGGGGACACAAGACTTAAAAGGCACTAATTTAGCAAGGCAGGTCTTTTCAGGAATAGTTACAGGGGGTTTTTGCGTGGAGACCATAGCGCAAATCTGACCTTTAAAGTCAGTGTCTGTAACTCCTGAGTGCACTAAGATTCCTTGATGGGCAACATCAGGTTTTCCCACCAGCATTGCACTGGATCCCTGGGCTAAGGGTCCATATGCATCCAAGGGAACCTTATAAATACCGCTAGAGTCTAAGACGACTGCGGCTGCGGTGTGGATGTCAAACCCGTCTTATCCCTGGGTGCCGTCTGATCCCTGGGTGCTGTCTCTAGGATGGCTGGGTAGGCCTGTGCCTGTACCTGTGCCACTCTCTGAGGGAGCGACTGCATTGGAGAGCAATTCCCCCTCCTTGCACCCCGGCGGAAGTTTCCCGACAAAGGGACCATCGGCATGAGTCGGGATCTACAATAGTCCGAGCAATGCCCTGGCCTGCCACACCTCTTGCACTGGGGGATCGGTGTGTTCTCTTTTTGGCTCGGCTTAGGCCGCTTCCGTTTTTTCGCCTGTTTTGGTTGCTTTGGTTCACGACCAGAAGATGCGTGAACAGGCTGCAGGAACGCAGCCAAAGCAGACCTTCTCTGGTTCCCAGATCCCACCTTAGCGCAGGCTTCGACCATGTCTGTTACCTCAGGATCCCCTGGTAAGGCATCTATGATTTTTCTGCACTCCTCGTTTGCATTATCTCTCACTAACTGCCTTAACAACAACTGTCTTAACCCGTCATCCTCAACCTGCTTCTCGAGAGAAGCAGCGACTTTCTCTACAAAAGAGAGGAATGACTCTGATTTCCCTTGAACTATTTCAGTATATCGCTTTCTGGGTGCTGACAACTCTATGGTTTTCAACAGGGCAGCCATGCCGACCTGTTGATTGCTGCAGGACACTAGAGGACAAGGTACCCTGTAGGCTGGGATCAGAGAAGGGACCAGTCCCCATCAAAGCATCCATTCCTGCTGTCCGTCTAGGATCAGCAGCAGGGAGCTGCATATTCCCTAATGCAGCCTTGTTGGCCAGCTTTCTCCAGGTTTTCTCAAAAACTGTAAATTGTACAGGTTGAAATAGAATTTGACCTAAGTGTCTGATATCAAATGGAGAAAGCAAATCTGTATTTATCACCCTTATTATCTGCATAACCTCAGCAGAACCTAGCCCATATTGTGCCACCTTGGATTGGAGGTCCTGGGCAACTTTCCAAGCAATTACCTCATGCTTATCACGCTCGCCTGAATTTGGGAGAGCCTTATACACTGGGAAAGCTTGGATCTCCCCTTTTGGGGAACCAGTACCATCCTGAACTTCTGGCACAGCCTGCGGATGGAGTGTAACAGCTCCCGGTTACCCCAGAATCCTCAGATCTATTTGGCATTCCAAGTGTTTCCAATAACCTCCAGTCACCCTCCTCCAATGCTCGCATCTTAACTGACTCTAAGAAGCGACTGTAATGGGTTGGACGCACTGTTACCGTGCAGTCCTGAAAGGTCCAGGGGCGAGACCGGCGCAGCCTTTTCCTTCGCCGTGCGGCTACAGCCACCTGACGACCTGGGGCCAGAACCTCATCTGCCTCACTGCCTGACAGTGAGTCATCAGGCAAAGCCAACTCTGAGGTGCTGGGAGTGAACAGAAATGGACAGGGAGGGGCACTTTGGCTAAGTTCGCTAGAGGCAGAACAGACAGCACAGACTGCAGTTGGCTACGCTGCAGTTTGAACAGCAGCCTCTTTATGGGATGCTATCTTGGCCAGTCCCGGTCGAGCCGGTACTGGAGCTGCTACTGCTGTCTCTGGGGTTACGGCCGCGCTCGGCACCGCGCTTGTCTCTTGCACTGCAGCCGTGCTCAGCGTGGTCACTGCCGAAACCGCTCCTGTTTCGCGCTCCCGGCCGCAGTTGGCGCCATGCTCCCCGGCTGCCGCTCCGCGGCCGCCGCCGCTTCCGGGTTTTCCTGCGGCAGCGCTGCTTCTGGGTTCGCCACTGGCCACACGGCCTCCTGGTTTGGAGCCGTGGCTCCCGCTGGCGGCGTGGGCGGCGCTGGCGGCGCGGGCTTGGCGCGTCCCGCACGGCAGGTGCCTCTGGCATCCACTGCAGTAGCAAGCTGAACAGGTCCTCCAACCTTTGGGATATGTTCGGTGACTCTGTCAGCAAAGGCAGATGCTGTATTAAAAGGTCGATGGCTCAGTTCTGCAGTGGTGCAGAACAGTCCAGCGCCAAGGAGGGCAGCGGACCACACCCAGGCAGTGTCGGCGCAGTCTCACCCGGTGCTACGCCAGCTAAGAAGTTAGATCCAGGTGCATTTGCAACCGAGCTAGGAGCCGCTCTGGGGGTCCAAGTTGCTAAACCGCTAATTCGCGGCCCTGGATAAGCTATGGCTGCTGCCGAGCTGAGCGGTAAGGCAGGCTGTGCACCCTCCCACTGCCCCGACCCCCCGCCTCTGCCGGCACTGGGTCCCTGGGGGCCATGGAGTCCTGCGATTGTGCAGGGCTAGGCCGCGCAGGCTCTGCCTGTGGAGCCGGGGGGGTTTTTCCAAATCCACCATCATTTGCCCCGGTAGCCTGGTCCGCGGGGTCCCCCCCAGACGTTCCTCCATCAGTCATCACCGAAATAGGCGAGCCAGCCCTGCTGTCACAGTCAAGGTCTGTCAGCAGGATAAATAACGAACGCCAGGTTTTGTATAATTCTAACGCTGCCGGCTCCCCTGTCGGGAGCTCGTGTTGGACAGCAGAGCCGAGTTCCTGCCATAAGGCAAAGTCCAGGGCAGTATCTCTGTCCATGGAAATCCCTTTTAAGGTAGCCCAGTCTAATAATTCCCGAACTGAGTTTTCAGGACTGGAGGTGTGCATTATACTAAACACACCTTTCCAGACCAGTACCACAGCGTCGGTTTGTGAGCCGCTGTTCGCCATTTCTCAGTCCTGTCGGACCTCCCCGTCCCAAGGGGGAAGGGGAACAGCGTACCGCTAGAGGAATTCGGCTTGGCTCGCAGCATGCAGGACACATCAGAGAGTGCAGATCACATCAGGCAGCACCAAATATTACCGCAGGCCTGGTTCCTACGGTATATCACCGTGTCCTGCAGCTATAGGGAGGAGGAGGAGGAGAAGATCCAGCAGGCTGGAATTGTGCAGCAAAATTGATTTATTTAATTATTTTACAAACTCTTTTATAGACTTTTTCTTCATAGTCTAATTGCACAAAGGACCAGCCACCCCTTGGGGTCATTGGCTAAAATCGTAAAACATCCATTGTCAAAATATTTTTCTACTATACCATAAACAAGACTTTTCAAGGTTGCAGGTGGCTTGGTTGTTTACATTCTCTGCTACCTCTTCTGTGAGAGAGAAAAGTCTCTCACGGACTCAGAAAATAGCAAGAAAATCCTCGCTAGCAGCTTTTTTGTATCTACAGGCAGTGATGATTGCGGGCATTGCTGAGCTGCTCCTTCTGTGATTCTTTGCTAATGATTATGTGCTTTGCTGAGCTTATGCTTTTGTGATTCTTTGCAGATTTGCATTCTATAAATTACACAATTCCTTCAGTTGGTGTCTGTGCCTTTGGTGCTGACCCTGCCCACCAGCAAATCAGGGCCCCATCCTGCCTGATTGTTACCTGGGAAGACAAAAACCCTCACTCCAAATGTCCCCCCTTCCTCCATGTTTCCCCCACTTTTTACACTGGCCATGATGTCCTGTGGTCTGGGATATCCCTGGGGTCAGTTGGGGTCAGCTGTCCTGGCTGTGACCCCTGCCAAGCTCCCCCGCACCCCCAGCCCCTCCCCAGCGTGGCCGGATGAGGGGCAGGAAAGGCCTTGGCTCTGTGCAAGCTCAGCAAGAACAAAACCATCTCTGTGTGAGCAATGCTGTGCTCAGCACAGAGCCAAACACAGCCCCAGAGAAAGGCCTGGCAAGGAAATTCCCTCTGACCCAGCCCACAGCAGCACCCATGGCCACCCACCATCACCACAGCTCCACGGGTTCCTTTCCATGCCCCTGACCTGGCCACGGGACCTTGGGCTGGTGGCCACGGCAGCCGCCTGTGGCCCAGGGCTCCGTGCCCGTGTCCATGGCAGCAGTGCCCCGGCCACGGGCCCTGAGTGCAGGTGACCGTGCCAATGCCCATGGCAGCGGGGCCAAGCGTTGGTGTCCGTGGCACAAGTGAGGAACGGGTCCCTGTGGCCGCTGCCGTGGCACCTGAGGGCATCAGTGAGTGTCACTGCAATTGTAGCTGGCACCAGCCCCGGCACCGCTCTGTCCTGAGGGCTGCCATGGCAGCCGAGGGCAGCCACAGCTCTGCGGGCAAGTGGCCACGGAGCCTGACTGCAGCAATGGGTCCTGGGGGGGTTTCCAAGGGAACTGGAACTGCTGAGGGTTGCCATGGCATCCAACCCCCTGGGATGTCACACAGCCACCCTGGGATGTCACACAGCCACCCTGGGATGTCACAACCCATTCTGTGATGTCACAACCACTCAGTGATGTCACAGTCTGCTCTGTGATGTCAGACCTATGTACTGTGATGTCACAGCCACATCTGCGATGTCACAGCTCACTCTGTGATGTCACACAGCTGTTCTGTGATGTCCCCAATGACTCCGTGATGTCATACAGACACCCTGTGATGTCACAACCCACTCTGCAATGTCACAGCCTGTTCTGGGATGTCACACAGCCACTCTGTGATGTCACACCAGCGCCCTGGCATGTCACAGCCTGCTCTGGGATGTCACAATTGCTCTGTGATGTCACAAATCTGCTAGATGATGTCTGACCTCTGCCCTGTGATGTCAGAGCCCATTCTATGATGTCACAGCCTACTCTATGATGTCACAGAACTGCTCCATGATGTCACAATAGAGTCTGTGATGTCACAACCCCCTCTGTAATGTCACAGCCTGTTCTGGGATGGCCCAGCCCTCTCTGTGACATGATACCTATACCATGTGATGTCAAAGCCCACTCTGTGACGTCACACAGCCCCTTTCTGACATCACAGCTGCTCTGTGGTTCTATGACACAGACACAGGGGTTGTGAAAAACGAGGCTCATTCTTTAAAAAATTTTAAGAAAGTTTAATAAAAGGGACAATTAGGAGACAATAGCAAAAAGGGTATTACGGCCGGGTGCTTTGGCAGAGAGCCAAAGGCACACCTCTACATCCAAAAGATCGTCTTTAAAAGTACATCTCTTATTGCATATTCATCACAATCATGCATGATTCATAAAGTCTTTGGAGTTTCTGTGTATCATCCCATCAGCCTTATCCTCCTCCTTGGCTCCACTATGTCTCTGCTCTCTCCATAAATGGCTCTCTCTTGTTTCTGGTTTTCTTCTTCTGATAAGATACTCCAGGAATGTGAAGACTTTCTCTGCCTATCTTTTCTAAATTGACTACATAAACAATAGACATTCTATGTCGTGCATTACATTACAGAACCTAGGTAAAGTTTTTCTAACATTATGTAACATGTGAAAAGCCAACATCACAATATATTCATAACAATCCCTCACTTTTCCTATTTTTGACAGATCATTTGGCTTGAGCAGTATCCCTTGTTTTTTAGCCTTTATTATTTGCTCATTTTTTTCACAAATCGCTCTTGCTTCTTCAAAGAGGTCTTTGGTATCATTTCTTCTTCAACACCATGATCTTTTGTGCCGTTCCCGATGCAGCCAATTTTGCTTCCACAGGTATTGGTACTATTTCCATGCCTTGGACCACGGTAGATAATAATTGAATAAAATAGGGGACCAAGGAAGGGAGAAATATCAAGCCTGCAGTGACACAAAAAAGGAAGAAGCTTCTTCCACACTTTTATTCCCAATACATTATCCCACCAGCTATGTTTTAGTGCAGATTCCCACTTTTGGACCGGTACATGGGCTATTTTCCTGATATTTTTGGCTATATCTAGGACTGCATCCCCATGGTCATCTATCTTCAAACAACAATCTGATGTATTAAATTTTCCACAAACACCTCCTTCTTCAGCCAATGGATAGTCTAAAGCCAACCTATTCTGATACACCACAGCTCTTGTTTGGCTTTGTTGGCTAGCTAGTAATTCCAATGCCTGACCAGTTTGGTTCGTCACTATTTCTACAACTGCTTGGAGTCTTATAATCCGATTCAGCATGTAAATTGGGGTTCGATATCCCCGACTCCCATCTTGTGCCCAGGTGGCTGACCCATAGGTTTCAATTATGCGCTCAGCAGGCACTCCCTCGTCTCTCCATTTTTGAGATCCTCCAATCAATTCTCTTTTATTCCTTTTTAGATCCTCATATAACGCTGTCTGTGTCATTAATTGTTGTCTTCCCTGATGGGAGAGACGTTCAGATTTTTGCCAGGAGAAAAAAGGAGGCGAATGGGACTTCATGCTTCTCAGTCTCCAGAGAGGTGTTTATTAATTCTTATCTAAGGAGTACAAGCCACTGGTGTGGCCTAGACATAGCACAGAGCAGAGAATGCAGCAAGAAGACAACTTCTCAAGATTTCACAGCCTTTTTAAAGGTAAATTACCCCATGAAAACTTAAGACGCAAGATATTTCCACTTTTTTACCAATGTCCAACAAGTTCCTAAATCACATAGACAGGAACTGCGGAATTCTGTATCCAATCATCCCAGACCACTATTGCTGCAAAATATGGAGTTAGTGAAGAAGGAGAAAGAAGCTTTTAACTACAACTTATCCTCCATTTTGAGGTTTTCTACTTTTATCTATTTACTATGCAAATAGACCTAAAAACTAAAGTTTTCACCCTGTGATAATCTCACATAGTATTCTATCACCTAATTCGCACTACTGTAGATTCAAATTCTTCCCAGAGGTAAGGCAAATTTTCCTGTGGACAAAGGCCAAAACCAGTACTGTCCAGAGGGATAAAACTCTTCAAAACAGGCAGAGAAATATTCTCTGCATTCTGGGTTCCCACACTCATACACTGGTATTCCTAGTGGATCTCCATCTGGCTCTGGTAAAAGAAAGAATCCTGGGTGTATGATTCCCAGGGTACAACTCCCTTTCCACCGAGAGGGGAGCTTTGCATATGCCCTTTTTCCACATATCCAAAATAGGCCATCTGGTGCCTTCCAGTAATCAAATTTTTGTTGACTTATATTTCCCCAAAATTTTGATATGTCTGGGATCCCAAAATAAGGGTTTTTGTTTGCATTATTGCATTGAAAGTGTTTGATCTTATTGCTCTACTTACAATTCTCTTCCTTTGTTTTTCTCTGAGTCCAATACAGAGCTGGTTTCTCAGGAACCCACCAGGTAAAAGTTCCATTACTGACTTTATATCTCTTACAGGGAGTATTTCCTACTTTGTAAAGGAAATTGTTCCTGGTACGCCAGAGACACTCTCTCCTATCACCGTTGAACTCAGTACCCACCCTTCAGGTCTGTTGTCTCCCCTTATCTTTGTCTGATTCCACTTAAGGAGTTCTATTGGGCTCAAGCTACTGCCTTTCCATGGCCATTCCTCTGTCATCAGAGGCCCTCCACAGACCCAGCAGTTGGTTACATTAAGCTCCTTACCTATCCTTCCCCTAATTCCACAAACAGGTGTTTTCCAAATTTTGAGATATCCTTTTCATTTTCTAATTGTTGCTTGAGTTTCACACACATGTCTTGAATTGGGGTCAATATAGAGTTAGACTGCTGTGCTAGCTTTGCCTTCTTGTTTACCAGTTGTTCTTTTACTAAGCCTGAGACTTTATTCCCAACAATATACGTGAAACAAATCCATCTTTCCCTTTATGGACATTTACTTCCCAACCTGCTACAACTTGTTCCTAAATTTTCTATAATCCAGTACTTTTTCCCATTCTGTGTACAGTTTCCTACTTTGGATGGGTTGTAACAGTGACTGTTGACATGGGTATGTGCAACGAAAAAGGAACCTTGGTGTTTTCCATATCCAGCTTTGGGTAACGCCTATGGCATGGCTGTGTCGGTATCCCCAGAGGGAAGAGACAAAAAAGGAGTGACAGGTAAAGGAATAACAGAGCTCCGATATGGCTCATACCTTCCACCTCCCATGCCTATGGGGTTGCTACCCACAGCAGGGGTATATGATCTCCTTGGTGGCAGCTACAGTGGTCAATTCGGTCTTGCCTTTTATTTCCTCATCACTTCCTTTTTGCTAATTTCCAGGCAAATTGCTTTTGACACTTCTTAATTGCAGCTTCCCACCGTTCCTCAGGTATCTCCCATTCAACAGGCACTAGTAATTCCCATCAGCAAAGCAAGGTTACTATTTCAGC
The DNA here is from genome assembly GCF_000738735.6 of Corvus cornix cornix. Taxonomy (NCBI): domain Eukaryota; kingdom Metazoa; phylum Chordata; class Aves; order Passeriformes; family Corvidae; genus Corvus; species Corvus cornix. The sequence goes on along the minus strand of NC_046351.1, from coordinate 23,586 downwards.
TGTTCTTTGTTCTTCCTGGATGGGGAATAGATTTGGCGTTCGACACTTCATGCAATGAGAGCGTCGTTTTTGTGAACTACTACACCAATATTTATTACACTCTAGACATTTACATTTAACCCAGCTAGCATGTCCAGTATTGGGATGAATCAGACAGGGTATATGGTATGGCACTGTTGGAAGTGACAATTCCTCCTCCTTTTTAAATAAGTCACAGGCTAAGGCCAGAATATGGGAACTCTCTGACTGAAATAGTCCTGATCCTCCTGTTTGGAGTGGAAGTATTCCTCCCCAAGGAGGGTATTGGAGGTGTCTCAGGACTTGTCCAGGCAACACTTGAAACCACTGATACAAGCTTGGCCTTATTTCCCAATCAGGTGGGGTTCTTGGTGTATCCCTTGGATCATTTGGGTCTTCCCAATGCATTACCACCCAGTTCCCGCTTAAGAGTTAACTTGGTATCACCAGACTTAGATGTTATAGTCCACTCCTTGGGTTCTTCCTCGGGTCCTTTGATTCTGCTGGCATGGATCCACCCTCGCTCCTTGGTCTGGATCGCTGCCTCAGTCGTCAGTAGCACTTGAAAAGGACCTTCCCCTTGTGGAGTTAAAGATTGCTCTTCCCACGTTTTTACTAGTACCCACTCCCCTGGATGGATATTATGGATTTTGAAGTCTAAAGGTGTGGTTTGAGGGATTATCCCTTTCAACCGCAAATCTTCAAGGGTCCTTGCAATTGTGTTGACATATCCTTTAACACTCATTTCCCCTACTTCATAGGTAGCAGTTTCATGTTGGGTGGTCAGAAAGGGTAACACAAACATCATTTTGTAAGGTGACACTCCCAGGTCTCACCTGGGTTGTGTCCGAACCCTCAATAAAGCCAGAGGTTGGCATTTTACCCACAACATTTGAGTTTCTATTATTAATTTAGTTAAGGTTCTCTTTAAAGTTTGGTTCATCCTCTCTACCTGTCTTGAACTCTGTGGGTGCCATGGGGTATATAGTTCCCACTTTATTCCCAAGGCTTGAGTTAGCTGCTGTAGAAATTTGATGAAAAGTGTGTCCCTCTATCTGAGTCTATCCTATTAATCTTTGCATACCTGAATGAAAAAATGACACCAAAAACCCCTTTAAAGAAGCAAGAGTGATTTGTGAAAAAAAAACAGCAAATAATGAAGGCTAGAAAACAAGGGATACTGCTCAAGCCAAATGATCTGTAAAAAAAGGAAAAGGGAGGTACTGTTATGAATGTATTGTGATGTTGACTTTTCACATGTTACTTAATGTTAGAAAAACTTTACCTAGGTTCTGTAATGTAATACATGACATAGAATGTCTATTGTTTATGTAGTCAGTTTAGGAAAGAGGCAGAGAAAGTCTTCACATTCCTGGCGTGTCTTATCAGAGAAGAAGAAAACCAGAAACAAGAGAGAAGAATTTATGGAGAGAGCAGAGACATAGTGGAGCCGAGGAGGAAGATAAGGCTGATGGGATGATTCACAGAAACTCCAAAGACTTTGTGAATCATGCATGATTGTGATGGATATGCAATAAGAGATGTACTTTTAAAGACGATCTTTTGGATGTAGAGGTGTGCCTTTGGCTCTCTGCCATGGTCTGCTATTGTCTCCTAATTGTCCATTTTATTAAATTTAAAAAAAAATTTACTAAGAGTGAATCTCGTTTTTCACAGTGACTCCGGTTCAGACCCGGAGCGGAGCGGCCCGTGCTGCCCCGGGGCGCGCGGGGCTCGGCCGTGGGGCGCGCGGGGGGGAACGGACAAACGGGCACCGGACACACGGACACGCGGACAAACGCTCCCAGCGCTTCAGCGGCAGCGGCAGCAGCGGCAGCAGCGGCAGCAGCGGCAGCAGCACAAGAGCAGCACAAGAGCAGCGAGTCCACGAACCCTCTGCGTCCCTTCTCCTGCTCCTCCTCTCCCTCTCCCAGTGTCTCGCACCCTCTCCCGCTCTCCCTTTCGTTCCCCAACCCCGCCTCCCGCGGCCTCCCTCTCCCCACGCCCGGCCGGGCCATGCCCCCGGCCCGCCCCCGGCCCCGGGCGGGGCTGCGCCCTCCCCGCCCCCGGGCGTCCCGCCGCGGTCTCGCCTCCGCCCGGCTCTTGCCGTACTGGCGGTGGCGCTGCTGGGCGGGCATCAGTGCCTGCCTCCTGGGCACCATCGCCAGCCCCTGGCTCCGGCTGGCCCGACCCCGACCCCGACCCCCCGACCCCGGCCCCGGCCTCGGCTCCTCCCGGGGCCCGCCGGGGACACAGGCGGCGCGGCCGCTCCCGCCGCCTCCGCAGCGTCTTCCCCGCTCCGAAGTCCGCCGCTCTTGAGCGCGGCCGCCGGCCCCGAGCCGCCGGTGTCCGCTTCAAAAGAGCCAACATGTGGGGATGGCCGGCCCGGGGCGGTTGAGCGGCGCTCGGGGGCCGTTCCTGGCCCCGGGCCGAGCGCTGACGGCCGCGTCTCGCCGGCAGGGAAGGCGCAGCAGGGCCTGAAGGAGCGCTACCGGCTGGGTTCGCTGCTGGGGCGCGGCGGCTTCGGCAGCGTCTTGGCGGCGACGCGGCTCTCGGACGGCGCCCCGGTGAGTGGCGGGGCCGGCGGCGGGCGCAGGAGGCGGGGGGCAAAGGAGGAGGAGAAGGAGCATGGGGCTCGGCACGGCGGGCGGCGAGCTCAGCCCGCTGCTCCCCTTGCCTTGCAGGTGGCCATCAAACGGGTGCCACGGAACCGCATCCACCATTGGGGCCAGCTGGTGAGTGAGCGAGGGGCAGCGGGAGAAGCCGGGGCGCGACGGGCGGGGATGAGCCGAGGCCCGGCAGGGTGGAAGCCGCCAGAACGCCTCGAGGGAGAGCGGCCGTGGGGCCAGCGGAGCGCGCAGAGCGTCCCCGGCTGGCTGAGGGCTTGCCGAGCCCCGGCACGGCATCGGCCCCGCTGACGGCATCGTGCTCCTCCCACAGCCCGACGGCACCCGAGCACCACTGGAGATCGTGCTGCTGGACAAGGTGTCCGCTGGCTTCCCTGGCATCGTCCAGCTCCACGAGTGGCTGGAGCTCCCCAGCAACGTGGTGATGGTGCTGGAGCGCCCGGAGCGGTCTCAGGACCTCCTGCACTTCATTTGGGCACGGGGCTTCCTGTGCGAGGAGGTGGCGCGGCACCTGTTCCGCCAGGTGCTGGAGGCCGTGCGGCACTGCACCAGCTGCGGGGTCCTGCACCGGGACATCAAACCAGAGAACATCCTGGTTGACCTGGCCACCGGGCAGGCCAAACTCATCGACTTTGGCTGTGGCACCTACCTGCAAGCCGCAGCCTACACCAGCTTTGCAGGTGAGCCCACGCAGGGGGAGGCTCCTGGTAGCGGCATCTCAGAGCCCAACAGCTCACAGCCCAAGCCGGCTGTGGCCCGGGGGATTGTCCCTTTTGCTGCCAGTCATGGCAGCCGGAGTCTTCAGCTGAGCTGCTTTTGAGCGGCGCTGGCTGAGGGCCCATCTTCCAGCCCTGCTGGCAGCCTTTGCCAGCCACTCTGCCCAGGACTGGCGCTGGGGCTGGGGCAGCCAGCGCCACAGAAACACCCGTGGGTGGGGGTAGCAGAGAGGGGGGGCCAGAACCTGTGCTCCAGCCCGTTTGGTGTGCAGGCGAGACAGGGCTCAGACTGCTCTGCTGCCCGTGCTTGCCTTGGCTTAAGAATGGTTTCTGGAGCAGTGCAGGCAGGGAGGATGAAAGCGTGGTTTTTCCCCAGCACCACCAAGTGGGTTTTTCCTTTGCATGGAATGCTCGGGCCTTGCCAGGGCTTCCGCTGCCCTCTTGCGACACCAGCGGCTTCTTTTCCAACCCCCAGTTTGTACACAAGTCCCCGGTGCTGGCGAGAGGGCAGCGGGTGCGGCCCCCGCAGGCCCAGGGATGCTGGGGCGAGGCTCTGGGAGCAGGCAGCGTCCCCCTGAAGAACTCCATCTCTATTCCATAGGAACACCGTCCTACAGCCCCCCGGAATGGACGCACCTCGGCTGGTACCACGGCGAGGCAGCGACCGTCTGGTCCCTGGGCATCGTGCTGCACCAGATGGTCTGCGGGGAGCACCCTTTCAGGAGGGGCTGGAACAGCACCTGGGGCCGGCTCTCGCTCCCACGACGGCTCTCTCCAGGTGGATCCTCGTCTCTGCAGCACGGGGGGAATAGCAGTGCTGGGAGACAGCAGCGGGCTCAGGAGCATGCCACACTGGCAGCTGCTGAGGAGGTGGCAATGTCCTGCTCTCCTCCAAAAGAAAGAATTGATGGCAAAGTTTAGGCACAGCCCTGAGCACACGCAGCACGGCCTGGCCATGGCAAGAGTGGGGCAAAGCGGACAGGAGCCTTCTGCAACTGACTGGTGCTTTCTGCTTTCTCTGCGCAGAGTGCCAGGATCTCATCCGACGGTGTTTATCCGTGCTCTCCTCGGAAAGGCCCTCATTAGAAGATCTGTCCTGTGATCCTTGGATGCAGGATATTCGCGTGCCGTAGGAGAAGGGAGAGAGCCACACGCACGCTTTGAGCCAGGGAGCCGGTAAGTTCCAGCTGCACACGTGCCTTGGCAAGAGGCAGCAAAGAAAGGCAGAGTTTTTGTCCTGCCTGAATCGCTGCGCAGGGCTCCTCAGCTGGGCACGCGCAGCCCTGCTGCTGGAGCTGAGCTGCTCTTCCCAGCACTGGTGGCCCCCATGCCAGCTGCTTTTGCTTGTCCTGCTTCAGCAACAGCCGGGGCCCTGGGCAGAGCACTGACAGCCTGCTCCAGCCCCAGGGAAGAAGAAGCCCCTGGAGAAGCTGTGCCAGGTGCGGCTGCTGCTGCTGGAGACATGGAGGGTGACATCAAGGATGACAAGCTCTTCCTCCACCTGGCAAGCTGAAGATGATGGACTTCAATTGTGGCACCTTCTCCAAAGCCAGGCTCCACGGCGAATTTGCAGATGAGTCCACACGCAGGGGGATGCTCCCAGATTTGTGCATTGCACAGCCTGGCCGGGAAGCAAAGGTTCCCCCCTTTGCTGGGGCGGATGCAACCAATTCTTCAGTCGGCTGCCAAGCTGCTTTTTGGCAGGGCTGGGGGGATAGGCTGGGCTGGTTTTGAACTGGGAGTCTGCTCCTGGCCCTGCCAACAGCCCCCAGCACCCACCGTGCCCCGTGCTGGGGCTGGGGCAGCCGGCCCGACACAAAGCAAGCCCCATGGTGGGAGCAGAGGTTGGACAGCAGAAGCTGTGCATGGGCTGCTTTGCTCTGCAGGCAAGGAAGGGCTTGGGCTGCTCCACTGCCCTTGTTGGCTTTGGGCTCAGCATGACTTTTGGGGGCAGTGCAGGGGGAAGGGAGAAAGCGTGGGCTGCCCTGGCCCGTGGGTGGGTTTTTCCCTCGCATGGCGGGCTTGGGCCTTCCTCAAGGCCCCAGCAGAGAGAAGATTTTTTACCTTTTTCCTTGTTTCCCCTTTTTGTCTGTAATCTCTTTTCATTGATTTATGGTTTGTTTTTCCAAAGGAAGCGTTCTAGGTGCTGTCGGGTCCGGATGGCGAAGTGCTTGGGAGCAGCTGCGGCGTGGGTGGGACGTGCCCTTGGAGAAGGCTGAGGACAGCGTTTGGGAGCAGCTTTTCTTCTGGCGGTGGCAGGCGTGAGGTGGGTGCCCGTCCTCTTGGCACGGCTGGGATAAGGGCTTTTGGGAGACGGCAGCGAGCACAGCAGCATCCCGCTCTGGGCAGCTGCTGAGGAGGTGGCTGTGCCACGGCCGGCTGCAGGCTGGGCACGTGTCCTGCCCTCCTGCTCTGCTCCCAAAGGCAGCAATGCTGGGCAGCTTTGGGCAGCGCTCTGAGCACGGCCAGCACGGCCTGGGCACCGCGGGCGGCTGGGACAAGGGGGACAGGAGCCTTCAGCTGACGGGCGCTTTCTGCTTTGTCTCCTTGCAGCCGGGCTCTGTGGATGCTGAGGCTGCTCTGGGCTCCGCCAGGGCTCTGCTGTGGCTCAGGCCCGCGGCCACGAGAAGCCAAAGAAGAAACGCCGTGACCTGCAGCAGAGACGTGCTTGAGCAGCTCGGCAGTGCAGCTCAAGTTTGCAGAGCGTGCACCTCCAGGGGAAAATAATGACACCCCCCAATAACAAACTTGTTCAGTAACTTCTGAAATGAAATCAGTCTGGGATGACCCCCAATGACATTTTTCAGCTTGCTCAAGCTGAAGCTCAGCCCTTCTCTGAACAGTTCTCTCCCCCACCTGCCTTTTGCTCCACAAGTGCTCCCTCTTTCCCCCAGTGAGTTCCCAGCTCACTGCAGTCCCCATTGCACTGTAGCCTTCCTTGATGCCCCTGGCCACGAGGAAGAGTGAGCCCCAGGTTTAGGGACTCATGTTGTCACTGGCTGAAGAACAGCAATGTCTCAGAGGTCTGGTGAGATTTGGGTGTCATTCAGAGCTGCTCTCCAGGCCTCAGCTCTGCTCACTGCTGGGTTCCCACTCCCTTTTCCTCGTTCTTCACAGAGCAGCATGAGCTCTGTGAATGCCCTTGACTCTCGCCACTCTTCCCAGCCCAGCCACCCAGCCCAGTCAGGCTTAAGCTGGAGCTTCTCTGTCTCCTCTGGCACCCCAGTGCAGTCCCCTCTGCGGGGAGCAGCAGCCCCAGAGCGCAGCACACAGCAGTGCAGGCCGCACCTGGAGCAGCTCCCTGCAGCCATGGCCTGGCTCTTTGTGGCAACCAAATGCTCCCTGTGTGCAGCTGTCCCTGGAGGATGGTCCCAGGGCAGAGCCCAGCCGGGCTCCCACTGCATCCCCTGGAGCCTGGGGCAGACAGCGCTCGCAGAGCTGAGGTTCATGGTGAGCACCCAGAGCTGTGGCTCGCAGTCGGTGTTTGCAAGCATTGTGATCTCATCTCCTGTGACCTGTGGGGAAAAGGAGCTGTGCAGCCAGGCCAGCGCTGCTCCTCTGGGCAGGGACGAGGCTGAAGGCCTTTCCTGTTGCCGAGGAGGCGGCATTAAGCCTTAGCGGGGCCTGGCAGCTGTGGAGCCGGATCTCGCCCGCTGTCCGGGACTCGCTGCCCACCAACCGCCCCCACCCGCCGCGCTCCGTTCTGCAGGGACAGAAGGCTCTGGCTGTGCGAGGGTTTCCATCACGTCTGTGTACCCGTGGCTCTGCAACGCACACGGAGAGGGAAAGTGTCAGTCACGGTGCTGGCACACTCCTTCCTTTCCATACAGGACACGTCCCTGCGCACCCCGTGTGCGGATCTATTCAAAGGAGAGGCGTGGATAGAGATTTCCCACGGAGCTCTGACTCTGGCGGAAGTCACCTTGTCAGCCAGCAGCCAGGGGATTTGTTTCCAAGCTCTGTGTCGGTCAGGGCCCAAGAGCTGAAGGGAGCAGCATTTAGAAGCAGTTCCCAGATTTCTAGGCAGCCAGTGGAGCTGACAAGCATCCGCGTAACTCGCCGTGTTCATCGGGAGGGGCTGCTGCTTCTTTGGGAGTACGGCACAACGGAGACACGAGACTTGGAAAAATCCCAGCTCCCTGTGGATTTGTGCAGCAGGGCTGGGGCTGCTCCCAAAGTTCCCCCGCTCCAATGACACAGCCGGACATGGGCTGAGGAGGGGCTGGATCAGGCTTTCTTGTCCACCTGCATGCCAGGAGTGAGCACAAAATCTACCTGCATTCTCTGCAGCATGCCATCCTGGAGCAGAGCCATTCCCAAAGGAAGCCGTGAGCCCGTGACAAGCCAGTGCCGCAGTGGGATCCTAGCAGCACCTGTGGAAGCCGGGAGAGAGGAGCCCACCTGCAGCAGGTTCCTGCCAGGATTAATCATCCCGTGGCTTCCCACCAGGGTCTCGTTGCTTCCAAAAGGCCCCACAGTGTCACTGTGGCCCCTCGGTTCCACCAGGTTCCATAGCGTCACTGTGGTGCCCAGGCTTCCGTCAGCTTCCCTAGCATCCCCACGGTCTGCAGGGCTCCCCGAGCTTCTGTGCTGGTGTCACAGTGGAGCCAGGGTTCCGTGTAGGTCCCCAGCATCACAAAGGCTCTCCTGGGAGCCACGGGTCACAAAGCACCGTGGGTTCAGTGCAGCCCCGCTGTGTCACAATGGCCGCTGGCTTCCACGAGCCCCTGCAGTGTCCCAGTGGGCCTGTGGCTTTAGGAGTGGGTGGCTGGGAGTTGGTGCCCCGCCAGCGGCTGGGGGAGAAGCAGCAGGGACAGCCATGGCCACTTCTGTGGCCACTCGTGCCTCTGTCCCAGGCACAGCCGTGGTGTGGAACACCGGCTCCTTTGGGTGTGCAGGCTGGCAGTCACGGCCTGGAGCATGGCTGCTCCCGGGGGACACCCTGGGGCAGGAGGCTGCTGGAGATTCATTCCCCACACGCTGCAGCTCCTTGTCATGAGGTGCTCGGAGTGATTCTAAAGGCTGTTCCCACCAGGCACTTGTCTGGCTTAGAGCTGTTGAGCTGTCAGCGGGAATGCAAAGGCCAAGCTCGGGAGCCTTTTGTCCTGGTGCCTTTCGTGTGTGAGCAGTCGCTGGTGCCGTTGTCTTTGGATCCTGACTCTGCGAGAGGGAAGGCTTAGGATGGTGCCTAGAGCTTAGAAGGAAAGTGCAAGTTAGGGCAAAGGAGTTCATCTTGCTCTTGGAGTGTGGGTGCAAAGAGGAGTCTGCACTTGCAAGGGGAAGATGAGGGAAATCTTTTTGTCCTGACACCGTTGATTTGAGAGCAGGGAAGTTTCCAAGTTGCCTCTGCCCTTGGGCTGCTTTCGAGCTGGGCTCGCAGTGATTCCTTCTTCTGCAAGTGGGCAGCGCTATCGTGTGCTTGTTTCCATGAGCGCTGACAGTGCCCAGCAAAAAGCCAAGCGCTTGGCTGGCGCGGCCCCAGTCGTGTGCGAGCAGTGGGTGGAAGAGCTCGGCTGTGCATCCTGCCTCTTGGAGACATAAAGGAATGTGATGCTGCATGTAGCGGGGAAGGAGCAGGAATCGTTTCGCTGTTGGCTGTGCACTTTCTAGGCTGCAAAAGAAAAGGCAATTCCAGCAGGGCCTCTTTCTTTAGAACCTTTTCTGTGCCATCAGCTGCTCAGCATGGAACTCACACCCTCTGAAATGCATCCAAATCCCTGAAGATATGCTTTTGCTCTCAAGCTCAGTGGACCAGCTTACCCTCTCATTTCTGCATAGCCCAAACCCCCTTGCAAACATCCAGCAGCTGCTTGTCAAGAAAAAGTCCTAGAACAAAAAGCCACTGCTGGCTTTCATAGCCCCTTTGCTGTCTAGCAACTAGAGGCAACAAGCTAGTGATACGCACTTTCTTTCTCAACTCCATAGAGCGCATCCTTCTCTCAAAGTGGCACAGTCCTTGGCAGAAGTGAAGCATCTCCAGCTGCAGTTCAGACCGAGACATGTGCCAGGACAGGAAACATTTGCTGACCTTCCCTCTTCCCTGTGCAACAGGATTCTCGCAGCCCACTCACTTTCACACACCTTCGCTATCCCTGAGTCCAAGCACCTAAAGCTCCCACAGACAGACGTGTCAGGAAGGAAAACGTTCCAAAAGCACCCCCTTCTCTTATCAGCAGAGAAATTGTGCACAACACGCTGCGGCACTGAACCTTCCTTCTCAGATAGACATGCCATCACACTTTTCACTCCTGCAGCTCGGTTGAAAAGGTCCACCAGCTGCTCCCGCAATAGCAAAAGCTTCTAGAAGTGAAAGCCAGTTCTGGGCTGCACCTTCTCCTTGCCGCATGGAAGCCACACCCAACTCACTGATGCACTTTGTCCTCCCCTTCTCAAACGAGTACACGGGGGCACCAGGACACACCTGTGTCCCAGCAGCTGCGTGCCCAGCCGGGAGCAGGAGCAGGGCTGGGGCTGCTCCCAAACTTCCCCCGCTCCAATGACACAGCCGGACATGGGCTGAGGGGGGGCTGGATCAGGCTTTCTTGTCCACCTGCATGCCAGGAGGGAGCACAAAATCTACCTGCATTCTCTGCAGCATGCCATCCGGGAGCAGAGCCATTCCCAAAGGGAGCCATTCCCAAAGGAAGCCGTGAGCCCGTGACAAGCCAGTGCCGCAGTGGGATCCTAGCAGCACCTGTGGAAGCCGGGAGAGAGGAGCCCACCTGCAGCAGGTTCCTGCCAGGATTAATCATCCCGTGCCTTCCCACCAGGGTCTCGTTGCTTCCAAAAGGCCCCACAGTGTCACTGTGGCCCCTCGGTTCCACCAGGTTCCATAGCGTCACTGTGGTGCCCAGGCTTCCGTCAGCTTCCCTAGCATCCCCACGCTCTCCAGGGCTCCGCGAGCTTCTGTGCTGGTGTCACAGTGGAGCCAGGGTTCCAGCAGGTTCCATGGCGTCACCACGGTCTCCAGGGCTCCCTGAGCTTCTGTGCTGGTGTCACAGTGGAGCCAGGGTTCTGTGTAGTTGCCCAGCATCACAAAGGCTCTCCTGGGAGCCACGGGTCACAAAGCACCGTGGGTTCAGTGCAGCCCCGCTGTGTCACAATGGCCGCTGGCTTCCACGAGCCCCTGCAGTGTCCCAGTGGGCCCGTGGCTTTAGGAGTGGGTGGCTGGGAGTTGCTGCCCCGCCAGCGGCTGGGGGAGAAGCAGCAGGGACAGCGTGCGGACAGTGCCATGGCCACTTCTGTGGCCACTCGTGTCTCTGTCCCAAGCACAGCCATGGTGTGGAACAGCGGCTCCAGGTCCTTTGGGTGTGCTGGTGGCAGTCACGGCCTGGAGCATGGCTGCTCCCAGAGGACACCCTGGGGCAGGAGGCTGCTGGAGATTCATTCCCCACACGCTGCAGCTCCTTGTCATGAGGTGCTCGGAGTGATTCTAAAGGCTGTTCCCACCAGGCACTTGTCTGGCTTAGAGCTGTTGAGCTGTCAGCGGGAATGCAAAGGCCAAGCTCGGGAGCCTTTTGTCCTGGTGCCTTTCGTGTGGGAGCAGTCGCCTGGTGCCGTTGTCTTTGGATCCTGACTCTGGGAGAGGGAAGGCTTAGGATGGTGCCCAGAGCTGAGAAGGAAAGTGCCGAGAGCAGCGTGTGTGCTGCTGGTTTGAGGGCTGCACTTGAAGTTGTAGGCAGCAAGAGCTTTCTCAGCTGGCCCTTTTGTGAGCTCTGCTTTTGCCAGATGGCTTCAAGTTGGTGGCGGGACTCTGCATGAGGGAAAAGATTTCTTAGGGCAAAGGAGTTCATCTTGCTCTTGGCGTGTGGGTGCAAAGAAGAGTCTGCACTTGCAAGGGGAAGATGAGGGAAATCTTTTTGTCCTGACACTGTTGATTAGAGAGCAGGGAAGTTTCCAAGTTGCCTCTGCCCTTGGGCTGCTTTCGAGCGGGGCTCGCAGTGATTCCTTCTTCTGCAAGTGGGCAGCGCTATCGTGTGCTTGTTTCCATGAGCGCTGACAGTGCCCAGGAAAAAGCCAAGCGCTTGGCTGGCGCGGCCCCAGTCGTGTGCGAGCAGTGGGTGGAAGAGCTCGGCTGTGCATCCTGCCTCTTGGAGACATAAAGGAATGTGATGCTGCATGTAGCGGGGAAGGAGCAGGAATCGTTTCGCTGTTGGCTGTGCACTTTCTAGGCTGCAAAAGAAAAGGCAATTCCAGCAGGGCCTCTTTCTTTAGAACCTTTTCTGTGCCATCAGCTGCTCAGCATGGAACTCACACCCTCTGAAATGCATCCAAATCCCTGAAGATATGCTTTTGCTCTCAAGCTCAGTGGACCAGCTTACCCTCTCATTTCTGCATAGCCCAAACCCCCTTCCAAACATCCAGCAGCTGCTTGTCAAGAAAAAGTCCTAGAACAAAAAGCCACTGCTGGCTTTCATAGCCCCTTTGCTGTCTAGCAACTAGAGGCAACAAGCTAGTGATACGCACTTTCTTTCTCAACTCCATAGAGCGCATCCTTCTCTCAAAGTGGCACAGTCCTTGGCAGAAGTGAAGCATCTCCAGCTGCAGTTCAGACCGAGACATGTGCCAGGACAGGAAACATTTGCTGACCTTCCCTCTTCCCTGTGCAACAGGATTCTCGCAGCCCAGTCACTTTCACACACCTTCGCTATCCCTGAGTCCAAGCACCTAAAGCTCCCACAGACAGACGTGTCAGGAAGGAAAACGTTCCAAAAGCACCCCCTTCTCTTATCAGCATAGAAATTGTGCACAACACGCTGCGGCACTGAACTGATGATGTCCACCAGCTGTTCTCATAGAAAAAGGCTCTAGAAGAGAAAGTTAGTTCTGGGCTGCACCTTCTCCTTGCCGCATGGAAGCCACACCAAACTCACTGCTGCGCTCTACTCTGCATCGTGTTCTCTGCAGCTCAGAAGCGAAACCTAACCACATTTGTTTCCACAGAGGGGTGGAGGATCAATGGGTAGCAGCACAAACAGCTGTTGTTGAACTTTCTCTTTGCAACTGCTGAAGTGAATTCAGCAGGCAGGCGAGTGGCAGGCACACTCCTCTCTCAGCCTGTACACTGCGCACACAAGCGCGGTGCCCTGCTCCTTTGTTCCTTCCCTTAGGTGCCCTGGACACAACTGAAGCCTAGCAATGGCATTCAGCTGACACAACCCCTGTGTGGCACCCGCCCATACGGCATATGAATCAACATATACCATTCTCACATTTTCTTTTACTGCCAGTGATACAGCATTCGATTGTCCTACCTGTGCACTTCCCAATCCTTCGTCTATCACTTCCATTCCTGTTTCAGTATCTAAAGCCACTGCTCTGTATTTCCACTTACCATTAATGCATTTGGCTGAGGCATTAGTAAAACTGCCACCTTTTACTTTGGAATTTGAGGTGAAGGCAGGGGCTGCCAGTATAGGGCTAGGTTTGTATGGTTGTTGCAGAGCTAACATGTCTGGAGTTAGAGTTATTTGCAATTCTGTAGGCTTTGTTGGCCCCTCAGAAACATCCATTTGGTCTGATATCTCTGAAAGGCACGCATGCCACTTGTGAGCTGTGGCTCTCTGAGCTATGCCCTCAGGGGGAGCCGAGCCTTTCTTAACACTGGTTAACAAATTGAAAGGTCCTTGGATTTTCACAGGCTGCTGCTGCTGCTGATGATAATGATGAATTTTTTCTCCTTGTTTGAGGGCTCTGGTCAGAGATAATAATCCCTTTTCCCAATCAGTGTACCTCTTTTTAGTGTTTCTTAGTGCTGTGGAGCTAAACCCCAGGGGCCGTTTTGGCCTGTGTGGTCCCTTTTGGGACAAATGACAGTAAGTTCTGTGCTCAGTGAAACCCCACCCATCTATTATAGGATGACTGGGGTGAACTGGCCCAAGTGATTGCTATGTTTTCAATTCTTCTATTAGTGTTTGCAAAGCCTCTTTGTGGTTATCAAGCCACTCCCACTTTTATGTTTCCTCATTACTGTGTATAAGGGTCTTTATTATTTAGAGATGCTATTCTAGAAAGCCCAGGGACATGATTTCTCCAGTATCCCAGAGTGCCCTTGATTTGCTGCAGTTCTTTTTTTGTTGTGAGGGTAGGTTTAGCATCCAATTTTGTGATGGTTTCATCTGGAATCAAACTTGGCCTGCGACCCACCAAGTGCCTAAGAATTTAACTTCTTTAGAGGGTCCCTGACACTTGCCTGAGGGCACTTCTCTCCCCTCCTCACTCAATTTATTACAGAATGTCATGGGTTAGCAAGCATAGTCCCGGAAGTGATGTTCTTGCAAAGAGGTGCTTATAGCTCCTCTATGACCTGACAGAACCAATCAGCTGGCTAGTTTGAATATGGACAATTTTTTGAGCCACTTAAAATTTTGACCACCTCTGTGATCTACACTTAAGAATAGTCAAACCCCAGGCAAAACTCGCTCTCACTTCTGGTGCTGGGACAGGTGGCTGCGGCTCCCGTACGAGGTCCTGCGGGCCCGGCCCAGGTCCTGCTCAGGCCGGGCCAGGCTGGGCCACAGCCATCCTGGAGCTGTGTGGCCCTGTTCCACCCGCGGCCCCCACAGTCCTGCTACGTGCAGACAGCGCGGCCCAGTTTCTCCATCCCTCTCCAGTGCGGCTGAAGATTCAGCTGAAGCTGCCCCGCTGCCCGGCAAAGATCATGTCACCAACAGCTATAAGTGAAATTCCAGCTGCAAGGCCCGGGTGAGATTTACCCTTTTAGTGCTGTGAAGAGCTGAAACCCTGAGGGAGGAGAAAGAGGAGGTGCTTAAAGCTGAAATTCTGTTGTTAAGCTATGGTGGTGACAGACTATGATATATCAGAGTACCCATTGTAATTTCGTGAAAGCATGGGGGGTGGAGCGTTCAAACTGTACTTGTGAGCAAAAGCACCTGTGCTGGAATAAGCAGATGCTGAAGCAGCTGTAATTTGATGAGAAGTTTAAACAGGGAGAGATGGAAGTGATGAGGACTCTTGCTCCAATCGGAAGGAGAAGACCTCAGTTCCTAGAGATGCTCCCAGAGACAGTCTTAGAGATGAAGATGATGAGGACTCTTTGCTCCCAGGGACAGGGAGATGAAATGCTCCCAGAGATGGGTGAAGAGAACTTTTGTTTCTGAACAGTTCAACCTTAAAAAATGGTACCCCAGTAGCTCAAGAGTGGACCCTCGAAACCAGTTGTGGGAAAAGCTGCAAGTCGGGGGAAGGGTCTCTCACATGCAAGCCGAGAACCAACATGGGTGGCTGTCTCGCTGTGATACTGAAGCCATGAGAGAATTTCTTGTGGAGATGTCTCCACAACATGAGCAAGAGAGACTCCTCTTCCTAAGTGAACTGAACGAGGTTATTATGGAAGTGGTAAACAGACTGAACATCTCAAGGGTTGTCTTTTTACAGTGGGAGAAGGGGGAAAGGCAGGGGGAGGAGAAGTGTTCTGAAGGTGTGGTATGATTTTATTTTTTTTTCCTTCTTTTAGGTTTGTTAATAAACTTGTTTATATTCTTTCAAGTTTTGTGCCTGCTTTGCTTTCTCCTATTCTTATCTCACAGAAGGTAAATAGTAATGAGTATTTTGGAGCAAACCACTACAGGAGGCCACAGCAAACGATGCTCCCTCCCCCACACCCTCCCCTCTCCGTGTTCCAGAAGGAATTGGATGAACTGTATTCTTCTCTCTGAGTCGTCTTGTTCAGCATGAGCAGCTCAGCACCAGGAGCTGAAGGAGCTGAAGCCTTAGGCCACAAGAGCTGAGCAAGAGGAGACTTTTAGAGCCAAGTAATGCTGCTACCATGGGCCTGGCTGAATGCAGCAGACAGAATCCTGGAATGACAGAATCCTGGAATTACAGAATCCTTCCTGTTGGGAAAGACCTCTGAGCTCATCAAGTCCAACTGTTAACCCAGCACTGTCAAGCCCAGCACTAAACCACGTCCCTGAAGTGCCAAGGCCTGAACAAGAGGCCTGACTGAGGCCTGAACAACAGGCCCTGAGCCAAAGGTGACCTCCGGATGAACCTTCCAAACAAAGGTTATCTTTGTACCTCCTCATTACCAAAATATGCATGGTCATTAGCGTTGTGATAGATGTATCCACTCATTAGTGAAACATGTATTGACCTTTCTGTGTTTAGAAGCAAGACAAGGCCATGAAATCCGACATCTGGCCTTGTTTGGGGCTGTATGGTCAAAGTCAGCTCCCTTGGCTCCTCCTTGAGCCCTGGCCAGGCTTAGGAGGAAGCCAAGAGGAGGATGAAAGCAGATGTTCCCGCACTGGAAGTGCTGTCAGTTTGTTTCTCCAGCACTGTCAAAGCTGGGCCCTCTCCCAGCGGGGTTGGAGCCTCAGCTGTGGCTGGAGGCAGCTGCAGGAATTCCCAGTGTCCGGGAGTGGCTCTCTAGTCCTTGGCTGGGACAGCTTCCCCCAGCTGATGGGTGGCTCTGGGTGATGGTAAAGTCTGAGGGGAACTGGGGCTGGATCTTGGTTAATCACTGCAGGCAATCTTTGGTAGGATTTTTTATGTGTATTGCCTACCTTATCCTTTTGCAATTCTTTGCAGATTTGCATTCTTTAAATGACACAATCCCTTCAGGTGGTGTCTGTGTCTTTGGTGCTGACCCTGCCCACCAGCAAATCAGGGCCCCATCCTGCCTGAGTATTACCTGGGAAGACAAAAACCCTCACACCGAATGTCCCCCCTTCCTCCTTGTTCCCCCCACTTCATACACTGGCCATGATGTCCTGTGGTCTGGGATATCCCTGGGGTCAGTTGGGGTCAGCTGTCCTGGCTGTGACCCCTGCCAAGCTCCCCCGCACCCCCAGCCCCTCCCCAGCGTGGCCGGACGAGGGGCAGGAAAGGCCTTGGCTCTGTGCAAGCTCAGCAAGAACAAAACCATCTCTGTGTGAGCAATGCTGTGCTCAGCACAGAGCCAAACACAGCCCCAGAGAAAGGCCTGGCAAGGAAATTCCCTCTGGCCCAGCCCACAGCAGCACCCCATGGCCACCCACCATCACCACAGCTCCACGGGTTCCTTTCCATGCCCCTGACCTGGCCACGGGACCTTGGGCTGGTGGCCACGGCAGCCGCCTGTGGCCCAGGGCTCCGTGCCCGTGTCCATGGCAGCAGTGCCCGGCCACGGGCCCTGAGTGCAGGTGAGCGTGCCAATGCCCATGGCAGCGGGGCCAAGCGTTGGTGTCCGTGGCACCAAAGTGAGGAACGGGTCCCTGTGGCCACTGCCGTGGCACCTGAGGGCATCAGCGAGTGTCACTGCAATTGTAGCTGGCACCAGCCCCGGCACCGCTCTGTCCTGAGGGCTGCCATGGCAGCCGAGGGCAGCCACAGCTCTGCGGGCAAGTGGCCACGGAGCCTGACTGCAGCAATGGGTCCTGGGGGCGTTTCCAAGGGAACTGGAACTGCTGAGGGTTGCCATGGCATCCAACCCCCTGGGATGTCACACAGCCACCCTGGGATGTCACAACCTGCTCTGTGATGTCACAACCACTCAGTGATGTCACAGTCTGCTTTATGATGTCAGACCTCTGCTCTGTGGTATCACAGCCTTATCTGCGATGTCACAGCTCACTCTGTGATGTCACATAACCACCCTGTGATGTCATAGCCACTCTGTGGTGTCACACCACCCATCTGTGATGGCACAGTCCTCTCTGTGATATCACACAGCTGTTCTGGTATGTCCCAGCTGACTCCATGATGTCATACAGCCAGCCTGTGATGTCACAACCCACTCTGCAATGTCACAGCCAGTTCTGGGATGTCACAGAACCCCTCTGTGATGTCACACCAGCACCCTGTGATGTCACAGCCTGCTCTGTGATGTCACAATTTCTCAGTGATGTCATAGTCTTTGAGATGATGTCTGATCTCTACCCCATGATGTCAGAGCCCATTTTGTGATGTCACAGCACCACTCTTTGATGTCACAGCACCACTCTGTGATTTCACAAAACTGTTCCATGATGTCACAGTAGACTCTATGATGTCATACAACCACCCTGTGATGTCACCACCCCCTCTGTGATGTCACAGCCTGTTCTGGGATGGCCCAGCCCTCTCTGTGATGTCACACCAGTACCCTGTGATGTCCAGCCCACCTGTGATGTCACACAGCCCCTTTCTGACATCACAGCTGCTCTGTGGTTCTGTGACACAGGCACAGAGGTGTTACCAAAACTTCAGTGAAACAAAACCTCCTCAGCACCAGCGCAGCACGAAGCAGCAGCATTCTTTATTGGGCCGATGCACGAGGGGAGAGCCCCTCCCAAAGTCGTGTGTGCCGAGTTCAGGAATGTTCCTGTTTGCAGACTGTGTTTCACAGACACATTCCCAGATTGTCCCACCATAAACACACACACGATAATCATTTCCCCAAAATCATTGCATATTTCCCCCACCCCTTTGCACATCCCTTCTTCTGCCCTGGGGGTCTCTTTGGGGGTCCCTGGTGGTCAGTGACCCCAAAGCCAGCCCTGACTGCCCGGTGAACTGGTGAAAGTTGGCACACCTGGGCTGGTTGCTGCCCACAGAATCAGCCTTGTGCAGTTCCATGGCCAGTGGCTTTTGGAGAAGAAGCATTGTATGAACCCACCAGGTGCAAACGATTTTCATCTGGCAAATTTCCCCCCTTGGAGGGCTGGGAAGCTTCTCTTCCCTTCAAGCCTTCAGAAGCCTCACTCTGCTCCTTTACTCACATCCCATTCTTTCCCACATGCTTTCACAACCATGTTCTTTACACAGCTCAAAGCAAGTGTCATAAGCACAAGTAGTGCTGTGATCCCAGTTAGACTTTGCAAAAGTGAGGCCAACCATCAGTCAGGGAAAATCCAGGTCCCTTAAATATTTTATTCAACCACTTATTTTATTGTGGGGGGTTCAGAGTGTTGCCACGGAGAATGGCTCTGTCTGGCGTGGGGCCTTGGGAGAGACTGGCGGGCCGCATCTGGCAGAGGCAAGACAAAGAGCAGGAGGCAAAACAAGGAGCAGGATAGTTAACGGGAGATTGGGTGAGGAGATTGTAATCCGTGGTCCTTGGACATGTAAAACATGTAACCCTAGACACCGAATTTCTGTAGCTGCTGGACTGTTAGTTTGTAAGGTATACAAAGATGTGCCTTGTACAATAAAATTCGTCATTGCAGGCACCCGGCGAAGTCCGTGTTCAATCGCTGACGAACGGCGTCTCCATGTGAGGAGTTTATTACGCGCCGATCTGCGCGTCCGTCGGCGAGTGTTGTGAATGTATTGTGATGTTGGCTTTTCACATGTTACTTAATGTTAGAAAAATTTTACCTAGATTCTGTAATGTAATACATGACATAGAATGTCTATTGTTTATGTAGTCAATTTAGAAAAGATAGGCAGAGAAAGTCCTCACATTCTTGGAGTGTCTTATCAGAGAAGAAGAAAACCAGAAACCAGAGAAAAGAATTTATGGAGAGAGCAGAGACAGAGTGGAGCCAAGGAGGGAGATAAGGCTGATGGATGATACACAGAAACTCCAAAGAATTTATGAATCATGCATGATTGTGATGAATATGCAATAAGAGATGTACAGACAATCTTTTGGATGTAGAGGTGTGCCTTTGGCTCTCTGCCAAAGCACTTGGCCGTAATACCCTTTTTGCTATTGTCTCCTAATTGTCCCTTTTATTAAACTTTTCTTAAAATTTTATAAAGAATGAACCTCGTTTTTCACAATAGTAAGAGAGGCAAAGAGAAGGGAATAGAAAAGAAAGAGAGAAATGGAAGAAGAAGTGTGCGTGGGGGGGTGGGGGGCAGGGAGGGGTGACAGGGGTTAGGTGGAAGCACATCACCCACGCGAGGGTCGCGATGACACTCGTTGCTCCCCTCCATCTGCCCTGCTGGTGCTGAGGGTCCCCCGTGGCCGCCGTGGCCACACCACCACACGCCACACGCCACGCCACCACACCGCACGCCAAAGAGTACAGAACTCTGTGGATTAATATACACTTCGGGCCAGTTGGGAACGCCCGCGTGTCTCCCCTGCAGGGGCCGGCTCGGCGCTGTCCCCGGCAGCACTGAGGGTCCGCTGCATCATCTCTGGTGCTCTGGGGCAGGGTCTGGGGATCCTCTGAGGGGCCCCTGTGACGGGCCATGTTACCCCTTCTGCTGTGGATAAGCTCCCCCCCCGCCCCCCGTGAGGACCCCTCGGCTGGGCTCCTCTGCACAGTGGAGGATGGGAGGTCACTGCGCCTCTGACCAGAGGCGTTTCCAACACACCCAAAGCCTCTCCTCCCCCCGCCCTTTGGTGGAGGGTCTGTTCGAGCCTGGCAGCTGATAGCCCTGGGGCTGCAGTCTCCACTTTGGAGGTGTTAAGCCTGTGCTCCGTGAATGTCCCCAGCCCTGAGTTGTTACTTTATCTTCATCAGCGAGCGATGTAAGGCCTCACTCAGGGCCCCATTCAGGGTTCGACAGTCTTCTCTGCAGCTTTTGTAACACAGTTTTAAAAGTCCTTCAAGAAAATGTTTAAGTCATAATCTATAATATTTCAGTCTCTGACACCGCCTCAGACCCGCCCCAAAACCACCCCAAAATCAACCAAAGCCTCTCAAATCTGCCCCAAAATGCCCCCAAATCCCCCAAACTGCCTCCAAACCCCCCAAATCCCCCAAACTCCTCACCCACGACGTCCATGTGCCCTCCCCGGGACCCTCCCCAGGTACTCGGCCACGGAGATGTCGCTGGTGACGTCGAGCCGGAGGATTCGCAGGGTGGCCCCAAGAGATACCCTGGGATTGTCCCCCACCGCGACAGGTCCCGCATGGTGGCCAGGACTGCCACCCCAAAATCCCATCAGGGACCCCAAAAACCTCAAAATCCCATAGGGGACCCCAAAATCCTGTCAGAGATCCCAAAAACCCCACCAGGAGCACCCCCAAACCCGCCAAACCAGGTGGCCAGAACTGCCACCCCAAAAAATCCAAAAAATTCATCAGAGGGTCCCAAAACCACACCGGGATGGGTCCTGCATGGTGGCCAGGGCTGTGACCCCAAAAACCGTCGGGGACCCCAATAAACCCAAAAATCCCCCAAGGACCCCAATAACCCAGGGGGTTATAATGACCCAATATAATAAACTAAATAACCCCCCAAAAACCCAATCAGAGACCCTCCCAAACCTGACGGAACAGGTTCTGTGCAGCCAGGAATGTGACCCCAAAAGCACGTCAGGGACCCCAAAAATCCCATCAGGGTCCTCCCCAAACCCGGCAGCACCAGTCCCGCATGGTGGCCAGGACTGCGACCCCAAAATCCATCAGGGACCCCAAGACATGTCAGAGACCCCAAAACCTATCAGGGACTCTTCCCCTCCCGCCTTGGGGATATTTGGGGACACCCTCCTCACCCTCCCGCGTCGGGGACAATCCCGGGGTGTCCCCTCCCGCCTTGGGGACATTTGGGGACACCCCCGTCACCCAGGTAGCCGCACGGCCACGTCCCGGCCGATGCCCGAGGAGCAGCGGTGACAGGGACAGTGCGCGCCGGGGGGCGGCCATGGCTGTCACCCCCCCGGGCAAAGGCTCTTAACGGGATCAGCGCTCACGTGGCACCGGGACCGGGATCAGGATCGGGATCGGAGTCAGCCGCCCCCGGGAGGAGAGAAAAAGGGGAAAAGGGGGAAAAGGGGGGGGGAAGAAGGGGGGAAGAGGGGACAAGAGGGGCAAAAAGACGGGGACAAAACGGGAGGGAAAAGGCGGGGGAGGGGAAGGGAATCAGGGACAAAAAGGTGGGGGAAAGGGGGGAAAAGCGGGGAAAAGAGCGGAGAAAAAAGCGGGGAAAAAAGCGGGGAAAGGGAAGGGACCCTCCCTGAGCTGTCCCCGAGGGTGGGGGAGATTTCGGGACATTCTTGGGGACAGCACAAAGCGTGGGGGGAGCTCAGGGGGATGCCCCCCCTCACCTGGGGACCCTAAATCCACCCCCTTCCCTTTCCAGGGGACTTTGGGGACCCCAAATCTTCCCCTCTTCGAGCAGCCAGAGCGAGCTCCGGGATCAGACAGCGGAACTCCCCGGACCAAGCTCCGGGCTCCGGGACCGGACACCAGGAACCTACCAGGGACCCCCAGAAACGGCTCCGAGCTCCGGTACCGAGCACCGGGGACCCCCCCAAGACCCTCCGGACCTACCAGAGACCCCTCGGGCTCACTCTAAGCACCAACACCGGACCCTAGACTCACCGGGGACCCCCGGACCGGGCTTTGCGCTCCGGTACCGAGCACCAAGTTCACCCCGGGTCCCCCCAGGATCACCCTCCGACCCCCGCCGCGCCCCTGGCCCTGCTCCCCCCGGTCCCAGCAGGTACCGAGCGCTGTGGGGGGTCCCCACGCCCACACCCCCCCGAAAATCATCCCCAGGGAGGGAAATTTGAGGCCACCAGAGACCCTGGAGTGGGGAGGGGAAGGTCTGGGGTCCCCAGAGACCCCTGGCAAGGGGAAATTGGGGGAGTCCAGGGGGGATTTCGAGGATCCTGAGGGTTATTTGGGGGGGGGCGGTTCCCAAAACTTCAGGGAGGTCCCCAAACCCCCAGGTGGATTCCCAAACTTTCAGGTGGGTGCCAAATTCACTGGGTGTGGCCCCAAATCCTCAAGAGGGTTACCAAAGCTCCATAGGGGTTCCGGTGGGTCACCAAGCTCTGGGGGAGGGGAGGATCCGGATTGGGGGGTCCCCAAGTCCCCGGCGCATCCAGGAGGAGGCTCAGGAAGGCTCGTCCGAGAACCGCGCGAAAAGCGCTGTTATTTGCATAACCCCGCCCACACCCCACAACAAGCACAGATACCGCCTTGTTATTTGCATAACCCCGCCCACCGCCGTGGCCACGCCCAGCGCCGGCTGCAGCCGCCTCGGGTCCCCGATTCCTCCCAGTTCCCTCCCAGTGCTCCCAGTAAGAGCCGTACTGGGAGGGATCGTGCTCCCAGTTCCTTCCCGGTGCTCCCAGTATCGCTCCCAGTGCACCCAGTATCGCTCCCAGTGCCGCGCGGGGCGGGGCCGCTTTGGGAACCCCCCCAGGGCACAGCGCGGCTGCTTTGGGGTGTCGGAACCTGCCCGGGCCGGGGCGGGAGCGGAGGAGCAGCGGGAGGAAGAGGAAGGAGAGAGGAGGAGGAGGAGGAGGAGAGGAAGAGGAGGAGGAGGAGGAGAGGAGGAAGAGGAGGAGCAGCAGCAGAAGCGCGCGGTTCCCCCGCCCGGCCGCTGAGGCCGCAGCTGCCCCGGCTCCGGCAGCATCGCCCCCCCCGCATCCCGAGGTGAGCGGGGAGGGGGAGCTCGCCCCAAATCCATCGGGCTCTCCGGAGGGGTTTTTTTTGGGCAGGCGATGTTTGGAGCTTTCAGGACCCCAAAGCTGAGCCGGAAATGCGCCTTGGGGGGGTCTTGGGGTGTCCCAAGTGGCGATTGCCCGGTCCCGGAGGGGAGGGGGCGATATCGGTTTTGGGGATCCCCGGGAGAGGCGGGGGGTGGAAGGCGGGAGCCCCGGAGTGGGGAGAGCCGAAGGGGCGATCCCGGAGCCGGGGGACCCCCGGCAGCCTGGAGGGGTGGGGGAGGCTGGAGATGAGCGGGGTCCGGGCCCCCCGACGCTGAACGGGGCGGGGACTTCTCGAGCTGGGCTTGGGCTTGGGCAGCACCAAACCCAAGGCGCTCAGGCCTTGTTTTCCCCCCGAGCAGGATTTGCCATCGCCAAGGCGCGGCCGGATGGAGGAGGAGGAGGCCGCGAGGAAGAGGAAGATGCCCCGGGAGCCGCAGGCAGGTGAGGAGGAAGTCAGTGGCCCTTTCCCCTCTGTCCTGCTCCATCTCCCAGCCCAGCATCGCCCCCGGCTGCAGGACAACCCCGCTGCCGACGCCGTTGTGCCGGGGACGGACTGGGGGGATCTCCCTGCCCTTCCCTGTGGCACGGAGGCAAATGCCATCCTCTGCTTGTCCTTCCTCCCCCAGACAAGGAGCTGAGCACGGAGCCCAGGGAGGACAAATGCCCACGGCAGAAGCTGGTGGGAGAGGCCGTTTTGAGTGGCTCCACGGCGCAGGAATGCAACGGGGAGGAAAAGCCCCGGAGATGCCGCACGAGGAGGGGCTGCAAACGCAGCCCAAGGAGCTCCGAGGAGGAAGGACCCTCGCTGGGCCGGGAAGGCGGCCGGAGATGCGGCCGGAGGTCGGAGCTGGGGGTCCATGAGCAGCCCCACGCTGGGGAGAAGCCCCACAAGTGCTCAAAA